>NC_141756.1:74665669-74991502 GCF_982258835.1 Parasteatoda tepidariorum
TTACATTTCGACGCAATAAAAACACGAAAAAACCATTCTTGTTCACATTTTTTTTTTAAATTGTCGCATTTATTTTTTATTTTTTTTGACAAAATATAATTATTAAAAAAACATTTAATTTTTTTAATGTGCCTTCAAAGTTTGCTCAGAATACCCCATTACACAATTATTTCTTATTCAAATCGAAATACATTATAGGAATAATGCTAATAATAAAAACTTGCGTATTTAATATTTTTGGACAAAGACTACTTCATAACCGTCGTTGAACAGCCGACCCAATTTTTTGGGTTTAAGATTACCAATGTTCAACTCCGTAGCCTTGTCCTTTTGAAACCAATCCAAAAGACGAAGGAACTCCTGCATCAAGCATTGGGCGAAATTTGCCTTTGGGGAGAACTTTTTGATGGAACTAACTGCGTTTGCGTTATATGCAAATGAAAACCACGGAAACCTCTTACGGTTAGCCTGATGGCAAGGGGGCTCAAACCCATAATCCGTCTACCACTGAAGATATTTTACGTCATCACTGTGGTCAGTTAGAGCCGGATGAGGAATTGGTATCGACCTGCCATTGCTGGGATTCGAACCCGGTCACCTCATTGAAAGGAGAATACCCTATCCCCTGAGACTTAATGGCTTTTAAACTTTTAATTTAATAACTGATTCATAAACGCAGTGAAATTATATTATAATTATAAAATGCCTTATCGAAAATAGAAACAATCTTATAAAATAGACTATATTTTCTTTTGAATCTAAACATTTTAAGGTATTTTTTCTTTAATTTCCGAATATTGCATTTCATTTGAGATTGAAATCACACTAAATTATTAAATACCAGTATGTTTTTATGCAACTTTAATGTTTTAATCTAATCTCATTTTTGTTCGGTATTGAACAATATTTAGTATTCGAAATCAAAATAAATACCGTATGAAACTCACGTAAGGTTCCAGACATTAATATTCAAACATTATTTCTGTAAATCTAATATGGAAAGAAGTATTGTATTCGGTTGATGAATACGTAATTAGACATGGAAGCTAAATTCTTCTTCAGTAAACTCAGAGAAGTTTCGAAGATTCATTTGAATATTTGATGACATTAACAAATGCATTTTGTCTGTTGAGACGTATTATTTTAACAAGTATTACTTACACAACTGCAAAGTAAACTTAATCGGATTTATAAAGATAAGACTATTTGCGTTGACAAATTAAGCTACTTAAATCCGCTTCTGGCATCTTTCAAAATTACAAAAGCGCGAGGCTTGTTTTTAAAGTAAGTGCAGTTCGAAAATAAAAGCCGAATGAAAGAAAATTTTCCAGAAGCAAATTTATTTTCAGATTATACTTGCGTTTTTCTACTTGTCCACATAATTTCCAAGTTTGCTTAAAAACTTGTAATGCCTTACAAGTAGATTTAAAATACCCTCTTCATAAGAACTTGCCGTTTGCCTTGATAACGAAGAAGTCACGGCCTGTATTTACGTCTTAGTCATCGTTATAGTCGCCGAAATGATGCTTCATATATTGGAAAAGATGAAAATCGCTCGGCGCAAGGTCTGGACTACAGGGGGGGGGGGTCCAAAACCTCCCAGCCAAAAGAGTCCAACAAAGCTCTGATCTGAGCAGTGGAGAGTCATTGTCCTGGAATAGCAAAATTCCTTGTCAGTATGGCAGTAGCTCCGTTAACTTCACAAATCTGCCGATGTTTGCAGACAACAGGTTTCCTGCGGACAAATAAAAACACGTCACTGACCATACCTCGTACGGGGCGGGCGATTCAATAATTTTAAACTTTTTAAGGACACAAAACCGACAGTACAGGTTACCTACACAGCTGCAACTTTGACAGTAGTTCCCAAGTAGTGCCGAGCCACGACGCAAACACTCGTAGCGACGTTCACGCCACCACCTATTCTACTCAGCAAAACGGTACTCAGTTAAGAAACACATCTCGTAATTATGTAATCATTACGAAAAGTTTCAGTCGAATAATACTCATATTCTAAAGGAACATAATGTTTCTAAACTATGCACTTTGAACAAAAATAAAACGTATCATATTTTGTAACAAAACTGAATGATAACTAGTATGAATTTAATAAATAAAGATAATGGCAAAGGTGAGATTTGAGATGGTTTTTTTTGTGCTAATGATATACAGTGCGCAAAAAAAAAAATAAACGGACCACTCTGGATAACTTTTGAGCTAATGATCACATTCTAGGACTCAATCTTAGTGGTTCGACGGGGTGATCTCAAGCACGATAACTAATTAGAGCAGATGTTATTTTATGTACGAAAACAGAGACAAAAAACGGTCTTTCTCTGAATAAACATACCGTTAATATAGAGATTCGATTTACGATCTCCAAAATATAGGAGGTAGCTGCATGCAATCTGGGAAATATGGTCCCAATAGTTTGGTCAGGAGAGCAATCAAACGTTTGAAACCCTTAAGAAATTTTTAAGCGAATCGAAATATTTTAGCACACAATTATAAAATTCATTTATTCAAAGATATATCCTTGCAAAAAGTGACTTTTAGTAAATATTTAATATTTTTTATTGCTTTATTTTATAATAGTCAAAAAAAATTTAAATTGTAAGGTATGCAATTTTTACATCATTCCAAAGAATGTAATTTTACACTTTAAAAAATGGAACATTTGAGCGAAATCGGTCGAATAGGTCTTGAAAAGTTGAATTTTAAACGTACGGCTTCTTTTTTCTAATGATGTATAACTTTTGATCTCATTTTCACATACTTTGGAATCAATCATAAGTATGCTAAGTGAATGGTGTATCGAAATGCACCGTTTTATATATATATATATATATATATATATATACCCTTAAAAATCTTGAATTGGTAGATGGAAGCCGCTGCCGGGAAAATGTAGCTCCACGTGCTCCAAGCAATACCGCAAAACCATTTATTTTTTGGCTTAAGATATCTGACTAGTTTCGACAACTTTTTTTTTAAATATTAATATAAAATTTCAAAAAACTTGCTTACTAGTTTTATGTGTAAAAACTTTTTAATTTAGCAAAAAGATACTGTCATTAATATCTTTTTTTTAAATGGCCATTTTTAAATAAAAATAATCTTTTTTGTTTCAAGCTAAACAAAAAAGAGCTTGTTTTAAGCTTTTGTTTTAAGCTTTGTTTTAAGCTTTTTAGTGTTTAAGCTAAACACTATAAAGAAAAATTCTATCGCTTAAAACAAAACATTCTTTTGAGGATTTTATTCAGAAGGCTATCAACTACCTTTTGAACTATTATCTTAAAATCAAGTACATATACTACTAAGATAGGGATCAATTCTGTAAGCAAATTTTTTAAAAATTCCACACTTGTCTTCGCAAAAAAATTTAATTCTACTTTCTTTTTCTTAGTCTGTAGTTTAAAACATGTGTACTATAATCGTAAACATTCATTTAAAAAACATACACAATTATTTTTCTTTAAAAAAACTTGAATTAAAAAATCTGGTTTTGAGATAAACTCATTTAAAAACTTAAATCATTAGTTTATCCACTGTTATCACTTTGCACAAAACAGCTATAACTTTGTAAATAATTAAAGTACAAGCAAACTAAAGTATTTTTAGAAATCTAAGAGTTCAGGAATTCTAAATTTATTATAAACTCAATTTTGAAAACTTTGTCCAAAATCATGTTTTTGCACCTTATGGATTTTCTAGGAATGTTTTTCTGTAAAACAAAGCTTAAAAACTTCATAAAATCGGGTTCATTTTTATAGAATTATTTCAGTAGATACATGAGAGTATAACTGCACTTATAATATTTCAAATGAGACTATTTAGAAAATAATTTTGCAAATTTGCGTAGCGAAACCTATGTTTTCCGAACCTAAAAAGTCGCTATTCTAATTTTCATGTACTGCTAAATGATACCCCATACTACACTACAGTTGAGCTTAATTTTTCTAGAATTTTTATTCAAAACTCACGCTTTTTAATGAGCTTACTAACCGTTTTCACACAAAGTGCAGCTCAAAATTAAATCCTACAAATTTGCAACTACATGCTTCTTGTAATATTTTTGACGATATAATTCTGCAGTTTTCGAATAATTGTAAATAACGATATTTTTTTAACAATTTTTGAACAATGTGATCTTGGTAAAAAAAGAGAAAAAAACATTTGGAACAAAGCAAGCATAATAGAGTTCCTAAAACGAAAACTTTTTTATGTTTATCTTTCGCACTCATTTGTCTTAAATTTTTCTCGAGCATTCACATGCTAAATATGAATTTAACTAACGCTGCATAACAAAAGAGTAATTACGAGTAATTCAATGGTTTTCTAATTAACTTAGTCTGGTAGTCTGGTATCTATTAAATCAGAAATCTAATTCATTACCTCATTCAATTTTCCTATGGGCATTGCGAAGATATAATTGGCTTTCATTTCTTACTTTAAAAAAAATTCGCTTTTTTTCAGTGCATTTTTTTCTTTGTTTTAATTCCCTTACCGATTCCAAGACTTTATTCATTGAAATTATATTTTTTTTAAAACTAAGAAGATTCATTTACAGTGAAGATTAGTTTTTACATGAGTATAATTTCAAATGGAACTTTATTGTTTGCAAGACGTTTGCATTAAATGAATCAAATATTAGCTTATTTTAACCTGCAAATTCTTGAGAAATACGTAAAATATAATTTCTGAAACTAGATTTATTCCTACAAAAAGAAAAACAATTTGCAAATTTTACCAATTTTCAAACCTTCCTAAATAAAGCCAACACTTTAAAAACTTTTAGCGTATCTCAACATCGAACATTGTGTCAACTACTTAACACTAGATTGCCTGAGGAAGTCATTTTGACTGCTTTCAATTTCATTTAGAAAAACAATGATGTATATAATGACACAATTTCTTAGAATTTTGTACAGTATATAATTTTTTTAGTGTTAATATTTACTAAACACTTGTTATATAACTGTAAATAATGTAAAAAATATTAAAAATTATTTTTTAGCAAATTTCTTTACACATTATTTTTTTACAATCCAGTTATTTTGACTGCTTTTAGACAATATAGGTATATACTAAATTTCTATCTTTCTAGTGTTAACAACAAAGTGGAGCAGTGAAACACCATACATAACTCTTGGATCGAGACGTTTCACTACACCAAACATTGTTTCAACTACTTAACAAAGTGGCACAGTGAAACATCATACGTAACTCTTGGAACTAGATGTTTCACTACGCCAAACATTGTGTCAACTACTTAACAAATTGGCGCAGTGAAACATCATGCGTAACTCTTGGAACTAGATGTTTCACTACACCAAACATTGTGTCAACTATTTAACAAAGTGGCACAGTGAAACACCATACGTAACTCTTGGATCTAGATGTTTCACTACACCAAACATTGTGTCAACTATTTAACAAAGTGGCACAGTGAAACACCATACGTAACTCTTGGAACTAGATGTTTCACTACACCAAACATTGTGTCAACTACTTAACAAAGTGGCGCAGTGAAACATCATACGTAACTCTTGGAACTAGATGTTTCACTACACCAAACATTGTGTCAACTACTTAACAAAGTGGCGCAGTGAAACATCATACGTAACTCTTGGAACTAGATGTTTCACTACACCAAACATTGTGTCAACTACTTAACAAAGTGGCGCAGTGAAACATCATACGTAACTCTTGGATCTAGATGTTTCACTACACCAAACATTGTGTCAACTATTTAACAAAGTGGCACAGTGAAACACCATACGTAACTCTTGGATCTAGATGTTTCACTACGCCAAACATTGTGTCAACTACTTAACAAAGTAGCGCAGTGGAGCACCATACATAACTCTTGGATCTAAATGTTTCTCTACACCTAGAATGTTCATTGTTAATGTTACTTGGTGTAAAGTAGATTCCACCACTTTTGTTCATCAGTATTACGAAAATTTATAATTAAAGTAAGATGTAAGATACAAGCATAATAGTCATAATTTTGCAAAACAATATTAAATAAACATCATCAATTAAATACGCATACTTCTTGAAATTAAATTAGTTTATTAATGAAACATGTGTACAACCCAGAGATAATATTAATTTGAACAGAGTTTAACAAAGCCAAAACAGAGAGAAATTAAATATTATAAAATTACTAAACATGACTGACACATTTATATAAATCTATAAGTAGGTAATTATCTTTATACAACTAAAAACATGCATTCCTTTTTATAGCAGTTAACTTCTCTTTCTGTGGTATCTTCAGCATCATGCGAGGTGAAAAAAGACTTGCACCTTTTCTGCTGGATTGTAAACAAATGTGACGGTTTTCAAACTTACGCCAAGTTTGGCGAAAATAATTCGCGAATGGAGTAAATGCATCTGATTTTAGTGTAAGTGCTATCAATTGTTATAGTTTAGATTTAATTACAACCTTTAAAACGAGTATAAACACTCAGTTTAGTACTAACTTGAAATAACATGTTCTGCAACACCAAATTCAGCTAGGTACTACGCAGTTTTTGTAATGCATACTCTCTTTAAGTTAAACGAACGGTTTTTACAAACTTGAATGTACCATATAAAATCAATCTTTGAATAATCTCTTAGAAAATGTTGAGCTGCAATATTGGTACCTGGGCGCTTAATTTTTAAAGTGCCAGTTTAGTGTCCACTTGCTCTTTAAATTAAACAATTTATAATACCATTTTCAAAAACTAGAGCATACCATATCACACTCTTAGAAATATCAGTGTACCGTGAAACCGTTATTCTGGTAGTATCTTAAGCAATAATGTAGTGTAAGTTTTATGTAACCTTAATAATTTGATAAACTGCTGCATTTAAGATGAATCTTAGAATCATGTAATCAAGTTCATAAATAGGATTAACTTACAGACTCGTATGGTTGATCGTTGTACCAAATTAAGGTTGAAACCAATTTGCACCGTAATATCAAAGTGCAATAAGCGCCAGGATTTCTACCATAGTAAGACGGACACTTCAAAGCATAAAACCACTCAATAATTGTTTTATTTATTCTTTCGATTAAATGCATTTTCAGTTAAATTTCAATTTGTTTACTTTTTGGTTTTAGTTTTCAGTTGATTTCATTTATGGAGTTTTTTAATAATGGAAAACATTTTTCTGAGAAAGCACCATGCAAAATTTGGGAATATTTCAGTTGTATGAACGTCAATTCAAAAAGTACTGTTTTTTTCTCATTTACGTGAGTTTCAACTCATAATTTTAGGAGAACGTTTTCAAATGTGAACTATCTCAATATCTAAAAATTAGAATTTATTCCACATTGGTATTTTCACCCAAAAGCTGTCTTGGATAGCATACTTCCCTCTTCTGTTATTGAATTTAAATTTACACTACATCAGTACTTTTAGCTTTTCTTCAAGAATTATGTTATTATTAAAAGTTTCCAATTCAAAGACTTACTACCTACATTTTATTCCAGCTATTATTTTTTTTCATATACATATAATTCATTTTCCAAATTGCGCCAAAATGTATCGGAATGTCTTTCAATGTTTTCAACTCTTCATAACAAAAAATAGTAAACAATTTTTGCATCAACGTCATCTTTTAAACAATCTTAAAGTACCTTAAAATATTATTTCCTCGTTTGCACTGCTGTAAATTTTGTAGCATGCAAATTAGCTGCCAAGTTGAACTATATTATCATACAAATTAAAACATCTTAAACATTATTGCACCACAAAGTATAATTTATCTTATAGCTGAATGTGACGCCTTATTTGAAGTTGCAACAAATTTGTGAGATATTATTAACAATTAACAGATTTATGAGATTGTGTTAATTGTGTATACTTATTTTTTTACTGTAGTAAAATTTTAATTTTAAATAACACTTGATTGAGAGGGATAAATTACATTCCTATGTTAAACATTTTTAAGCTACTGATTGATCTTAAAATCTTTCATAAGAAAAATCTGCCAGTAAAATAAAATTGTTTTTGAAACAGTTTAAAAACGTGTTTAAAAAAGATAATTTAGATTTAACACGGTTAACAGCTAGCAACATATTGCAGAAAAAAATTGAGATGGCTGAAGAATTCTAAATCCCCGGAAATTTTGATTTTCCATCCCTCGTAAAGATAGAAAAAAAATTTTATAAATACCAAATTACTAATAAAAGATGTCATGCCTGTCACTCATTTAAACTTTTAAATTGCTTGGAGAAGCGTGATTATCCTACTATATCTAAAATAAATAAACTTAACAACATTTGGTACAATTTTATGATTTAAAAATAATATTGTAAGCGTTTTTTCTCTTTGTATGGCTGTACATAACGATTGTATGTGTAAAAATAAATCTTCAATGGTCAGAATCTTTAATTGCAGAAAAATTAGAAAGATAAGAAAATAGATTAAATAACCTTTCGATACTCAATCGTTTTTTATAAGAGAATCGATTACAAATCGATTCTCGTATAAAAAATATGAGAAAATCGATTCAAGTAACCCTTCAGACTATTTAATGGCATATAAATATCCTTTTATATGAGTCTAGTGGATTTCGTTTCATAACCATAACGTGAAATATTTTATTTCGTGACCAATATTACTACAAAAATATCTGAAAATATGCAATGTATACTAAAATAGCCGATTAAGTTTAATGAATTGAAATTCAAAACAAAAACCTTTTGGACAGTTTAATGGCATGTAAATATCTTTTTATATGAGTCAAGTGGATTTTGTTTCATAACCAAAACTTAAAATATTTCGTTTCGTGACCAATAGTACTATAAAACTATCTTAAAATATGAAAAATATGCTAAAATAACTAAATTTAATTAATTGAATTTCAAAAATATAAGACATTTTATTGCATGTATGAGATTACTTACTTTTAAATTACATATTTCTAAGTATAGATAGCATTTCTTATTGTTTAAAGATCAGTATGCTGAGCCGTATATCGTTATGCTTTCAAATGGAAAATTATTTAAAAATTTGTATTTAAATTATTTAAAATATTTGCAATGGCTATTAGATAATTAAAGAATTAGATTAAAATATATTCAATTCAATCATAATGCTTTCTTATTGTTATTGAGTGGTTGCAGAGTGTTCGAAAAGTGACCGACAATTTTAAAAGTCAATTAAAGAATAATAGAAGAATATAGAAATGAGTCTGTTGAAAAAAAAATGTCTTCTGTTTAGGAAACCAAATTTATTTTTTGCAATTATCAAAATTATTTATAAAATTCATCAACAGATGGTGTTGCTAACGGAGAAAAAACTATTTAAAAATGTTTTCTAAAATAAGCAAGGATGTGACAACTGAATAGTTTTAACTGAAATATTCAGCTGGAATAGTCCAGTTTGTAACAAAAAGTATTTTCATATATTTTTTTTCCAGTCTGCAGCGCACTGTGTTAATGAATTTCATAAATTATTTCAAAAACTTGATAATAAATAATGCAATTCCTAAGCAGAAAGCAGAAGAACGTGAAATTCTATCCATTTCCCTCTTTATTTAACCTGTTTTATTTAATCATAGGTGATTTTTAAGACACCTGCTAGTATAACAGAATTGTCAATTGATATACTGACAAACTTTATCGTTTTAACTTTAAATCTTTCCTTTCACTTATGTAGTAGATTATAATAATTATTTGAATTAATTTTTTTTCAGTAGAAGTAAAAGTTAAAATTAGTGAAAAGCCTATGTAAGATTATTTATGGTTACGATAAATATAGTATTAAAAATTTTAATTAGAAAAATAAAACCCAAATTTCAAATTTTGTATTAAAATATTCAAAAGACAAATAGTAATTTTGAGTTGTGACATTATAATGCAGTACAGATTTAGAACGTATCATTTATTTTTCAAAAACAAGATAGCTGACAATAGATATATTTTATTCATGTTCTTAAAAGTCAGAAGAAAATTTATAAGGCACTATTGAAGAAAGCAAGATTAAAAACATCAAACACCGTTTGATTGCAGAGGGAAAATGAAAGAAGTTGAAATGCGACATAGAACACTTTCAAGTTCAATCAGACAATGAAACAGGTTTCAATATTTTCATTCCAGTCTTTTTCAATAGGGATTAAGCAGTTTTTCCTTAAATATAAATTTGCAATCCCTAATGTTAAAACTTTTTTATCCTTTTTTAGTATATAGTAAGGCCGGTATTTGCGGACTAACCTGTTTACTTATCGAAATTTATAAACTAACTATTTTTATACATATTTTTCAGTATAAATAGATGTTAATACCTGTAATGGTATGACACAAATGATGAAATAGATAAATCTTTAAATTAAATTAAAATAACGAAATGCATACTTTAAACTTTATTTCCATATATCATCAGATTTTTCAAGATAAAAAAATAATGATTGAGTTAAACTCTAAAAAGAAAGTCTAATGCAGAAAGACATTTACGATGCAACGCAATATTTTTTTCCCAGCAAAAAAATAGATAGCCGATAGATAATAGATACTTTTTATTCATGTTCTCAAAAATCTGAGAAAAAAATTAATGATGCAGGCATTTCAATTTTCTTATCAAGTTAATGCATGAAAAAATATTTTTTAACGTTAAAACAGAGAAGGAACAAAACTCAATTTCAATTTTAGAAGAAAATTACTGCTTCTCCTCTTAAGTTTTTGGAAGTACCTAAAGTCAGTGGAATCTTTATAAGATTTAATGAGAATTCTTTGAAGAAGGATTTACTTTTATAACTTTGTGTGAAATGAATAATAATGAGATTTTAAACCAATTCCATTTATCAGACAAGACGACGAGAAAATTGAAGAATTCCCAGTAATACATGATACATATTCCGATACACGCCATAATATTTGACGTCGGCGTGAAATTTAATATTTTTGTCGATTTTTTAAGAGAGACGGAGAATGAAGAAAAAATTTGTTTGATAGATTAATCGGTAAGAAAACTATTTTATCCCAGAAACTTTTTTAACATCCAATTTACTTTTGATTTAAAAAGTTATCCGTGTAACTTCCAATTATATTTTTTCTTAAAAAACTAGATTTAAATGGATTAACTGATTTTTACCGAACATTGCGGTTACTTAAAATCAATTCGTTTCAATTTAATTATAGTTTTCATTTAAAAGATCAATCTGAAACCATAATGTGATTATGTCTCCTTTTTTTAAGCATCACCTGAAAATTTAAATTAATTTTTTCAATGAAATTCGAATTTCAGTAAATTTTATTAAAAAAAATTAAATATTATAGTACAAAAAGTAATTTTTATTATTTAAAAATGTAATGAATTGATTAGTTTGCTTCTTTGGTTGAAAATACGTATAATGTTAACTTTCCGAAAGGAGTTTTATATAAATACAAGCTATCTTCTATGTAAAAATACTCCATCTAAATTGTATGCAATGATTATTAATAAAATTTTTTTGAGTCAAACATCAATGCATACAATATCCTACTCAAACTAGTCTTTAAATTTCAATTTTTTTCGCTCTCAATAGTTTATTGACTTTATTTTATAACGGTTTTTATAGTTTTTATACTTTCGCTAAAATTTATTGGAAGTTAAAAGGATTTTTTTTCTACATATTCTTTTTCCTACGCGTTATTTTTTTTGTGAGCTATATTAAGCATAGTATTCCTGCAAAATCCCACCATGAGTCTGGGAATCATGACGGATAGCTCCCCAATTTCGAAACCAACGTAATTGTGTTAATGTGGTCAACATTACGCATAGAACTGACGTACGTCATTCTAATTAATCATGAAAATAGTATCTTTATACATAAAAATTTGATAATCAGATCCAAAATTATACTATATTGTTTCATTTGAATATATTTATTCTTTATTTTCTGAATAAAACTCCTAAAAAATTATTATTGTGCTAAATAAAATAATTAAAAAATCCCTCATTTCCAAATCCACTACAAAGAGAAGAATAAATCTTTGCTACTATTTTTTTTTTCCTTTTCACTAATCAAATGTATTTTTACTAGCTACTATTCCTGCAACTTCTTAAATAGAAAAAAAATACAATTCTATTCAAAAGAGATAAAATAATAAACTATTGTCACTTCAGAATCACTCCACCCTTTTCGCAAAGCTCCAATTTATATCAATATAGCTATCACCCAATCCCTACTTTTGCAACAACAAAAAAAGTAGATAAATAAGAAATGACGTAATCCAGTTTTATCATGATATCGGTGACGAAACCTGAATCCTAAACGAGAAAGAATATCTAAATTCGAATTGTATTCATTCAAGAAAAAAGAAGAAGAAAAGAAAAGAAGAAACTTCCAAGCAAAAACCTAGCCATCGAATCAAAAATATCACGTCTCAGAGCTGCCTCCATAGTGTCAGTAGCCCATGAATTTCTCATGAGTACATATAACACTTCCTATTACGATGCTAGAATTGAAGAATACGAACGGTATATGTTAAACTATTTCGAATTGCTTGAGCTTCTTCATTCTCGATATCGATTTCAAATCCATACTTATTCTAAAAGAAAGATACGTAAATTCGGAAAGTTTCTACGAAATGAACTCTTCGGTGAATAAAGGACTATCCGAGAGAGCGAATTGTAACCTAGGGTGCTATTAAGCATCGGTATAAATTATTGACGCATATATATTCTTTGTAAGGGAAAGATGATGAATGTTATCCACATAAATTTCTAGAAAAAATAAAGTTCTATCACCTACAGATAGTTATTTTTTATTTTTTGCCATGTTGAGAAAAAATTTTTTAAAAAATAGCCTGGAATCCTGACGTATATCCGCTACATTCGTTTTCAAGCTCCTAAAAACTTCCATTTATTATATAAATAACGCTTCATTTTATTTCTGGATTCTGCATATGGAAGAATATATTTTACATAAATATATACGATACATTTTAACTAAAAGTATCTTTCTTTTCATTCGAGTATTAAAGTATAGTATTTTACGTTTTTAATAAATGTCAAATAAGCTATGAAATTAAATTGATAAAATTTAGCCTGATTTGCTTTTTATTTTCATAATTTTTTTCCATTTATCAGGTAATTTCACAAGTTCGTGGCCGATATTAATTATTTGCAAAAAAATATTTTTATGCGTGTTCTTGGAAACTGGAGAGAAATATGAAAAATAGTTCTGATACTTTATATTCAAACCTAAACAAAACATCCAATAGGGGTCGAAAATTTGAAGCATCCTAGTAATTTCAGCGGTATATAATATACGGTAATATACTGCTAATGGTAACTTTTAATTTTTATAACGGCTAATAAATGGTAACTTTTAAGTGCTTTTTCAAGCCAATTAACAAAATCTGCCATTTTTTTTATTTATTTTTTAAAATTTCAAGTATTCTTCGGCAATTTTTTATAATTTTTGGAGCTGTGAAGCGACAGAAAATAGAAATTCGCATACTTCTTAATAATGGTAGCTGGCAACTTTCCTTCGTTACCGTTCAAAGATTTAAGATATTTGTACTCTTTCGACCCGCATTTGGTCAGTGGATAGGGATTTTTTTCCCCATCACAAGTCCCTCAGCAAACATTGTAAAAGCTTAAGACAAAGAAAAAAAATCAATTCGATCCAAATGACCAATAGGATAATCAATATGTTTCTAAGGACCCAGACAAGTCACAACAATGCTGACATAACTATAGCAACAGATGGATCATATGTATAACCTTATTGCCTTTGCTCCATCCTTAATGTTGATAAGCTTCAATTGCAAATTTTTATAACTTTTATTACAGTGAAGCAACAGAAAATAGCAATTCAAAGTAATAAAATTTTGCATACTACAAAATAACTGTAGTTGGCAACTTTTCCCAGTTACCGCTTAAAGATTTAAGATACTTCGACTATTTCAATCCTCATTTGGTCAGTGGATATGGTTTTTTTTTTTTTTTTCATCTCAAGTCACGCAACAGACGTTGAAGAAACTTAAGGCAATGAAAAAAAACAATTCGATCCTAGTGATACTTGGATAATTAATATATTGCTAAAAGAACAAGACAAAGTCACAATGCTGACATGAATGCAGCGACATGAATAATGTGCAGAGCCTTATCACTCACTTTTGCTCCCTGTTTAATGTAGATAAGCTACAATTGAAAAATTATGCACATTTTAACGATACTCGAGTCCAATGTTTCCTTGTCTTCTGAGTAGATTTCAAAATTACTGTAATATGGATAAGAATGTTATTGTTTTATATCTATTACTTAGATATTACATTATTAATCTCGATTTTGAGATATATTTTCGGTTACACGCTCTCAGAAAAATCGGTACCGCATAAAACCATAATATTTGAGCTACATCACGGTGCAAATTTTCAGCAACCTTAATTAGGTATCAAATTGTCCCATGTTTCAGCTTCAATTCCAAAGTGTCGAACCAAAGTACCGAGTAATGAAATTAAAAAATAATATGGAACACTAAGGTACGATAGTAAGATTAAACTTAGCACCATATTGAAGTCGAAGCAAATATGAACGATTCAACAAACTCCAAAATCCCTAACAGTATATAAACATACTCAAATTGAATCGCGTTAGAATTTTTTTTTTTTTTTAAAAATCGATTATTCGAACCTGCTTATCCCCTTGAAATTTTGCGCATTATAGTTCAAGACATGGAATAATCCAGTCAACTTCCTTTAAAAACTGAGAAATAAATAAAATCTGCTAAAAAAAAAAAAAAAAAAAAAAAAAAAACATTTTTTTTTTTATAAATATTGAATGATTGAGACCGAAACAAGGTGGGATAAGAAAAGTATATAACCATAAATAACGTAGCGAAAGTGAAGTTCAAACCCCTTATTTAAAATTTAAAACATCATGTCAAACTGAAGACACCTATCAAAAGAAAGGGGCATGAACTAAGCCCGAAAACTTCTTTAAAAAAAAAAAAAAGTTGAGTGAGAAATTTTTATTTTGAAAATTCCATTCGCGGTGCACGCATATTTTGAAGGCTTTTATTAATTTTTTATGTAGGCAAATGCCATTCATCTTAGATTTTATTGGATAGAGGTGACTCTGTACAATAAAAATAAATAGATAGCTAGTTGGGAAACTTTATTTACCCGATACCAAAACATTATAGTTTTATAAAATATTTCATTATGTCCCTTTACTTATAGTAACATATTTGTAAACGTATCAGAAAAATAAAAGATTGTCTCTCAATATATAATGAATTCTGTTTTTAATCAGCATGCTTAGATAAACAACTGTTTTCTTACAAGTTCTAATATAAATGTTAAGATCAAAAAAGTTTATAAATTTGGTCGTGGGAAGGACTTATTTGTATTGAAATTATTTGTAAACATTACGGATTTTTTAACTAAATAAAAAAAAATTACATTGTACAAAACATGAAAGAAAATTTCCGATGATTTGTAAAACTAATTAAAGAAAAATGATAGGAAATAGAAATGTATGTTTGCCGCATTTTGCTTAGGAAACTAGATTCTTTTTACCAAATTACAGTATTAGTTGCAAATTTCGTTAACAAATGCCTCTATTTTCAGAAAAGAACAATAACAATACGTTTTCTACTGCTTATCAGACTATTCAAACTGAAAATTTTTGTTTCACAAGCATTAGTTAAATATTTTTTTGAAGTTATACATCTTATGCGACTTCCAACAAGGTTGCGTTAGACGTTTAACGCTACATTTTTATTGGCCGGGAAGTCACGTGGTAGGATCCAGTTTCCCTCATTCATTTCCACATTGTTTTGGTTCTCACTAGCATAAAAATAATAAAAGTCATAAAACTTTTGTTTTTCAATAAATATTTTAGTTTGTTTTGTTACACATATAATTTATTAGGGAGCAGGAAAAAGAGTCGTTGAATAGAACTAGTGATTCTTCTACGATTGCTGATTCTTCTACAATTAACGTCGCAGGTTACTAAGTTTAACTTCTTCCGCGCGGAGGGATTCCACGCACTTTTTTTTTCTTTTTCTTTTCCTTTTTCTTTCTTTTTTTTTTTTTTTTGAAATCACTTTTGGCTAACCCGATTTGACAGTTTGTTCAAGAGAAGTACGCTTTGAAATTAGCAATGCGTGGCAATGCAAACAAAAACCTGATTAAGAGCGTTAAAGAATAAAATGCAACTTTTGAAAATAAAATATATTACACTCACAGTTGGTCTCTTAATCTAATTCTAATTTCTTTAATTAATACTGTTTCATAAATAAAATAGCAGGGAAGGAATGTTTTTAGAAGTAATAATCTATATTTCGAGTTAGTTTTAAAACCATCTTAGTTGGACGATTTTTATGAACTTTACCACAAAAATCTCAAATCGTGCCTTCTTAAATGCACTTTACATACATGGTTGTTTTAACTTAGTTTTCATTATATAAAAACATCATAGTTCAATGCATTTTGAAATTAAAAATTTGGAGCTCAATTTGGTGTAGTTTGATTTTGAACAACAGGTTTTCTAGGTATATTTGGTCGAAGTCACCAATAGTGCTAGTTTTATTCTGCAGTTAAACTGTAATAAAAAATAAAAATAAGGTTAAAAAAGAAAATAAGGTTAGCGTTACAGTTAATGGATGAAAAACGCTAAACAAAATCTAATATCTCACATCCATGCTCATACATAATATTTTTATTACAACAAAATTATTATTGAATATTCATGGACTAGAAAACTATTACAAATGATTATAGTCCTGTGCACATTTTTCAATTAACTTTTCGCCTCAACTAAGCAAATTTGATTTTAAAACTTATGAGCCAAAAGATGATTTTTTATTAATTCATTCATTAATATAATTATTGAATCAAACATAGGCTCAAAAATTTTCAAATGTGATAAACTAAGTTTGTAAAACGCCCCAGATTTATTATAGCACATGCACATTATATTTCATCTCAAATTTAAAAAAAAATAATAATAATAATCTAAATATTACAGAAAGAAGAAACAGCAAAATAATTTTTAACTCCTAAACTTACTTTATTATTGTTTGCTTCAGGTTCTTAACAAAATTTGTTTGACAATCATGACCATGAATATTCAATAATAATCAATGAGCAAAAGAAAAGTTAAGCTATTCAAAGATTTTAACGAATATTCTAAAATTAAAGGTATTTTGAAAAATAAAGAATAATTTTTTTTTAAAAGTAAGAAATCTTTTATGTATAATTTTTATCAACATTATATTGTACTAATTTTGCTGTACAAATGTTAGATTATGTCTAATTTTTAAAATAGTATCTACCCGTCACTGTTAAGGTCTGGTTTCTTAGGACAAGCGCCTTATCTGAGCGTCAGCGGGACGTCAACGTCCCGCTGACGCCAGCAAAATACTGGTTTGTTAGCTCAAGGCCTGGTTTCTTAGAACTAGCGTCTTATCTGGGCGTCAGCGGAAAGTTGACGTATAGCTGACGCCAAAAAAATACTTTTTTGTTAGCTCAGCGTGAGCAGTCGGTCCAACGCAGACATTATCTCTCATTGCGCATGCGTTAATAACGTAAACAAATATTTATTTTGAATTTGTATTGATTTTGTTATTGTCGACCAGTGTTTTAGAGAACAAATAATGACTTTGTCCAAGAAAAAACACATTATAGCTGAGTTAAATGAGGAGTGCTATGTTTAATAAGAAGCTATGTTTAATGTCAAAATCAAAATCTTGGCTGATTTCAATGTGCTGTTGGATGTTGTCCGCCATTGCTTCTGTGGTTAACGTCACGCTGTAATCCAACTGCAGTTGAGTTGGACGGCGATTGTAGTTCCAGATGAGCGTTCGATGACGTATACTATCAAACTCAGAAATGGACCAATCACAGGTTAGCGCTGATTTCCAGCTGACGGCGTCCTGTCCTAAGAAACCAGGCCTTTAGACACGCAGACAATTTTGAATTTATGAAAATTGTGCTACAGATAAGCATTTAGTAAATTCTGCTGCCAGAGTGATAAGTTACAATTAAAATAATTGCCATAATAATAGATTGAGTAACATCTTCACTCGTATATTTTTTATTCAAGTATTTGTCTAAATAATTTTCGCAAAATCCAAATCACTTTTCTTCTTTTAAACTAAAAACCTAATAATTTTTTAACTACAGATTCAAGCAATTTCCTCGACTGATTGCTTTCATTACCCGCTACCGACGATAAATTGTCTAGTAAGAAACATTGCAGAAAGCATGGTCGTTTTCTCATACTTCTAGTCAATACCATGTCATTTATATCGGCTCCAATATAACGATATCGATTATTGCTTTCCCTATCTAATTCACTACGCTATAATTAATGTCTAATGCAACATATAATGCAACATAAGCTATAATTAATGCTAATGTCTACCCTGCAAGTGACGAAGTGTGGGTATTTCGATCCCGATTGGTTGTTGAAGCGTGGCATTTGTTTACGTTAGCAAATGTTCTTTCGATTCTATTTCAAGTAAGCCAAGCCCGTCAAGTATCAGTTCTCATAAGTGACACGTTTTAGATTCCTTCACAATTTAAATTCTTTCATTATATATTTCTTATTTAACACAAAGACAAGCACAAAACCACGTAGAACATAAACTAGTTATGCATCGAAGTTGTCAGGTACACAAAGCAAAAATATATCAGGGATATAATAAAAGGCAAATAATAAATTTATGTTATTAATAAATTAAATAATTAAGTTCATAATCAATTAATTTAAGTTCATAATTAATTAAAATTAATATTAATAATTAATAACAATTAACTTAAGTTAATAAAAGTTAATAATAAATTAATTTAATCAAATAATTAATTTAAGTTAAGTAAAAGACGTTGTCGTACATTTTAAAAAATTTCATGTGCGATACGTCTGTGCATTTAATTAACTTCATGTCAATTAACATTCTAAGTTATGTGTTGAAAATAAGCTCAACTTTAACACGCCATTTTGCTAATGAGCGATCGACTGGCGCTGACATCATAGGCCACATGTGTGGGTATTTGTGATCTTCTTTTTGAAGTGCAAGTACCTAATTTGCTAAATTAATTAATATTTTACAATGGAAATCAGCGCCAGTTAAAGTCAATATGTCGCTGTTCTTCCTTGAACCTGTTATCCGGTCTTTAAGAATGAATAATGACACATATTTAATTATTCAAGATGCGTAAAATTGCGCTTTGAATTTTTGATGACTCGTAAATTATTGTAAATAAAACTATTGCTTGCAGGTTTAAAAAATTAGAACAGAAATTATCACTTATTAACTTCTTTATGTACCACTTTAATTTTAGCAGTTATTAATTAAAGTGGTACATAAAGAAGACAGATTTTATAAACATAGCACGTTACTCATCATCACTAACGTAGTTTGTATTTTCAAAAAAATAGCAAATAATATCATAAATTAAATAGTTTGCTATGAAATATGCATTAGAATGCGCACATCACCTCTGCGCATTCCAATGAAACTCGCCCTTATATGCCTCTTACTTCCTCAGTTGGTTGGTTGGTTCTAATGCCACTTGCCACACGGGCAAGCCTGCTTGGTGAAACCGAGCAAATTTAAGGTAGAGTGTGCGTTTCTTGCTTTTCAGTGGCGCCATCTATGGCCAAAAATACGACTTCTGTCACACCAGTTTTATAGTGGGGACCCATTCATACATCTATTCATTCATCCACAGATCGTAATTTTGACCTGAATCAGAGAACGATCAATCTCCAATCCAGTACCCCCAGAGGTATTGATTTGTTATGGGAACATGGAGGACTTTTGCGACTCGATAGATTTAACGTGCATCAGTCACTTTACTACACGGAGAGTCGTCGGCCGGCTGGGTTTGAACCCACGAACTCTCGGACATGGGCCCAATGCAGGCTTTTTCGGCCACTTCCTCAATGTGAGCCCGAGCCGCCTAAAACGTAAATTTATGAGAATGTGTCATGGGATACGTAAAGTTAATTTAATTCACAAAGCTAAAACTAGAAGGAAAAAAACACAGTATTGGACGTCATTATTTATCTTTTAATACACATTATATATACAGCAAAATAAAAACTTCTTATAGCACAACTTTGGAGTGTGTTGGTACTGCAACTGTTAGTTAACTTATTCAAACCTTTTTAGGCTCTAAAAAAATGAGCAATAAATAATATGCAGAAAGACATACAATGAAGCCGTTAAAGCTATTTATTTACATACACTGCACCATTGTTGAATGAGTTTGAGTTGTAAACACTTTTAGTTCATTCTTTTATGTCAGACAAAGAGTGAACTTTCTCACATTGAACTCTTATTGAACTAATTGCATAGGTCCTAGTACACGTAAGAATTATTATAATTTAAAAACACGTTCAAAATTAAAAAAAAATGTGGTATACAGGGTGTTTAAAAAGTCCTAAGAAAAATTTATGAAAATGACTGAATTTATTTGAAAGACATAACAATAAAAATTATATTAATTGTTAACTTATTGTTAATAATAAGCAATAATAGGTAGTATTAATATTTAGTAACATTAGCTAATAATTATTAGTCATTATTAAATGTTATTCATTCTTAGTTACTTAACATTATTAAATAAACGTTTATTAATTTTAATGATTTTAATAATTTTGAATATGTTTCAATTAATTCAATAATTAATAATGAATTATTTCATCGTTTATTAATAATAATTGTTTTAAACAGCAAAAATGAGTAAATTTTTTTCTTTAGATGCCTGCCACCAGTAAAAATTAAACAGGCTAACAAAACGCTCGATTTTCGATTCATTTAAACTCTTGTTGAATTTTGTTTTCTCTGTGTTAAAATCAAATAATTTTATTTTTGTATTTATTTCTGTATTTATTTTTTAACAATTATTCAGTCTTTGGTTTAAAACCAATGAAATCTTCCTATCAACCTAGGTTTAAATGAGTTGTAGAGAGAAAACTCTCTAAAAAGAATACAAACAGGTCTGGACCAATAAAACACAATTGAAATAACAAATTTAGAAAAACTTAAATCTTTATAACATCGCTACAATATCATAACTTAATTTCTGGATTTAAAAAAATCACTTAGGAAACAATATCATGATGGCGTAAAATAATAAAATTAAAAAAACAATTGAAAAATCAAAGAAATAAAATAACTAATAACAATTGATAAATAATTATTGAAGTCAGTTTTTAACACACCAAAATTAGGTAACATTTTTTAAAAAAATTACAATTATGGGAAAAAATTAGCACCTACAAATGTGTACCAACCACTAAAACTGTCACAAAAGACTTAGCTGAAAAGTGTGACAATTATAATAAATGAAAGAAGTTTAAGACTCAATTCCTTTTTAAAATGATAGTGAGTTTAAAAATGTCAATATTTTTAGCTTTATTTCATACTGATTAGCATCTTTGTAAGTCAATAAATACATTTTATAGTGTGCGCCATTTCTGATTAAACATCTGCAATTTCTTGAGTAAAAAGTTTTAATAAAATTTAGTAAAAGGAAAAGGAGTTAAAGGAATTGAAAATACTAAAAAAGAGTTTTTAAACACCCAGCATAAGATTAATTTCATTAAATGTTTAAAAAAAATTATTTTTTCTTTCTTTTTTTGAAGACAACTCTGGTGAAGTTATGGAGGATAATTCTAGTACTAGAAATTTATTTTTACAAAAATATGAAGATAACTTTTAAAGCTTCAATGAAATTGAATAAAAAATAACCGTTATTTCATTGTAATTTAGAATCTTAAATCTTATGTAATAAATTATAGACTTTTCAAAATACAAATATGCACAAAATTATATATTAATTTATGTGTTACTCTGCTTTTAACAGAAAATACAAAATCATATCTGATACAATGTCAAAAACAACATTTATATTTATGTAAAATAAATCTTTCAATATAATATATAATTCTGCACAAACATCCCACCCTACCCCCAAAAATATAGTTTGAAATGAAAAAATTAAAAAAAAAATAGAAAAATATTTCATTTGTTTAAATTATACGTTCCATTAGTAACTTATTTGCTCTAAAGACAATAAATATTACTTAAATTAAGTTAATAGCATGTGTGCTAAATAAAATTAATAAAAAGAGAAGTTTTAAACAAAATGTCAACGTTAAAATAAAAACTTTTTATAAAATTGGTTTGATGCATTTTTGTCTTTATTTAAAAAAAAATAATAATAAATAACTTTAATAAAAAAATCAACAAATATGCATTTTTAAAAAAAATATGTTAAATACTTTTAGCTAAAGAACTTCATAAAAATTATGTTTTTTAACAATATCAATAAAATAACAAAACAGTGTAAAACAATACCAAACACAGTTTTGCTTTTTATCTCAAAAAAGAAAACTCACTAAAAAATTTTCAATTTTTTTTAATGTTCTTATTCATATAATGTATTTATTCATATCATAAAACTCATAAACAAATTAATGATTAGTCTGTATAGATGAAAATTTAATTCTAGTTTCTAATATTCTATACCATTTGAAATGTTTTAGGATTGAAAAATACTTGGAAGACATTCATTAGTAATTTCTTAATTAAAAAAATATATTAAAAGCAACTTCTAAGTTTTAATGAATAAAAATTTACAACTTCACCAGGTCATTCAATAACAATTATTTCAGTTGCAGCATACAAAAGCAGCATAAAAATATTCAATTTTAATTTTTTATTAAACAAATTTACTCAATTTCAAACTTTCATTTATTTTTTAAAATAAAATCTCTAAATGAACGCCTCCTGAGGAAACACCATTAGTAATAAACTTTAGTTTTTAATGTGCTGGGCGACATTAGATTTTAACATCACGATATACTGTCAGGAAATATCGATATTTCTCTCTATATTGCAAAATTTCTCCCTTAAAACTAATTTATATTATTTTTACATTGGTCAATTTTCCATTACCTAAATTAAATTTATAAACTTTGCAATAATATTGCGATCAATAAATACCTTTGGCAATAATGATCACAATATAATTGTGGTCCATTTTCTGTTTACATTCTATACTTCTCATAAACGTAGCATTAACAATATATTTTAGATAATGTTAATGCAATGTTTAAAAAATATCAATAATTCACGATGTAATCGACATTTTGCCCAGCTCTAGTTTTAATTAAGAACAACACACAGTGATAATGGCAGCTAAAGCAATAAAAAGACTTTTACACATAATATGTATAAGTATCACATTCAGATCATGTCAATAAACTCTGAAATCACTTTTTACATAACATGTCTATAAAGAACAATAATATATCTCATTCTACATTTATTTCACAAAGTCTACAACATTTATTTTTTTTTCTTTAATCACAAGCAGACTAGGACATACATGCCATTTATTTAAAAACTGTAGGCCTCTTCGTCTCACGCTAGAATTACTCGCTCGAGCAACTATTAAACTAAATTATTTATTAAAGGCAAACTAGAATTTTTCTTTCAATGATTTGTGAGGAAAAATAATTTGTGTTGGGCTTTGTAATTTTTTTCTGAAGATGTGAGCTTTTAACTTATTTCATAAAAATATAAGTTTAATGATTAGCTTTAAACTCAATTTAGAAAGAAGTATTTTGACATAAGCAAATATAGTTATTAACTATAACTATAAAAGAAAAACTTAACATTTTATTAAAGTAAAATGGAAAGACTATAAGTGTTTTTAAAATAACAGCTAGAAATAAAAATTGACTATTTAACAAAAATGATATTTTGGTAATTATAAAATAAAAAGCAAAAATACTTGTTGAAATTTTGATAAAATCAATATTATTCATTTCAAATACATACAATCAATTTCATATCCACATTAAAAATACTTTAAAAAAATATTTCCAATAAATTATACTTAATAATTATACTTAATAATTATCCTAAAAAGCAAGATATAAAAATGTAACACAAGACAGGAATAATTAAAAATGGGAATAATCATGAGAAAAAAGCTTAACAAGATATGATTTATGGTTCACTAAACTTAAATTATCTACTAAAAGTGTCAAATAAATGTAACAGCAAAATCAACAAAATTCCAGCAGACAAAAAAACAAACACTTATCATTGTACTTTTTAAGAGAATGGCATAGAGCAAGATATTTTTTTAATGTTCTCAACATATATAAAACTAATTATTATATACAATATAAAATTAATACATGTAGGCCTAGTAGCAGAAGTAATGCAGTAGTGGATTACCAAGTTAAATTCATTTTCACGTTAATCTTTTAAACTAACTTAAATTTTTGAAATCAATTAAATTTAAAAAAGAATTATTTTTCCAATAACTAATTTTCAAAAATTCCCATTCCATTTTTTTTAAAACTTATTAGGGTATAAATTTAAATTAAATGTAAACTACATAAATTTTTTTAATGAATAATTTTTATATTACTTTATAATTGCAAATTTTACTAAATACATAATATATAAAGCCTAATTTCTATTCTTAAGCCTAATTAGTAGTCTTTCTCTTACCGTATTGGAGTTCCCGACAAGTTTGAATTTATGAAAACAGTGCAAAAGATTGACTCAGTAAATTCTGCTACCAGGCATATAGGTACATAGTTTAGCCTAATACATTCACTATATGAACAATAAATGTTAAAGAAATGCCTTAGGGGCCATTCAAAAAGTACGTACATCCCGAAGAGGGGATGGGATTTGCTAATTTGTACCATTTTGTACGATGGGGAGGGGGGAGGTATTATACAAAGTACGTACATTATAAGCATACACCAAATTTAAATTTGACTTTTTCCTACACACTCCTTAAATAAATATTTAATTTTATTTAAAACATAATTATTTTAATTTTTATGAAAAAGGGGGGTATACTAATGAAATGTACTTACTCTAAGGGGGGGAGGTAAGACCTTATGTACGGTAATGTACAAAGGGGGGAGGGGGTTAAAATTTCTCCATTTTTGTGTACACACTTTTTGAACGACCCCTTATTCATAACCTCTTCACCTCCATTCCGTATATATTGTGCATCACAAACAATACAAACAAACACAATTTAATAGAATAAATATCTCCACTGTTTCATTTCTTAACAAATAAATATCAGCACAAGTTATTCATAATTAGGTTTTAAACGTAAAACATTTTAACAAATGATTTCAAATTTTTATGAATCTAAATTAAGTGCTAAGTTTTTTTTTATTTATTTATTTTTTAATTGTAGTTCCCTACAACCGAAATAAAAGAAATAATTATGTACCTTATGTTATTTCAAACTGTTTTCATGTAACTGCTGTTAAAAATGTGAGAACAAAATATTGTGCAGTGTCCTACTGCCAGATATTGTATGTTAGTGCAGTATAGCTCACATGTTTGCGGAAGTGATTTTTTCATTAAGCTATGACATTATCTCAGGTACATACATACAAATTATAAAAATAAAATTGGAGGTGAAAAGGTCAATATTTTTAATGCAATGAACAATGACTAGAAATGGACAAACTAAAATAATAACATGATAGCAGCATATCAACAAATGACTAAAAATAAAACAATGAATGTGACTAAAATAAATAAATAAATAAGGTTTCAAGTCTTTTTAAACTTTACTATAAAACATATTAGAATAATGTGAGATTTTAAGATTTAAAATAATATACTGCTTAGAGGCACCTACAAAGTACTGTTGACCATGCCTAACCAGCCAACAAATAAAACTATCCTTAATCATAAATTAAATTATTCCCCTCCCCAATGTTCTAAGTTCCCTATTTAATAGAATTGATTCCTCGGATAAAGCAACAAATACTGTGCATAAAGTTAAATAATGTGAATAAAGCACAATTAAAGGTACAGAAATGGGCACACTATAGTTTTAGTTATAATGAACAAGAACCTATCTGAATGTCTAAATACAAACGACTAAAATCATCAGTGTTAAGACTCTAAAGAAGGTTCTTATATACAGAAGTAAAACTATTTCCATACCATTTTTCATGCTTCAATCAAATTGTTTTATTTTATTTATAAGTAGCACCCGATTGTCGTGTGCAATTAATAGTAATTTAGAGCAACAATAGAAAAAAAATTTGTGGATAAGGATGCATACATTAACTTGGGCATCTATTACATTTTTTTTTCTTCTTAAAAAGTCCACTCTTTAAAATTACAATAAATACTCGTTTTAATTACTCTTGAATATTAATTAGGTTCAGATAAAGTTTTCTCACACTCAAATAACCCATATCATCAAAAAACTAATACTGGAACAACTAATATTTGTTAAAGCAGGGTCAACAGTATTTGAAAAAACATATTGTTACAATAAATCTCCAGCAGAAAAAAAAAATTTCTAAAAATATTTTTAAAAGGACTTTATAATAAAATAGTTCTAAAACTGAACAAATTTTGATCAAATATCGCGAAAAACATTCTCGCGAGCCCAGTAAATTCTTTGCTCACAATTTTTAGGCATAGTTCAATTATAACTATAGGCACTGAGTCTGTGGTTGCTCAGAAGGTTTACATAAAAAGAAGCTTGAAAAAGGGAGAAAAATAAAACATTGGTTCAGCCTTCTGTTTCCCATGGTGCAACAACACTTGTAGGGCGGCAGGGTACAGTAAGGGACACACTTACAGACGTTTCTGTGTCTCCCCCACCAGGAGAAAGTCGTGGCACCTGAAGAGTATTGGGATTGTCCTCCGGTACATTGTCACGAGAACTTGAGGGTGAAGACAACCTAATGGGCAAAATGAATGAAAACACTATTACTCCATAATAAAAGGTAATCTGCTTTTATTAACTCATAATAGTATTTAAAGGGAACATTGCTGATAAATTATCACATGAATTAAAAGTTTTAGCTCCTCATAAGTTAATTAACAGTCATACAGTAGTTTATTATTATTTTTAAACAATTAGTCTATAGTTATAGAGTGTAATCTAAAGTAATACTTATAAACCAAAAATTTAATGGGACAATGAACCTTAAAAATCATTTTTTTCATTTATAATACTAGAAAATGGTTATTATGATAAACTAACTTATTTAAAAGATTATAAGAAAAAAATTTTTGCTTCAGCCACATACAAGAAAACCTTAATTACGAAATTTCAAAAATAATGTGTGCGTGTATATATAAAAAATATGGTCTATACAGTTTATGTAGAAGGGCTATCAAATGTTTAAGCTCCCTTTATAGTTTATTTCACTTTATGAGTACTCATTCATATATCTGAAACTTTTTTCAGGTAAGTAATTATAAAATTAATCTATTCAAAGATAGTAAGTACCATACAAAAAAAAAGAATTTTTTTTTTTAGTTATAAAATTTCAGAAAAGTTGTAATTTTAAATTTTATAACTTTAGAGAGAAAGAGAGAGAGTAATAAAATTTAAAAACCCAATGTTTTCTTAAATTTTATAACTCAGAAACTATTTGGCCATTTTTGTCCACATTTGTATTTGGGCATTCAATATTTGTATATTTTAAAATTCAAAAAATGTTGACTGTACATAAAAAAAAATTTTGTGTGTGTTATTATCTTTGAGTAAATGAATTTTATAATTATCTGTTAAAAAGTTTCAAGGACATCAATAAGTACTCAAAAAGTGAAATTAACACTAAAAGAAGAGAAACATTTGGGGTTGAAACAAACCTCCTACCTTACTACTAACCAGAATGCAGCCATGGTGCGTATTTTGTTGATAAAAAAGAAAGGAAAACTGTTGTATAAAAAATCAGGCCTTACTTGTTTTAGCATACACACAGCATTGTCAAATGCATGAAACATTTATAACTTCTAAATTATTAGTCGGATCTACTTGGAATTAATTGTAAGTACAAAAATTGTATTTATGTATGAAAACCAAGACATTCATTTTCCTTTTTTCACCATCAAAATATGCACTGTGGCTGCATTTTGGTTCATATAGAAAGGCAAGAGGACAGCTTCAGCCCAAACTGTTTCAGCTCTTTTTAATGTTAATTTAACTTTTTGAGTACTTATTGATATCCCTGAAAAATTTTTACACATAATTTATAAAATTAATTTGCTGAAAGATAATAACACATGCACAAAAAATTTTTTCAATTCTAAAATATACAAATATTGGATATCAAAATACAAGTTTGAACAAAAATGGCCAAACAGTTTCCGAGTTATAAAATTTTATAAAAGTTGTGTTTTTAAGTTTTATAACTATCTCTTTCTCTCACTCTCTTTCTAGAGTTATAAAACTTAAATATATAACTCAGAAACTGTTCAACCGATTTTGGTGGTTTAAAATTTGTATAATTTATAACTCAAAAAAAATTTTATGTTAATAAGAAATATTCTTTTTTGTATGGTACTATCTTTGAAAAAATTCATTTTATATTTACTTACCTGAAAAAAGTTTCAGAGATATAAATGAGTACTGAAAAAAATAAATTAACAATAAAGAGAGCTTAAATATTTGATTGCCCTCCTTCATATACTAATTTTTGTAGTTACTGCCACTGGAATTGCTCTCTAAGCAAGAAAGACATTGTGTTTTATGAATTTTATAACATGAAGTTCAATAAAATCAAAAGTAATATGATCTAGCTAATAGTTTTGGAGTAATAAAGATTTGATGCATAAAAATACTTAATTGCAGTTTTTTAAATTCTTATAACTTTTAAACTTTTAGTCCTATCGATTTGTTTTTAGTCTCATTCAATTTAGCATGGAAAAGTACACAGGGCCCAGTACTTACCAATTAATGATCCACATTTATTCTTTTTTCAATTATTTCATTCATTTTTCTTACAGAGCCAAATACACAATATTAACTTCATTAGAAAATAATAGAATTGGATCGTAAATAGAATTGGTGAGTGAATTAAAAAGCAAGAATAAATGATACTCAGGAATTCTGTATTATATGAATTTCAAGGTAAGTTAATCTCTGAACTATATTTAAATTAAAAACTCAACAGAGAGCCAATATGAATTTACAGGAGAAGTTCTGTAGAATTTTTAATGACAAAACATGGATCAATCAAAGAGAAGCTTTTATTTAAACTCACATAATGCCAAATAGCTATGAACATATTTCATTTACACTGATAAACACCTAGGATCAACAGAGGCTAGCCAAAATGCATCATAAAAAGATATTAAAAGCAATTTTAATAAAAACAGTGCAGTCAGGGAAACATACCAAAACATAAAAAATTAAACAAATTGCATAACAAAGATGGTTGCAGCAATACAACAGTACAGTCTAACAGCTTTTTTTTAATATCGCCACCTGCATCACTCAACATGTTATATGTCTACAATAAAAATTAATGTTAATAATATGAATATGGTTTTTATTCCATTCAATTGTTCTCATTCTCTAACACTTTAAAAATTAATTCCTAACATATGTTGTATGGTGCATTAGGTTTGTACAGTTGTGTTTTATTACCACTTAACATTATGCACCTTGTGTTAGAAGGTATAAAATAAAACTTTTTAAACTTTAAGAAGCTTTAGGTAAACAAGTTTAAAAGTTGTTTTTTTTTTTCAAGATAAGAACAAAATATATAAATAGTAAAAGCAATGCATCTAAACGTTCAATTAGTCTTTTAAGTACACTAACTAGTGAGACTATATCTTAGAAATTATAGTAATCTCTTTTATTTTGAGATTTAACAAAATAGACTATGTTTATAAGGGAAATTATACATTTTTGGTTAATTTTGAAAATCTCATTTAGCTTTCCCTAATTAAATAATATACCTTAAACAGGCCTCTCAAGCCATAAAGAATAAAAAGATGACTAAGTAAATATACTAAAATGGTTTTATAAGTTTCGTGGGTTGACAATATTTCTAAACTGAACAACTATCTTTCCTGGTTCAATTCAAGACCTTATCAGAACAATTAATATCAAATTTTAAAATTCCTGACAAGCATGATGGTAATAATAAATAAGTCAATGGTTACAATAAACTTTTGGTCTCAATCCAATAAACTTTATGATATAAATTACATTAAGTATTGAAAAAATATATTTTGAATTTACCTGCTGGAGGCTAGGTTTTCCCCAGGTATACCAAGGTCATGGAGGTCACTGGTTGAGTGAGAATGCCTACTAGACATGGATGGTTCTTCCATTTCTAAACTGTGACTCATATGTGTCAAGTCCACTGAACTACCAGACAAGTGGCTTGGATTATTTCTCCTCTTGGCACCAGTAGCACTCACCATTTTTTTACGAACACCAGCTCCAAAATTGAAGAACCTAATAATAAAATAAATATTTTTCAAAAAAGAAAACAAATTAAATTTAAAAAGAGTTTTTCATTAAATTATTATACAAAGTCATGACAACTGAGCATCAAAATATATTTTTCATTTTTTGGTTTTCAATTACATTAAACATTAGCATATACATTATTAGGTTTACTTGAATTTCCACTGAACTTTTCTGCCTTAAGGCATTAGATGAATAATTTAAAGATTAACATGAAATATCAAAAGGTTGGCTGCATTAACTTGACTTTTGGCAATGTCCTCCTTTGATTACATACCCATAATGAATCTCTTCTATACCCCGAAAGCGTTGATTGAATATTAGTTTTGAATTAGCTTATATTCAGGCAGGTTGTGGGGGATTTGTCTCATGTCCTGTCCTTCAATCATCATTCTAAATTCATTATTTTGCTTAAAATGTTACTTAAATCTTCATTTTTGTAGCACGAGCTTATTAGTATTTTACAAAATAAAAAGCTTTTTTCTGAATAACGACGTGTTTTATTTTCATCATATATATATATATATATATATATATGGTCTGCAGTTATGTGAAGTATTATCTTCCATTAAATTTAATTTCTGCCTAAATTATCACAAATCCAATCCATACAATCTGCTATATTTTTCATTATGTTGTAAATAAAATATAATTGTATCAAGGCAAAATTAAAGAAAGCCAAAACTGAGAAACATACACTAGAAAAATGTAAATGTCTTCCTATACTAAGAATAACAAAAGTAGTGTGAAATAGGTCATCTGGATTTAACTCCCAGTAACTGCAGTTTCTAAAAAAAAATGCCCCTTAAAAAGCATCCTAAAGTTAATGAAAAAAAATTTTATTTGTATTATTTTTGCAATAACTCATTGCTAAGTTCACTTAAAACTCATTGTTTCGAAACTCATCAATGGAGATTTAATTATAATAATGTTTGTTATTGTGAATTTTTTAAAACTATGCAAAGAGATTTAACCTAAAAACCAAAGTATTTTTAACTTTGAGTACAATTAAGTTAGACAGAAATGCTTAAGTTCAACAAGTTTTTTAAAAATATTTATGCAAATTAGAGAGTTATATGATTATTGCCATACTCTTTCTTGTAGATCAGCATAAAAAGTTATGTACAGAATACCCTTCATGCAAAAAAGTCATAAATAATACACAAAAAAATCATAAGGAGAATGTTTTTTCATAATTAACACTAATTCAAATTGAGTCCTAGTAATATTTGTTTCCTGTTTTCAGTTCTTTTAATTTAATATCCTCTTTTTTGTATAATTAACATTTATACATAACTACTGTATTTACCATGTAAGCTAAATTAAGATGACGAAAAATGCCAGCTTAAGCTTACATGTTAAACAACGTTTTAAAGAAAAACATAGCTTATAATATTGACCAAATGTTTGTTAATATTTTTCAATAAAAATTACAAATTCAAACTGAAAAAGATACCAATTAACCTTTCATGATAAACAATTAATTCAAAACAAAAATATCTTACAATATTGACCGAAAGCTTGCTTATAATTTTTAATGAAATTTACAGCTCCTTCTGTTACAACTCTTAAAACCACCTTGGAATAGCAAGAAATTTGAGCAATAACATGGAGAACATTTGAAACAATTCTTTTTTAAGAAAATTGGTAGCATTTGTATTAAAATTACAAATCTTATCACAAAATATAACTACTTTCTATAATTAAATTTCTTTATAAAATCAATTGCTGTACAAAACTATCACAAAACGACTTACTTCTTCTTATGAGATGGATGTAAAGAATTAAGGAGTAAATTTCTGTAATGTTCAGATCGAAGAAACCTCGGGTAGGTATCTTTTTCCATAAGGGAATAAACATGAAGCAGTGCAGAATCAAACGTGTATCGAGTTGGTTTTTTCATAGCTTCTTGCACACTTTCTATTGTGCTACTATCAAGATTTACTTCACAGGGAGCATTGGGACAAAGGAATTCACTAGAATTGAATAAATAAAAGAAATTAATGAAAATATTTATTTACTTTACGAATTCAAAATTTCTTTGAAAGTGAAAATCAACAACAATTAATTTATAAACACAGAAATCGATATTTGTTTAATCCATGAATGAAGTCCATTGCAACTTACATATTTTTTTTTAAATAAACTACTTCGATAGTTATGGAATTTCACGGCAAAGAGATTTATCTGTGTCACTTTAGAGTATAAACTATTTATTTAATCTATGGATTAACCCCATAGCAACTTACATATTTCTTTAAAAGCCATTTCAATTTATCAATGTCTATTTGAAGTATGAAAAGCAATTTCTTACACAAATGGAAACAACTTTAAAAATAAAATGTGCAGATATTCCGAGGAAATGAAAAAGAAATAATAAGGAGTATGTATATGCATAAAAGAGTAAAAATATCAGGGGTCTGTCCAGACATTTTGTAAAAGGTCCGTTTTTGTAAAATTGTGAAAAAAATTACTCGTAATATGTGAATATAAAATAAACGTTATTTCACATTCTTTCAACCAGGGTCCTGCTTTCGTGAATTTGTGCAAATAGGGTCCTGTTATTGCAAAAAACTTTTTCAAAGTGTTTTTAAATTGTAAAGACATACAAGATTATGCTCAACACTGTAAAATTATAATAAAAAAATTAAATTTCAAGAAATAAACAGCAATTGCTGCTACTAAATTAGAGATGCAACATACAAATACTTGGTATTTAGCCTATACTGCTGAAAACAGAATATTCATTTCGGACGAATAAAGGAAGAAGCGTCTGACGAAGACAAAACTTAAATAGTTTGTTTACGTTTGTCTTTCTTTCCCCCCTTTCCGTTGAAGGGTTTATTCGATAAACAAAACTTAATCGGACCCTTCACAAATTTGTTTATCTTTATTAAAAGATAAATTATTTTGTGAAGGAAAAGATAAATTATTTAAAAGATAAATTATTTTGTTAACGGACCCAAATTTCTTCTAAACAGACCCCTGAACATAAAGCACATACCATAATAATCAAGTTTGTAAAATAGTTTAAAAACAGTATAATTGAATTTGGGATATCTAATACTGAAAATTATAACATTAATTAGCCAGTTGTAGAAAGACAATTTATCTTTTTAAATGCATTAAGTACTGGCCAATTTTCGCTATAACTCTCTTAAGTGAAAGTAACAGATAACCTATTGCCATGGAAACGAAAGTAAAACCTACTGTGGAAATATTAAATAAATTATGTTCTCCAAAACCAAACCAAAGTGACACAGCTAACTCCATGTCCCTATTCCAAGTGACTTATCTTCGTTAGCATGCTAGTCTGGTATTGAGAAGAAATCTTGTGAAATTTGCAGAGAAGTGTTGGTAAAAACAATATTCAAAAGTTAAATAAAACAAATATCATTACATGTTTTCATGTGATGTGCTCCTTGATTTACATAAAAACATTTAGATAAATGCACAAAACATAGATGTTAGCACAAGTCAAGCAAAAGATAATGTAAACTCATTGGGCTGGATATTTTAAACTTGAAAAATTTCACGGCGTTGCAAACTAAAAGCATATTAAAACAAAGTGATGAGCATGTAATGTGTTTCTGTATCAGCATAGAGTTTCAAATTATAATCTACAAATCCTTTGAGGTAAAATAAACTGCATAATAATTTAGAGCATTGACATATTGCAGTGTCCTAAATTAAATTGAACTTTCAAGTGTAACATAAATGTTATATCACAGCTTAGAACTTCACAGACAAGTCACAAAAAATAACTTTAACTTTTCTTAACTAATTAAATTTACCTTCCCAATCAAAATTGTCGATTTTTCCCTCTGATACAGATGCTTGATTCCAACTTATATAAATGTTACACTTTGAAGAAATGCTTATAAAACTTAGTTACCTGCCTTTTTAAATGCTTAAACATGAAACAATCTCATTAACAAATAATTTAATTTTTTAATTAGGGGTTTTTTACGAACAAGAAACAGAATATTATGTTTCTGTATACTTCAGAAGTATAAGAATACTTTAGATTCTAATTTTTTATAACGAATATGCAAAAATAATTAGAATTTAAAATTTGGCACATCTACACACTACAGTACAACTTGTTCAACTGTAATTATTTGCATACAGAATGTATTTGTGCATTAATACAAGTTATTAAAAATTATTTGTCACAACAGAAATTCTTTTTTTTTTATCATAAGAAATTGGACACAATTTCTAGAGAAAACAATTTTATAAATTTTCATAATCATTTCCTTTCATTTATTTTTAGTTTTTCTTAATTGTTTGCTAAAACAACTTTTTGAATCTCAAATTGTGTCACAACAATATTTTGCAACAAGACGTTGTGTAAGAAAGTGAACAAAATTCTATTATCACTGCATTTTCTTTCAATTCTGATTTTTGTTGTTCTATTTCAAATTATTAACAATTTCTTTTTTTAAATTTTGGTTCCAAAAAAAATACACTATCTTAAGAGAGTTTCTGAATCACAGAATGTTGCACAGTAAAATACTTCAGCTAAATTTTGGAATTTGATTTTTAAAAAATGCATCATCTTTCAATACAAATATTTTATCAAAAAGTAAACATGTACTACCCAGGACAGGGTTTAAGCTGAGTCTAAAAATTCATTAGCAAAAAAGCTAAAATCCGAAAAAAAGTTTTAGCAAAATGCTAAAATGCCATTAGGCTTATAAAATTACTTTATATCAAACAAGTACTGTAAGTTATCTGACAAAGAATAGCTTAATGTACAAGAATATCAAAAAGAATACCTATAACAAAAAAAAAACACATTTATTATTTATCAAAACATTTTGGTTTATAATTAACAATCTTCCTTTCTTTCATGTTTGCCCATTTTACAAATGCTTCTTGAAAGTTAAATGCACTTTCAGGGCCCTCAATTAATCATTAACAAATTGTTTACATGGTTGATTAACAACCTGTTTCGAATATTAGTTTTAATCAAATTAAGGCAGCTAAAGCCCCTTTCACAGTCAACAGTGTGCATTGGTATTGTTGCACAATACTCTATAACAGAAGTTATTAATGGGTACTGTTCAGACCCATCATTGGTATATAAAAATAAAAGTAATTCATTAAATGACATGTTTTTACATCGTTGCATTAAGATGTGTTTAAATAATCCCCATTCACAAAGTAATTCAGTTTCTGTAAACTGAAAATCTTTTCTGGGAGATTCCGAAAACAAATTGAAAATGCAACGGATTTCCTTTACACTATAATGCTGTAATTCTTCCGAACTATGGGGCATCCTGCTAGGTATAAATATATTGAACATTTCGATTTTATCCAAATCTCCCTATCTATCAGTAATATTTTCAATGATACAGTTTAAAAAATTGTGCATCAAATTACGGAATCTTTCCCTCTGTTTCAGTCCATCTAAAATTATATGGCCCTGAAACTCAAATTTTTCACTTTCCTTCTTAGGCACATCATCTAAAAAACTCATATAATGAGTGCCGGTGCCATTTCTTATTTCTTCTAAACTTGAAATACAAGCCTTCACATTTGATTGAACATATTCAAAATTTAAATTAGATTTTTGAAATATGAGGCTTAATTTATTAATGTTGAACATGATATCATTCATGATGGCAGTGGTTGCTAAAAACAAAAAAGTAGTTATATTTTTTAACAACCCTTGAGCAACAGGACGTTTGTCTTCCATTAAAACACTAACAAGAGCTTGCCAGTTGCAATCCAGAGCTGTAACTGAATTCCCCAAAGACAACCACCGAGTTGTTGATAACTTTATGAATTTCCTTGATTTTTGTTCAAGGATATCTTGAACATTCTTCAATCGCCTAGTATTTGCAGGGGAGCATTCAAATTAAGAGTGAATTCTTTTTATTATGTCCTGAAACTTTACCAGGTAAGCATTCTCAGACACTGCTTGGCTCACGGCTAATGCTAGCCTATGTGCCACACAATGTACTGAAATTAAATGCGGATTTTGGTTTTTGAACAGAGCAGCAACCCCCGCTCTAACACCAGTCATAACTGAAGGTCCATCTGTACCTAAGGATGAGCATTTTGTAACATCTATTTTCAAACTCTCAAGTGTCTTTATCAAAGAAGAATAAATAAAATTAGCACTTGCACCCTCCATTTCTACTAGACTTAGATAATGTGTAGACAATCTACCTTGATGAAGCACTTTTAGGTAGATAATTAAACTTTGATCTATGGAAACATCCGTACATTCATCAATTATGACGGAGAACCATCTTGCTGAATTAACTTTATGCAGTATTTTTTCTTGAATGGTCATGGCAAGAGCCATTTCCATGTCCCGAATGCTGTCATAACTTTCATAAGAGGCTGCACCTATATTCAATCCACTGAGACTGGAACAACCTAAATCTATGCACAAATCTTTTATTGAACTGAACTTTCTAGTAGCCAAATGTTCCTTTGCTTGCATATAGACTATTTTCATTGCTGAAATAACTGATTCATTAGCACTGGAAATTGATTTTGCAACAGATTTCCCGGAACAGAATTTAGTAAAATCCTTTAGCAAAAATGCGAAAATGCTTTGTTGAATTTTAGCATTTTTGAGGGGTCTTTTCGCATTTTGCGAAAAAAGCTACCGTAGCGGAAACCCTGACCCAGGATGACCACACTCGAGACAAAATCAAATTTCTTGATTTCTCAAGGTAAAATTTGAGAAATATGTTATTAAATTCAACTAAAAATTTAACAACTTTTAGCATTTAAAAAAAAAACTTTTAAGAACATATTGTTTGAAATTTATAACTTAAGAATTTAAAGAAATTCAATGTAAACGTAAGAAATTATTCTTAAAAGGAAATCAAAACAATGAACATAAAAAAGGCACTAATTTAATCATTAAAATAGCAGTTCATGAATAATTTAGCAATTTATAAATATCAGTTTAATTTTTCTTAGCTGTAATAGAATGACTATTGTAAGCAGAAAAGTTTTTATTCATTTCCAAAACACTTCTAAAAATCATAAATACTTTTATATCTCACATGTAATTGCAAGTAGTGATAGTCACAATTTTAAATAAAATTTATCAAAAAAATCAAACATTAAAGCATATAACTTGTAATCACTTTAAATGCAAAGATTTCGAAAAAAAAAAAAAACTCTAAGAGCTGTGGATATTGGATATGAGCAAAGAACGTTTGCAAAATCTAATTTTTAAAAAAAAGAATGTCAGAAGTTTATAGTGAATTGTCCCCAAGAATTCTAGGTTTTTAAATGTAGTATCATTTTCAAAATCCCTGAGAATTCAAATTTTCAAAGTAAATGGCCAGTCTGTACATACCAAGCTGCCATAATCTTCAAAACATTCATAAGTAGTAACTAAAAAGTTTTTCTAACTACTAGAAATTTTAAAATTACATTAAATATAGATCAAAAAAAAATTTTAAAACAAAAAGCATACATTAAGGACTTAATGAGACAAAAAGATGACAGCCTGCTCTAGATACTTTTGTTTCATATCACAAACAATAACATAAAATTCAGAATACATAAAACCTAATTTCAAAACAAAGCAGAAGAAAACAAATTGTTTTTTCTAACAAATTACAGCCACAAATATATCATTTAAAAGAAAGAAAGTACACAAAATTACTTGTAAATTGCTTGAACTTTTTTCTCGATATCTGTCTTACCACCACGTCTTAGAGACTGCACTGCTTTCCAAAACAGAATATTCTCATGACTATATTCTGTTTGTAGATATCGCTCAAATTCTTTAATGCCGGTAGGATCATTTAGCAAGTCTTCAAGAGATATTGCCCACAGCTTTACTCGTTGCTCTGTTGGTACTAAAACCCTTAAAACAAATTAAAAAACTTCATTTTACTAACTTTGACATCAATACTTCCGTAAAATCTGAAGATAACTAAAATAACTTTCGAAAAAACAATTAAAACCATATATTATAGTTGACCACCAGTGATAAGGTGGTTAACTATAACATACGATTTTAATTGCTCTCACCATTGTTATCACCATTATAGAAAATATTAAAGTTTTACTTAACATTGCGGCATAATTTGATCATTTAAAAATTATTAATATAAATTTTTAGTTATCTCTAGGACACAAATAAAAATGTATTAGTTAACAATAAAAAGTAAAAGATCTTCCACTGAATTAGAAGAGATATGTTAACTTTATTATAGTTTAAATATAATAATATATTTAGAATAGTTTCAATAGAAAACATTAAGTCCTTTCATAAATTAAGTCATTTTTTGCTAATTGTTCTGATATTTCTCCTTAAAGGTATTTTACTTTTATACTTTTAAGAGTATATTAAAGCAATGGTATGATCTGTTCTGTTGACATAAAATCATATATAAAAGGAATCTTACGTCACTACTACTCAAGCAAGAAGACTAGATGACTTTAAAAGAAAGACAAATTATAGTAGACATAAATCCTCATTTTTGAAATCAGATTACACTTTGAAATGCACTACATTATGAAAACACTCTTCCAAAATAAGTTTTAAACCAACAATCAATCCTGTTTTCCTGAATCGGAGTTTTCGTATAAGACTTTTGTATATTTTGCACGTTTATTTAAATAAATAGCATCACTCTTTCATTATGCTTGTGCCTCTCTTGGAGTTCTCACCCCCATAGTTTGAGAACATTGGTTAAAAGATACTAAGAAAATCTCATTAATTAATATCTTAAAAAATTTTGAAAGGAAGAATAGAAGATAATTATCTTAAAAACAAGAACAATTTTCACTACTAAAATATACTTTAATTTTTTAAGATCAATCAAGTTAAACCGGTTCAAGTAGTATTATATTCAATCCAAAATTAATAAAAATTAAAAGAGCAACATTAATTATATAGAAACATTAAAATTTCGACATTAAAATTAAAATGGTAACATTTAATGCATTAAAAAAGTCATTGCTTATGAAAAAATATATATTATTTCATAGAAGAACTCAATACTGTTTTTAAACTTGTAATCTACATTTTATTTAAAGTTAGGTAACAGTATATTTTATTTTTAACTGCTATTATACAAACAGTTTCTCATATTAACCATAACAGAAAAATAAATTGCTAAATACATGTAAAAACGTTATTGATTTCATAGCAAGAGAAAATAGCATTCGCATATTTAAAATCAACTTTTTTTTAAAATCAATTTGAAGTATATTAGCGCTTGTCCAGAAAAACCAGAGTGAACCACTAAATTAAAATATGAAAAAAAATCTGTTACATTTACACAGTAAATAGTTAAATTTACACAAACATAAAGCTGCATACAATTTCATTTTCGTAGCAATAGTACTTTCTGCACAATTAAAAACCACATTTAAAAAATAATTGAAGTATCAAAAGTTGGCTGTAGCAACCACAACATTACAGTGAACAGTAAAATTAACATATGCGATTTGGCAATTTTTTTAAATATAAATAAGAATATTTGGAAATGTAAATGATTACAAACAATATTTATAATCAATATTAAAATATAGAATTATTTACTCTCGGTTATTGAGTGTCCATAGTGTGGGATCTTCACTTATCCAAGGATTAGAAGGCAACACACCAACAATAAAGGAGTCAAATTCGATGTATTCTTGACAGTGATTTAGAAGACTAAAAAAAAGGCACTCATGAGTATAATTTTGGAAAAGTAATGATCAGCATATACTAGGGAACAAACAAACCTAAATAAACCCATGTTTAACCTTTTAGTTGGGAATTACTAATCCCTCTCTGTTAAAGCTTGAAAAATCTTTAATGATTCCACCTTTATTTAGCTAACTGGGTATAAGCAGTTCTAGTTGATTTAAACCCAAAACCGATTTTTACATTACACATTATTATACTGAGAAAGCGTGTACTCTACAATGGCTCTTAATCTTAAAAATACATTACAATTATCTTAATATAGTACAAAATATCGAGCAAGGGTTATTTATGTATTACCTATTAATATATAGCTATAAAAGCATAGATAACATAATTTTGGGCTTCATACAAGCTAGTTGGAACTAGTTTTAGGCATATAAAAGTAGAAATATGGGAGATTCTTCTGGTGTTGACTGATTAGGATAGGTAATCCATAAATTGTAATGGATAGATAATTCAAAATTAGGATATTTTGCTACAGACAAGTAGCCATTTCTAGCATTTTTAACAAAGGCTACTTTTTAAAACATGTGGCCATGTTTTCAAATGATAAAAATTTTAAACAATTAAAAAAAAACTGTTGATATTAATAAAGTAACACCCTTCTTTAAAAGCATTTCTCAAAATATTGAAAAGATTACAAGATTCATTTCTAAAATAAGGAAAAATGCTAATAAACAGGCATAAAATAAAGTAATTCTCAAAATAGTACAAAATATTCCTTATAATTAGATATTTATTAAAAAATATTAATAAAAAATACATGGTGTACATTTTTAATATAAAAAAATGGAAAACCTGCGGCAATTGGCAAATTTTTAATGCACATTTATTATATTTAGTCACCATGTGGCCAATGGAGCCCTTTAATTTTGCCTTTTAGCTAATCTCCATCCTAGACAATTAAGCCAAGGTTTATCTTTGATTCTTGCTTTACTTGCAATACAAATAAATAAATCACTTCAACAAAAAAAAGATAAAATTTTCATAATACTATAGAAATATAATTATTATGGATAACCTGTAAGAGATGAATTTAAACTAAGTCTTTGAAAAAAAATTAATCTGTATAAACAAACAATATACACAAAAGTTATATACATTATTGTATTTATTTCAAAGGAATTTTTTTTACTACTGTAGCAATGTGTGAGAAGTAAAACAGAGTATGTTTTTTAAAATTCTACATTATAAACATTAAAACTGATTTCGTGGTAATATAAATTTTTAAAAAGTTGGTTATGTACAATGAATTTTGAAATAAGAAATTAATTTGTTCCAAAAAATCAACTCTCCAAGCTATGACCAAGCAAATAAAGGCATATTTTGAGAAATTATTGCTCCCTTTAGTATCTCTCAAAAAGATCAAGAACAATTGTGATAAGAGCATCTGATCACTTGAATGGAATAACAGCAGTTATGGTGTTGACCAGTTATAGCTAGCAGGAATGTATTTGAAATAAAATATTAAAACTGGGATACTAAAAGAAATTAATAAAAGATAAACAAGAAGTGAACTGAAAAGAATTGAGTAAGTAGTTTCGGTAGTTGGAAAGAGAAACCAAGCAGAGTTTTTCATTCATAAATATTTTTCTGAAATACTTAATAAAATAAAATTTAAAATAGCAAATTAAAATTAAAAAATAAAGGCAAACAGATTTTAGATGGTGCATAAACGTGGATAATGACTGAAACTGGTTAATTTTAAAATCTGCTCAGCTACTGAATACTAAACAGTTCTTTTTTTTCCCTCAATTTTCCAACAAGATGGCTTTCATGCTTGTAGCATGGAATCAGTAATACAGTTAATTAATAAAAATCAGTGCATGAGAGCTTGATGAAAATTTATGACACTAATACCATTAGTAGCTTTCATGTAGGATAAGTTTCCTTTTGCCATTTGCCTACAGTACTAATGGTAACCAATTTAAGTAAGAATACAGGGTCAATTGTTTTGTTACCATTCTAGAGCAAGTTTCAACTCAGGGTTGCCAAAATAGACAACAACAACAAAAAAATGGTTGAAAAAGGATTTAAAAAAAGATGTCACCAATGATAATGTCAATAAATTTTATTTTAGACTTTATTTTAAATAATTCTAGCAAAGTAAGTTTAGTATAATTTTTTTTAATTCAACACAATTAATTTTAAACAGTTTTTCTGTGTCTGGTATTGTTACATGAATTGTTTAATTTTATATGCCCTTATTAACTCAAAAACTATTCATACACAATATTTTTTGCATTCCTTTGACTTTGAGATATCCACAATTGAATGCATCGATCAAAGTCACAAGGAAGAGGAAAGGTATAAAAAATAAATAAAATTTCAAAATATGGAGCATCTGACAATCAAAATATTGAACAATTTTTCTCCCAAAGAAAATAAAAGAAACATTTATAAAATAAAATTTAAGCATTAATAAATTAAAATATCTAAAATGAATTTTTAATCATCTCAAAAAATAAGCAATAATAACATACTACAATAATATTTCATTGTTACCCTTAAATAAGATCACAATAATTTTTTTCATTGGCTTAATTAACCCTTTAATTATACTACTGGGATTATTTTTTTACTGAACTTTACAACAGGTTTTCAACTTCATACTTAAATTAATAGAATTTAGATAAGATGTTATATAGAAAATGTGTAAAATATAAAATAAGAGGCATCTGTGAAAAGGTTGAATCAATTTTAAAAATAATTCATTAAATAAAATTCAAGGTGTAAAAATACATTTTACCAAATCGCAGAAAAATTAAATCAACAATTATTGTCTTAAAATATTAGGTTAGTTACAAAATGGATTGTATTATTAATAAAATATAAAAAGATTGTAAAGTATTATAAAATATTAGAAAAATATTTACACTATTTTTTAAGCAAAGAACAAATTTCAATTAAAACAAAACTTATACTTTTTAATAGAAAACTATATGAATATTTGGAGATAAGGAAAATTTTATTTTTAGATACAGTGACCACCAATAATCTAGCAGGAAAAAGGTTAGCCTGGAAAAAACTTCTTCGGAAGGATAAGGCCCACCCTGGGCTGTCGAGCCATTGATGATGGTGATGATGATGTTCACCAATAATAAAATTACTTGATTACAAAATCAGTCACTTTTTAAAATAAAATATGCAAGAACAAAAGCATTTCAATATTAAAGAATGCTTAATAAATTCCTAATTGTTGTTTTGAAAAATGAAGTTTATGAAGAGCTTATCTTTAAAAAATAAAGAACTCACTGCATTTTCTAGTCTAAATAAATAAAACTTGCTATATTCTCAAGTTTTGAAAGCATACAAATAACAAATTTCATTCTGACTCCAACAAACAAGAAGAATAAAGTAACAGGAGTTAATTATCCTTCTTCCGAAAATTAAAAGTCATTAAGTCTTAAAAAGTTATAAAACAGGGAAAATTTTGATGTTATGGAATGCTTATCATCATTCAATATCAATGATCATCACTCATTCTAATAGTCAATATAAGTCAAAACTATGGACAGTGAATGTCAGGAAAGCACTTTATATTTTAAAATGAATTTTAAAAAGAGATTGGCAGTTTCAAAAACTTTCAGAAACATTTAAACCATGTTTAATGTAATTTTAAATTTTGCTAATCAAATAAATATACTTATATTTTAAACTACTTCTCTAAATTAAAAACTGTAACTCATGTCTAATTAAAAGACAGAGGTAGATTCAATCAAAATTAAATATAAACGCAGTAATAATTTTTTTTTCCAATCGTAAATACTACGATAAGGTTCCTAAAATCAAGTGTTCTTGGAACGGAAGTAATTTTAATAAGCGGCAGACACTGTATTACAGTAAATTATTTGAGTGTATCATTAAAAAATACTTTAGCGCTCAACAAACTTTGACGGTATAATGAGCACAAGAATATTGATAATCAATCTTTAAAATAATATTGATCAAAAAATGTTACAACAGCATTATTCTAGTAAGTGTAGATTACTGGTAAGTACATAGTACTAAATTTACTACAGATTTAAATCATAGAACAATCACAACTTAAAAAGCACTTAAAACTAAGTAGAACTAAATGAACTTGTAACATGAAGTGTTACTATCTTACTAACAAAAATACACAAATTTTAATTAACATTTAAAGTATTAGCAAAAGAATTTAATCACTTTAAAACTTTTATACAAGGAAAAGTAAATTTAAGTCCATTAAAATAATATAGCTTACACATTATCCTAATCAACAAATAAATAAATTACATCAAAGTGGAAATCAGAAATATTAATAATACCTTTCAACGATTTGAGAAGGTTTGACCCGTGGTTTGTTCAAACTTTTGAGTAACAAGGCTTTCTGTAAATTAACATTAGTGTGAATTACATTAAACATTAAATAAGAAATCAAAAACTCATTCTATTGTAATTAATAATACTATCATATATCAAAGCTGTCCTAGTTATACTTACTTCTCGCCTTAAATCTTCAAGAGTTTTTTTCTTTACCTTTCTGCTTGCTAATGGAGTTTTTTCAAGACAACTAGGAGTACCTGGCTGTAAAATACAAATACTTTATTTCAATAATTAGTTGATTAAAAGTTTATTAATCTTTTATTGCATTTAAATTATGCATTACTTACTGATACATTTCAAATATAAACTCTATATGAAATAAAAGAAAATAAAAAGTGAATCAATTGCATAGAATAAGTGTATCTAGATGTAAATAAATACAAAAGTTTATAAACCTATCACTGATGCTGTTGTAAACAATATTTTTTTAATTATTTTCATTATTTTATTAAATTAAATTATGATCAAAATTTTAATTTTCACCAAACAATTTTTCATTTAACAAAACAAAATCTATGAATTGTAATGTTCCAAAAAATCAATCAAATGCTTCATTTCAAGTTTAATTTTTTATTAACTTTAAAATGTCAGTTATCTCTATCTAAGCATTATCTATAAACATGTAAATATTTTGAGTGTATGAATAAATGTTAAAGAAATATTTCTATACATTTAAAATAAATTTATAAAAAATCAATAAAAAAATTGAGTTGCATTTCTTTTCTTAAACTAAAAGTAAATTACTTCTCAGAATAACTAGCTCAATATATTTTCCATCAAAGGTGTTTCTTTTTTCTTTAAATTTATATGTATAAACAATGAATATGTTACAGCTAAATAACATTTAAAAATAAAATAAGGAAATTTTAAAATAGTAACTGGATAAGAAAACCAAACAATTTAGAATAAAGACTGTAGTTTCCATGTTTTTGTAGTAATTTTATGAATAAATATCACAATTAAAAACATCGAAACTACAATTATTCAAAGAAATATTCTGTATGCAATAGTTTAGTTTCTCAGACTGATATTTTATGGTAGAAATTAATTTTGAAATATTTGGTTAGAAAAGTAAAAAAATATTTTCTTTCATACATCTTAGTTTTTAGTGGTTGAGTACAACTGTTTAATTACACTACTGGACATTAAAATTGCTACACCAGGAAGGCGACACACCATGAACGTGAAATTTGCAGGACAGGTAAAGCATGAATAACTTATCAGCACATTCATGCAAAGCAGGCGGTGGTAGCAACACCTACATTGTGTATAAAAGAGATTTGACAGTAAGTTTCTCATACAGAAATTTAATTTGAGCGTAGTTCTTGGGTAAAAAAGTTTTTATGTTTCTTGTAAGAAGGAGAAATGCCTACCAGAACGTGTCTGAGTTCGATCAAGGTCGAATTGTGGCCTGCTGGAATTGCAGTCTATTCTACCGAAGTATTGCTGCTTGTTTTAGTCGAGATCCCATGACTGTTAGCAGAATATGGAATTGATGGGCTCATGACGGTCATATGGAACGCTGTGCAGGATCTCAGCGGCCCCCCATCACTAACAGCTGAGTATTCAGACATGTTATCCACATGGCCTTAAGGGATTGTACAGCTGCGTCACAAACCCTGAGTCAACAAATGGAGTCATTTACAGGACAAGTGTCTGCAGAAACAGTTCGACAACGTTTGCAGCAGCATGGACTGTTAGCGCGGCTACCATGGCTTCGGCTATGATGGTACTATGATGGCACGGCTACCATGGCCAGCACGTTATCCTGATCTATTACCAATTGAAAATGTCCGGTCAATGGTTGCTGAATGAGTGGCACGCCACCACTTGTCAGACGCTACAGTCGAGAAAAATTGGCATAATGTTGAAGCCGCATTATTCGTATTCCTTCCTGGTGTAGCAATGTTAATGGCCAGTAGTGTAGTTGTATCAATAAACTTTCCATTATTTAATTCCAATGAATAATCACTAACAGAGCATAGAGAAATATGATTTAAAACCTTTTTAATATACAAAATAGTTTAAACAAAATCAAGCAATAAGTAACGTATTGACAAACGTAATGAATCTCGACATCAGCAATTTCAAACCAACAAAATGTAGCTAACATTAGGTTAGCATTCTTTTTTTTTCAATTATCTGTTAGAAAAAATTTTCTTTTATTAAGTCTTGACTTGCTGCAAATATGGAAGAAAGTTGTTGGTTTTAGCCATAAAACACATTTTATTTGATAGGAAGTATATTTAAGATTTAAGAATAATTTAGAATCTCCTAAGACACAATTTCTAAAATACAATACACACTTTATTAAAAACACGTTTAACATTTGAGTTGACATTTTAAGTGGGTTACATAGAATAAGAGAAAAGATGTGAAAATACAGCTTAATTTGAAAAAGAAAAGAAAATACTATTTATGGGTAAGAAGTAGAACTTCATTTGTTGTAAACAACATTTACTGCACAAATAAATAAATCTTCACTTCAAATAATGTACTTAAAAGTATGTACAGTGTGCCAAAAGAAAGGACCATCTTGAATAACTTTTGATATAATGATCGGATCTTCTTGTTGTTCTAGTACTCAATCTTAATAGCTTGAGGGGGTAACCTCAAATATGCTAATTAATAAGAGCAGACAATATTTTAAGTTCAAAATCAGACACAAAAACGCACCTTCTCTAAAAAAACATACCCTTTTTTGAAAATTCAGATTTCTGACCCCCCAAAATATAGGGAGTAGCCACAATCTGAGAAATATGGTCTCCATAGTTTGGTCAGGAGAGTGCTCCAAAATTTGGACCCTTTCGCATATTATAGAGAAATACGCAAAAAGTAAAATATGCTAATTTTACTTTTTGCGAAATTCTCTATACCTGGAGAACTTTTTAAGCGAATTGAAACATTCTTGCTCACAATCATAAAATATGTTTGTCCAAAGTTAATTCCATGCAAAAAAATTATTTTTGTAAACATTTATTATTTTTTATTATTTTAATTAATAATGAACAAAAACATTTTGAATTGTAAGATATACAATTTTCCCTATTATTTTAAAGAATATAATATTACATGGCAAAATACAAAATTTTGAAAAAATCGGTTGAATAGTTCCTGAGAAATAAAATTTCAAAGAAGTCAGACATTTAAAATTTGATTACTAAGGAACTATTTGACCGATTTTGCTTGAATTTCGTATTTTGACATGGAAAATTATATTTTTTAAAATGATGAAAAAAAGTATACCTTACAATTCAAAATTGTTTGGACCATTATTAAATAAAACAATAATAAAATAAATATTTAATAAAAATTATTTTTGCATGGAATTACCTTTGGACAAACAAATTTTATAATTGTGAGCAAAAATTTTTCAATTACCTTAAAAAGTTTTCAAGGTATTCCATTCCTTTTCAATAACACAATACATGATACAAAAGCTTTTTTTAAAATATATTCAGCTATTTCTTCAATCATAAAAAAATATTTAAAAAATATTTTGTGACACTTAATTTATAAAATATTTTTGAAACTTAATAATAGAAGAAAAAAATTTTACTTACTGGAGGCCTATGCACGCGCCAATATGACTTTTCTTGACTGTCCAAAATCAATTTATCCCCTTTTTTTCTTTCCTTTGATAAACTACATAAACAAATTAAAACACATTAATTGGCATTATTAACAATTATTCCAACATTGAACAATCAAAGAAATATATATTTCAGAGTTTTCTTAAATTTTGACCATCAAAATCTAAGAAAAAAAGTCTTATCAATTTAAATGAACTTTGTGTCAAGAGTCACTTATAAGTATTTTTGACTGAAGTAAAACAAAAATAAATAAAAAATAAATAAATAAAAATAAATAAATAAAAATAAATAAATGCTGTGGTTCACTCTTGGCACAAAAAGTAAAGCCATATGTATATAAATTGTTCTTGAAATTCCAGATGACTTCAAGGAAAAATATTTATAGCAAGAATAAAAATATAAAAAAAATATGAGTAAAATATTTTTACATAAATAAAATATCCTGAAAACAATGTATTTAACAATACATTCAGTATATAAATTGAATTATTATAATGTAGAAAATTAGTCGTGATTGAAATCATTAGCAAAAGTTTATTAGACTCAAAAAATCTCTACACTTTAGATGACTTTTATAGGCTAAAAATATCTGTATAATTTAGATGATTTTCGACATTCCAATAATTGATTAAATTATAGATTCTGTATTTAAATCTATAAACTTTTAAAAAATAGAAAAATAGTTGAGAATGAAATTATGAAGATTAAATAATGATTAAAGAAAACATTTTAGTTTAAAAAGTTATATTTTAAATAATTTCTATTATCCTTAATGCAGAATTCAATTCATCATTGATATTTGACAAATAGAAAAATATTACATAGTTAACAAAATATATCTTAACAAAACAAATTTTATTGATAGCTATTTATTAATATAGTTCTAAAAATATTGTGAAAAAGCAGTAAATTTTAATTATTTCTTAAAATATGGATATTAAAATAACTCAATAAAAATATACTTACTTAACTTGTTCTTCGGCTTGCAAAGTTATAAAATCCCATTTATGACAAAGAAGTTTTTTCAGGCGAGCCAAGGCCTCCTAAAATACAAAATATTTATTTGAGTTGAGAACGATATATTATCCCCTAAAATTTACAATAAATAGAATAAAAAACGAACACATTTAGTTAAACATAATACATTTCACAGAACTAAAATAGAGTAAAACTAAAAAATAAATAAAAATTACATAAAATGGTTTTAGAAAACTGGGAAGTACCAAAAAAGTTTTATAATAAAAGTCATATAAGTTATAAAAGTATAAAAAGTTATAGAATCAATAATTTTAATAACCAGTCATCTATAATCAAAAAATTATTTCAAAAACAAATTTTTAAACAAAATAAATGGGCCTTCAATGTAACAAAAATAATTTTCCTTGCATTAAGTAATAACAGATAAAACATAAAACTATTTTTTCCCTGAGTGGCTGGCACACATTATCAGATATATATTTCAGTCCTAAATAAAAAATTTAAAAAAAAAAAAAAAAACATTTTATGTTTATAGAAATAAATTTCAAACGCACTTTAACATTTTATGCATAAAACAATAAACTAGCTTGAAGCAATTAAAATAATACGAAGAAGGGTTATAGAAGCAACAAAAAAAAAATCTCAAAATAGGTTTACTTGTTCATATTCTTCTAGTCCATGTTTTTGCTTGTTCTTCATTGATCTTTTTAGTAAATATATAGCTAAAAATAATAAGACAAAAGAACAAGTTCATAAAAGCAAATGTATCAAGTAATTATGAAGTAATTTACAAATAGAAAAGGGAAAAAATCATAAACTGTGCACAGCTTTTAACAACGATTTCATGAAACAAACAAATTTGATTTCTTTTTATTTAAATATTTTATTTAAATATTTTACTTAAATATTTTATTCAAATACAGATTCAAAAGCATTTGCATAAATAATTGTTTAATCTAAACACATAAGTAAAGATTTTAGAACATATTTAAAATAAAAGATATAAATAAATACAGAATAGGTTAACAACTAAACAATTAAACAAAAAAATTTATATTTATAAAAATTGGATTTGAGAGCCCTTTGAATTAAACAAGCAGTTTGAAAAATAATATTTTGGAGCATTACTTGTGTTTGAACAAACATAACATTCTACATACATTCACTACAAAAATCATACAGGGTGCGTAGCCAAATTATTCAACAAAAAATAAGCACCTTTTAAGTACTTTTTAAGCACTATATACAAAATGGAAAATAATTTTCCAAGACTTTACATGATCATGATAAAATAACTATTTTCTGACAAAGAACTCTTCTTGATTATATTAGCCATTATAAAATGATCAAGAGGTATTTCGGTTCGATATCAGAGTGGAAAATGAAGTCTGAAATTTAGAATATCTAGCAAAATGCAGCAGAGTTGCAAATGAGAGTGCAATAATCTCACTGAACCCATCTCAGTATATATGCACATATGAACTCGCAAGTACTGCAACAAACATGTAAAATGATTGGCGCTTTCTTACGTTATGGACCGACAGTATGCCGAAATAGATTGTGGTTTAATGAATTGTGAAAGCATTGAATAGAACAATATTAAAAGCACGCTTTTGCATAATATGTGACAAAAATTGACATGGTAAAGAAAAAGATATCATTTTCGAAAAGGGAAAATGAAGCACTATTTAAAAACACCCAATGAAAAAAGCACCTTTAAGGGCTTTTAAATAACGAAAATCGAAAATAAACATCTTTAAGCACTTTTTTAAAATACTACGCACCATGCCATAGTCTATAGTAGAATCAAAAATGGATAGCTTTCTTTTGATTGTTTGTATGGAGGCATGGCTATATTTATTCAATAAGAACTAAAACAATAATTTTGTAGCAACCAACAAATAATGAAATTGTTCAGCCATAGATGAATAATTTAATCTTTTCTTCTTTGTTATTTGTTGCTTTATAATGCATGCATTCTGAAACTCTTGCTAACAAGAATATTTTGTCTGCTTGTCAGTAGGATTAGCGATTTCGTATAGTGTGTTTACCATCGAATTCAATCGTCAAATTCTTCAAGGTTTTATTTTATTTTTATTACTTTAGCTTTTTTGTGAGCTTCAGGAAGCATAGTTCCTTTTCCAAGCTATTTTGGAAGTTCAAGTACGTTCTAGGCCTGTTTTTATTTTAAAGTTTTTAATAAATAGTTTATTTCGGCGTTAGTTTTTCCTCACAGAAATCAACAAGAAAAAACACATTTGAGTCCTTCTCCACAAAATCTTGTTTATAGTGAAATTAAAAAAATTGTTTTCTAATTGAAATGAAACCCATCCAGGTTTCTATATTCTGTTTAAAAAGAACTGATAGTGAAAGTAGAAAAGCAACCTGACTTTGCCTTTAACTGAATGGGGCCAAGGTAATAACAAACAGCAATACTCTGACTAATCGTCAATACAAAAAAAAATCACCAACTTAACAATGAACCAACAGAAGTAGATAATATAGGCGATAGGTAGCAAACCGCTATGTTAACTTCTTCTAACAGTTTTAGCTGAACAGAGGATAGAAATTAAACTCACATATATTTTTTAAATAGTAATATAAAATTTTAAAAAACTAGTTTACTTGCTTTATTACATGTAAAACAAATGTGTAAATAAAATTGTAAACAATTATTTTAAAAACAACATGAGACAACGTGCTTAAGGTGGTGTAAAATGTGAAAAAATCTAATTTTGAGACAAACACATGTAAAGCTATAATCAATAGTCTTTCTACTGTTAAGACCTTGCACAAAAACTGCTATAACTTTTTAAATAATAGGAGTACAAACAAAAGTAAAGTAAAGTATTTTAGAAAGTTAAAAGTACAGGGATTCTATATTTATAATAAATTCAATTTCAAAACTTTTACACAAAATCATGTTTTAACACTAGTCAGATACCTTAAAGCATTTTTTTCTAATTTCAGATTTTGCACTAAAGAACTTTATAATTCAGTTTAAAACTTAAAACAATTAAGAATAAAAGAAAGTAATGCAAATGTCAAACCAATCTTTGTACTAAATGGAACATTCCTACGGAACACTGCTATTTTATTGAATAAAAAAAATGAAAAAATATTTCTTAGACATAAATACAGTCAAGTAAAAGTTAGAAGTAGCACTGAGAGAACGCTGGCTTCAGATAGGTTAAACTTGTCCTAACAGTCATGAGTAACTGTAGCAAACTCACAGCAGTTTAGAAAATAGCATATTATTCGCAAAAATCATTTTATATGACGACAGAGCCTTCGAAAAACAGCCATAATTCAGATCTTTAAAATAAATTTCATTTTAAACACATCTATTCTTACCATAGTCAGTATTATCAGGTTGATGATGAGAAGGCCAAAAATAAGGAGCCTAAAAAAGTATAAATTTTTAGAAGTAAGAAACTATGAATTACACTTAAAACTAAATGAAACAGAGAAAACATTATTGCATATTTAGTTTATAACAGATTATTAAATTTAGTTTCTAAATATTTAAACAATAATAACTATAAATTAACTTAAGGCTAAGACAATATAAGGAGAAAATATAAGCACATTATAAAGTAATAGATATCTTTCATTTTTCATATACAAAAACAGATTATTAACTTATTAATGATTACTTTAATTTAATACAACCGAATTATTCAAATTACTCTAAAAATAGTTCACCCCTTCAAACAAAAACTTTAAATTTAAAAATTCATAAAAAAAGAAAATTTAATCAAAAAGATGTAAGCAACAAATAAGTAAAGTGTTAAGTTAAACACAACATTAAAAAAAAAAAAAAATTCTTAAAGAAAAATTTAAAATTAGTTTGAAATAATGTTATTTAAAAAAATTATGAGAATATTGTCAAACTTACTTGAAACCTGTATAGAGAACCGTCATCTTTAATTGCTAGAGACCTAGAATCGCTCACTGGGAAAAAGTAGCCGTGTTGGCATAATTGATTGGCTAAATGAACTGCTTCTGTTAAAGGATAAACAGAGACTTTAAAGGAATTAATATATTTTCTCTTAAACTACTACAAACGATAACAAAAACATAAATGGCAACTTATTTTAAAAAAATACACATTAAAATCTAAAAAAAAATTGTTGAATGTTAATTTTTATACTATTGCATACTAAAAAAATATACAATATCCTTAGAAGATTGTTTAAAGTGGGCTGCCTTTTACAGATATTGATAATTAAAAGTATATATAATAACTTTATATGTTAAATAAAATTAGCCTTCTTATGCCAAGTCAAATTTTTATAATAATATTTTAAGGAAACATTTATTTACTGTAGCAGTTTGAGGTGATATAATGATAAGCTTCATTTTTAAACTGCTTAATATAATGCTAAAAGCATTTTTATTGAAAAACACCATAGCAGGCAATAAGATGTTTCTGTGTACTGTGCAGTGCATCATCATTACACAACAGCACAGAGTGAGCCTTGGGTCTCTCCAAAACATTTATTTTTAAGTGCAAGTTCCCTACTAGTTCAACTACAAATACGTTTATGTGAGCCACGATGGCTCAGGGGATAGAGGGATCGCCTTCCAACGAGGCGAACCAGGTCTGAATCCCAGTCAATACGAATTCCGCATCCAGCTTGCACCGACTACAGTACTGACAGGAAATATCCTCAGTGGTAGACGGATCATGGGTTAGAGTCCCTTTGCCATCAGGCTATCCATGGGAGGTTCTCGTGGTCTTCTTCTCCAAATAACGCAAATCTGGGTTAGCTCCATCAAAAAGTCCTCCACTAAGGCAAATTTCTCCCAATACTCGATCCAGGAGTTCCCTTGTCTTCTGGATTGGATTCAAAATTACAAGGTTACGAAGTTGAACATTAGTAGTCGCAAACCCATAAAATTTGGTCAGATGCTCAACGACGGTTATAAAATAAAAATAGGTTTATGTGTTGGGCTTGGACTTAAACAGCAAATATGAGACACTCAAGTTATATATAAAAGAAAATCTTTTTCATTCAGAATTAAAATTTTCCATTCTTTCAGTGAAATCCTGTTCTATCATACAATATAATCACTATGAGGGAATAATTAAGCGAACTTCAACACGAATTACTCACTTTTTCATTAGCAAGTATGAAGTGGACAACCAAAATATTTAAAATCAATAACTCACTGTTTTTCACTGAAGGTAAGTTGAGGGTTAATATATCAAATTATGGGTTAATATATTAAATTAAGTGATGAAACTTTGTGACTAATTTTCTATAAATATATAGAAAAAATAAGTAAGTAATAAAATGATTTTAATGTAGAAAAAATATTTAGATTGGATGCCTTTTTGAAACTGCCAACTATACACATATTTGCACAAGGGAAATGCACTTATATATTACTAGAAAGCATATTAGAAGCTGGGTGCTGAGTGGTAGCACTTTGCGCGTCTGTGCCACAGGTCCTTTCCTTGGACTGGGCAAATGAGTATGTGAGACCTTTCTGTCTCTTGGTTCGTTTTTAAAGACTACTCAATACGGATGACCAAGGATTATTTCAATTTTAGCTTATTTATTACTAAATTCTTGATTATAGAATTATTTACAAAATGATACATGAATTGGAGAATATAATATTCCGGAGCGCTGCTGCTCCCTTCTCTCTCATGCTTTCTCGCATAGTTCAACTCGAAACTCAACTCTTCTGCGTTCAAAGCTAATCTCTCCTGCGTTCAAAACTGATCTGCCCTCTCAAAAATCCTCTTTTCCCATAAGAAACAGTCCTTTGCTCCACCCCCAATGTAGGGGACGACACCTCCAGTGTCCTTCACCCTCTGACCCTCAGGTCAAGGGGTCAATCAAATGCGTGGGAGAGGAATCAGGATCCTGACACCTCCCCCCCGGTTTCATCTAGTTCGACCTTCTTCCCTGGTCGTACAAGTGAAACCTAAAAACAATGCAAGCCCATCCCTGCACCAAAAAATAATTATACACACACACATTCCCGTGCGCAAAAGAGATTGGCCGCATTATACCTTATTAAACATAAAATTACACTTAGGACACTTGACAAACTAATAAATACAAAATCAAAACATAGCATAAAAGAACCTAATATTTTTACAATCAAAACATTAAAATCACTTTTATCAGGCCAAAAATAAAATATCCATGCCAAAATCCATTTATAAAATTCCATCAAAATAAAATCCTTAAAGTCATGTCCAAAATTCCTGCCTAACAAATAATAATTAGCATACAAAATTAACCGTCCAAATTGCCCAAAACTCCACTGCTTCAAGTTCATTGACCTAATCCCATCTAACACTCGTTCAATACCACCCCCTCCATGATTTCTTAAGTGGCTAGCTAACTCTTTTGCTCTACTTTTCCTTCCAGAACCCCCTTTCTGAAAACAAATCCTTATTTTCACCTGCACCTTACGGGGTTTAATTCTGATATCGGGAGTGTTTGAATTTGCAGCTGTGTACAACTCCTTCTTAGGATACTGAAACAATTTTTCTCTCCCCTCAAACCACAGAAGTTTAGATTCCATCGCGCCGTCGCTATCTCCCTTTCTTTTCTCACAGGACAAATCCATCCTCTTCAACGCGTTAATTGGGCTTTTAACCTTCACTCCAACCCCTCGCTGACCATCCTCCCTCACTTCCTCTAACATTTCTTCAAATTCCGAGCCCTGCACCTGCTCCTCTTTAATTCTTTGGACTTGAGAAAAGGGTGATTTCTTATCTTGACCCCCTACTTTCTCCCCATGCTCGGGATTCATTAAAATACACGGTGGATCTTCGTCCTCACCCCCACTTGACTTTCCCTCCAACACCTCGAGACCCCCCGGAGTGATTCGCACTCCTCTCTCGTCCGAATTCTCGCAAGCAAGGTCAGTGTCCTTAGTCTCAAACCCCTTGTTCCCTTCTTGTTCTTTTCCCTCCGAAAAGATCATCTTTTTCTCCCACTCTTTTCCCCACCGTTCATCCCCTGCATTTTCAAAAGCCTGCTCCTCTAATATTTTAAACTCCCTTGACCTTATCACAGTCACCTCGTTTTCACTTTTGACCACTCCTGGGATTTTTTCACTAGGGTTTACAATTCCTTCCCCCATCCCACAGTTACTAGGAACATTACTGAGCTTTTCTTCTACAGTAGGGCCTATCTCTGAACTTACAAAGATCCATCTCCCTATCTCAAAATTTTCTTCAGGATCTAAAGATTGCCTTGATACGCTTAATTTAGGAACACTGTATATTATTTTTGAGAAACAAAACTTCTCCTCAACCACCTCGATTCTACGCCAATCCGATTCGTCTTTCTTCATCCTCTTTTCGTGAATAACGCGTTCTACAGAATCTTGCTTAGCCTGATCTTTCTTCTGATCTAACCTAAATCTAGTAATTTTCGGACATCCCCTCTTTAAATGTCCTACCTCTCCACAGTTATAACACTTCGGGGACCATTCTCCTAAGCTAGTAAATCTAGTAATTTTCGGACATCCCTTCTTTAAATGTCCTACCTCTCCACACTTATAACATTTCGGGGACCATTCTCCTGAGCTAGTACTATTTTTCCCTTGCGATTCACGCGGAAACTTACCCTTTCTATTAACATTCGGACCACTCCATTCAGGAAATTGTCTCACCCCACCCATCACATTCACCTCCTTTCCTCCACATCCAAAACCAAACCTTCGGGACTCCGGCCTCTCCGCTGATTCCACGGTGCCTAAACATCCAACCGATCCATTCAAATTGACTAAGGGTTTACAATCCTGGGTTTTACTTTCCTCATCCTGGTCACTCATTAAAATTTTTGTTATCAGCTCAATCCCTTCTATAGTACTTCTTATACGCTCATAATCATATTCCCGTTCTCGTTTTAACCATTCCAGTTCACGTATCCTTCTATGCAACTCCCGTTTCCTACCTTCTCTTAATTCTCGTTCCTGCTCCTTTTTCCTCTTTATTTTATCCTCGCGTTCCCTATCTTCTTTTAATTTTTGTTGCTCACGTTCCCTATCTTCTTTTAATTTTTGTTTCTCACTTTCCCTATCTTCCGTTAATTTTCTTGTTCCCCGTTTCCTATCGTCTATCAATTTTTGTAATTCCTTCATTCTAACCTCATGCTTCCGTTCCAGCTTCCATTCCCGCTCCTCTTTAATCCCATTCAAAACCTCTTTAGTACGTTGCTCGTCGTAATCTGAACTCCCGGTGATCAATGCCCTTATCTTAGCACCCGTGGCGTTCTCGGGAACCGTTATCCCAAGCTTCTCACCTAGGACTATCAAATCTTCCTTTTTTGCTCTTGCAAGAAAACTCATGCTGACGATATAAATTTAATTCCCTAATCACCAAAAAAAAAAAATGCTATTTAACAATAAAATTAAAAAAAAAGGAAACTTAGTGACACTCTCGATCAGCTCCCCTACTCATACATTCAGATCCCCTATACTCATACCCCGACATTCTATTATAAAATTTAACATCTCACATGTAAACATAACATGTTCAACACAATTTGTATCATGCACTATTCAACATTACTTCTTAATACACATAAATACAAGTTACTCTTTTCAACTTTCATTGCAAAATAATACAATTTTGTACTCTTTTGGTACCCCTAAAATATACACTTTTACTTTCCCCAAAATTAAACTCTTAAATTTCATAGATTCTACAGTCATAATAATTAACCATTTTATCATTTAAACAAAAGCAAACCCCTTCCTTGACCTTTTTTTTTTTCCCTCCAAAATTACTTTAACAGAATGCATTATAAATAATAATCACTACTAAATAATAATAAACCAAGAGCCTTGTTTACTCAGCTCGCTATTGACATATAACAACACAATCTTTAAATAATCCTACACTTCTTTACATGTTATTAAATCAATACTCTTCTTCTTTCATACATACTCTTAATAAAGCAATAAAAAAATTACACTCTTAACCAATCAACCACTAGGTTACTTTAAAAAAAAAACATCAAATCAATTACAAACAATACTATAGCTAACTGGCCAATCCCTTAAGCTCAAATAAAGTAACACATCAGGTTGACTTTAAACCAAAACAAAATAAACTTATCCCCTTAACTAACTACCCTTTTTGTTAAACTTCTACCCAGAAATGTGAGCGTGTAATTTATCCTTTCATGCATGAGATAAAGCTTACCTCCCTTTATTATCTTTTCAATTGTCCTCTTTGTCAGAGAGTCGATGTTGAAACCACACTCTTTGGTCACCGGTCACGGGGGGTAGCGCTGGCTGCCTATCGCCTCCGGCGATAATAGTACCTTTCCAGTACCGTCTCTTCAATTCCCGTCGATGTTGTCAGTCCACCGTCACCCTTTCCTTCAGGCAATCTTTTTCACTAGGCATTTCCGTGGGCATCCTTCTATCACTCCATAAGGCAACTCTCTTTACTGGGCATTTCTCATAGTGGGCATCGGCGATGATTCTTTTCCTTAGCATAGTAGTCCTCCTTCCATCCTGTCAGGCTGCGACATTTGTGAGACCTTTCTGTCTCTTGGTTCGTTTTTAAAGACTACTCAATACGGATGACCAAGGATTATTTCAATTTTAGCTTATTTATTACTAAATTCTTGATTATAGAATTATTTACAAAATGATACATGAATTGGAGAATATAATATTCCGGAGCGCTGCTGCTCCCTTCTCTCTCATGCTTTCTCTAGCATAGTTCAACTCGAAACTCAACTCTTCTGCGTTCAAAGCTAATCTCTCCTGCGTTCAAAACTGATCTGCCCTCTCAAAAATCCTCTTTTCCCATAAGAAACAGTCCTTTGCTCCACCCCCAATGTAGGGGACGACACCTCCAGTGTCCTTCACCCTCTGACCCTCAGGTCAAGGGGTCAATCAAATGCGTGGGAGAGGAATCAGGATCCTGACAGAGTACCAAGCATGATTGGGGACTAAAAAATAGAATAAAACAAGGTTGACTCTGCCTTCAGCAGACCACACAACCGGAATATCTGCTCCTGCATCCCCAGAGCTCCATGTCAAGAAAACTGGGATAGGCACAATTGGCTTCGGCCCTTAATGGGCTGTCCCATCACTGAGTTTTCGAAACCATATTATAAAAATCTCATGCAATTAAAATAACAAAGGATTTGAAAAACCAAGTGCAAGGAGATTAAACTGTATTTGCATAATAAGTATTCATGAAACAAAGAAAAAATAACATTCTACTTACCAGTTTCTTCAATATTTAAACGGTCCATCAGCCATTCGACAAGATCATAAGCTACAGTAAAGAAATATTAAACTGAATTAAAACATTTTGCATATGAAAGGTATAAAAGTAGTTTAAAAATTAAAGGAAACTTTAAACGTATTTTTATCCAAAGCTGAATTAAATAATTTTCACATTAAAATTCAGCAGTAAATTTAAATTTATTTTAATTGACTTATAGCATAAAATATTCCAATTGTTTATTTTTTAAATACATGAATCATTTAATTAAACAATATTTTTATAACAGGTTTACAATTATTTTTTGTTTAAAAATGTAAAACAAGTAAAAATGTTTTTCTTTTCTTTTTTTTCTTGGTGACAGATGAATTAAAATCAGATAACATTTGCTTAGAATAACCCACATAGTGAAAATGATGCAGAGAAAAGTTATTACACTTATGTGAAGACAAAAAAGAATGTCGTTATTTGGAACAATCAAAATGAATTGCATTGTTAAAAATAAATAAGTTTGAAGAACTAGGTTATAGAAACGTAACAACACTTCAATGTCCATATTTGATAAAGGCAATGTTGTGGACATGCATCAATATCTAACAAATCTTATCCATTATTTTATTTTTATTTTAATAGTTATAAGATAGAATATCTCTAAAACTAATTTTGATAAATCACTTACGGTTGATTCTCAAAAAACTAAACAATATTAAGTCCTAACAAAATATTGCAAAATCGGATTAAAATAGAAAGTTATTTTTTATACTTTTAAAATATTGAGATAGAAAGTTATTTTTAAGGCATAATTTTTTCTAGGAATATAAAAAGGATTGTTAAGTTGCAATTTCCAAAAAAAAATTTTAATTACCTAAAACTAACTCTCTTTCTTGGTCTACCTGAAACTTTTTATAAAAACTCATTTATTTAAAATTTTTAAACCACATTTCCAGAATTAAAATATTCTAATAAACTATATTTGAAGGTGTAAAAATTTTTTTCTTTTTTTTTTTAATCCGTTTAATTATTTAATTCGCCCTAACAAAGGAGTATCATTTGAAAACTTCGTGTTACTTGAAAATTTCTTGATATTCTTGAAAATTTCATTTCATGTAAGTTGTGCCTAAAGGTGAATTTTAACTGTTGTGCTTAAAGGTGAATTTTAACTGTTGTGCTTAAAGGTGAATTTTAACTGTTGTGCTTAAAGGTAAATTTTAACATCAACTTAAATAATAACACTAATTTAAGTAATTACTTAGCCGAAATTCCTTAATCTAGTCGACAGGCTTAAAAATAAAACTATAGAATCAATTTATTATTTTTCTAAAATATAAAACAGACCATCAACCAGAGACAACGAATTGCATAGCAAACCCTTAAATATAAACCATTTTTTAAAAACCTTTATAAATACGCACGGTAGTATTGGAAGGGTCAAATATTTTTCTTCGGCCATTTAATTTTCTTATAAAATAACTATAGCCCAAGCACCTTGACTTCATATTCAGTTTTATGTTTTATTTACAAAAATTCGAACAGCTAAAAACTGAAAAACAAAACATTTGTCACTAATGCTCTAAAATAGCTCAACTCATTCGAAGATTATTCGACATAGTTTTAAAGCGCTATTCTCACTGCCGGAGAAAATTAGCGGATGCGTTTGTTCCGAATGGATGTGATTGTTTCGTCGGTTTATTATAAAGTATTTTACCAATCAAGTTCTCGTTCGAATCTCTGAGTGACTATTCTCACTGCCTACGATTTTTCCTCTGCGAATGAGAATTTGATTATCAGGAAAAAAAGCGAGACTAATGGGGGTTTTTTTCTCTTTACTGTGCTCTTAAATTTTTTAATTTCATTTCATGTAGAGGTGTTATATATTGAGAGAATATAATAGAACAACTCAAAGCAATTTAATTAATTAGCAAACTAACTGAATATTCATTATTCGTACGAGCTGAAAAGAAAAAATCAATAAATCAGTGCTGAACAAGACTACAAAATTATACAAAAAACTGGAAAAAAAATACCGACACAAATAATAAAATTAAAATAATACTAATTTTTACTTATTTTTTATTTTTTATTATTCGTTGTCTTTACCGGTGGCCTTACGTTATTAGATTAAACAAACAGCAAAGCTACTCATGATATTTAAAATTTACCACAATCAGGCAACTTTCCCCTGTACTTATATCTTCGAGGTTACCGTAAAAGATTTATTTCAGCAGTACCTATTATAACAGCTCCAATGGCCATTAATGCCTATTACCAAACCTCCTTTACCTCTTTTAATTTTGCTTTTCAGTATATACTTTATTTTTTAATTTCAAGTAATTACCAAGATTAATTATCATTTGCGTCAATAATAATATTGGCGTTTTTTTATTTTTCTCTTCAACGAATTAGTACCATTTTTCCATAAATTTTGCTTTTAAAAAACTTTTTTTTTTTCAATAACCGTTAATTTTAACTTACTTAGTTTTATAGTAACAAGTTTTAAAAACATAACTACACGCAAAATAAGCACGTTATTTCAGACCACCTGTGCTACCACGACCACGTTGATCATTCAGATCCTCTGACATAACGAATAAAAAATAATTAAGTATTACAGAAAGCGCAATAAACAATTTTTTTTTTCATTTGAGTTACAAGCTTACAAACATCCCTGATGTTAACATCAGTGACGGTAATTACAGTTAAAATATATGACAAAACTTATTTGTCTATAGTTTAATTTCAAACAATGGCTTCTGCTAAACAAATAAGAAAATTCCATTTTTTAAATGTCTCTAAAAGAAAATTAAAAAATCAATAATCGAGCTTCGTAATTTGTTTACAATTGTACTATCATCAAGCTTCACGTTGAATGCCAGATTTTTAGTGCCTGCACTGTACACGTAATCCATTATACAAACACACACAAATTCTTTATTTTATTATATGTGTAAGTGAATGCATGTTAACATAAAATAATAACCATATTTTTACTACAATCAAAAAGCTTGTAACATTTACTACAGAAAATAAAAAATCTTCCAACTTAATAAATAAAAATAAAAAATACTTAAAATCTTTAATAATAAAAGGAAGAAATTGTCAAATTGCCTCTCTTATAACTCTGGAACAGTTAAGAGAGCGGGTTCATAGGACAAATAGCCGTATATATGTATATATATACACATACATACATATTTCATGTTCTTACGTAAATATAAATGATTTTATTCTTAAAACTGATTTGTCAAACTGGATCTTTAAACTTAAAACACTTAATTTTTATTCCTTTTAAAAGGATTAATTTTATTATATTGCATAATTTCATTGCATAAAATATAAGCAAAACTATTATATATTTCCAAGACTAAACTACTATATTTCATTAAGGGGTAAATCATGATACTGAGAAAAAATCATTATGGAAAATTGTAATTATAAAAATGATCATAAAAAAATTAATAAGGAAAATTATTTTTTGATTACAAGCATTGCATAAAATGTCAAATTAGTAAAAAAAAAATTTAAAAAAAACAATAATAATAATAATTATTCGTTTGATAAAATATTTTTATCATTTTGGCGAAATTAAGCATTCTTAAAAATTTCAGACCTGTGTTAACATTTTGGTTAAATTAAGATAAAATTGAAAATCGCTTCCATGCAAATAATAATGAATTCTTGACCGTTAAAATTTAGCATAAGAAAAGTTTAAGAATAAAGTAAACATGGTCAAAAATTTCAGCATCTTTAAAGATAAATACCTTTCTTAGAATTTTACTACGCAGATTCCGTTATATTTTTTTCAGCAGTTATTATTTTTTTTCTTAAAAGTAACAAGAACTAAACCTTATTTAAATTATTACATTTATTAAATTATGAACATTAATTAAGTTATAAAAACATTTTATTAAATTATGAAGGGCACATAGTGGCTTAGCACCCTTCTTGATTTAGGGGGGGGGGGCTAAATTCATGAAAAATAATTAAAAATAAATTCCAGAACAAAATGTTTGTCTCTTCTGAATATTCCTAGTTTCATTTATTGCTATGATCCACACAATTTTACCTAATTTTTATCCCTAATTTTTTACCTAATTTTTATTAAACAAAATATTGAATAGGATACCTATTTTGTAGTTTATATTAATTGTAGCTACTTTTGAATTAATCTTAAAATTTTTAAGAAAGGTTTAGCAACACATTTAATGAAAAATGCTTTAGAGTAAGTGCTTATCATAATCATTCAATCAATCAAAAACAATAAATGCGATCAGAAACATACACTTAAACTTATAAACCAAATCGAATGAAAAGGCGTGACCTTATCAAGTTACATTGTTTTAAAAAAGCATTTAAATTAAAAATTATTATTCAATGAAAAATTTAACAATCCAATGCTAAGTGTGATGGACTTCAGTTTTAAAATAATCTGAAATTTAAAATAATCTGAAATTAAGAAAAAACCTCGCCAAGTATAGCATCATAATGCAAAGGGACGCCAAACCTAAGCTTGTCCCAGGACGCTGTGAGCCCTAGCTACACCTCTAAAGGCACACTGTCATAATTTAACAATTACATCTATTCGTTTCATACAACATTTTTATACAATTTAATTAAATTATATACATTTAATTTTCCTCTTTGAAAAAAAGTACGACAAACGAACTTGGATAACTGTTGTAAAAATACCTGAAATACTTTTTATGGTTATGATAAGGAGAACATCTTCTGTAAATTTAGTCATAATCAAAAAGTGATTTGATTTTTATACTTTTTTCAACTATTTCCATCAAATTTTTGATCGGAATCGAAATGTGGACAATTTTAGCGACTCTCGATTCCGGGAATTTAAAATTGTCTAAACACACACATACACTCCTCAGCCTACTTAGAACGTTAAAATATATAATGCAATATATATTGCTGTAAAAGATATATTGCAATTTAAATTTCAGTGAAATCTCGCATTCATTATACGTATTTTTTTATCCGATACATCATTGGAAGAAACTATACTTCCTGAATGTAGCTTTAACATTGCTTCCGTGAACATAACATTCACATTTCTCTCACTTTCCAGAACCGTGCCATGCATTGATATTTAAATTCACAATACTAGATCTGAAAAATGTTATACATCAGCTATAGAAGCCCAAAATCTGCTTGGATTATGCTAATATTATGTGTTTATTTTGTTTTAGAAATGGGGTTAAATTTAGTTTGCCATGGAAACGGGAGGAAGCGGAAAGGAGTCATTGACCAGTGATTTCTTTAGAAAGTGAGCAGTAGTCTTTCTTCTGCATAAATAACAGAATTTAATTTTTTTCTAGATGTTTTAAATGAATTTTTTCTATATGTTTTTACTTCACAATTAGAAAAAAAAATCCATATTATTAATAAATTTCCGTACTATCAATAAATTATGTCGTAAAACGCATTTTAAATATAAATCGTAGTATATAAATTTTTTAAATACTTAACATTATAAATATTGCACAATATAAACGGAGGAGTCATTGACCAGTGATTTCTTTCGAAAGTAAACAGTAAGCTTTCTTCTGTATAAATAACAGAATTTAATTTTTTCTAGATGTTTTTAATTAATTTTAATTAATTTAGATGTTTTTTAATTAATTTTTTCTAGGTGTTTTTACTTCACAATTAGAAAAAAATCCGTATTATTAATAAATTACCGTACTATTAATAGATAATGTCATAAAACGGGAATTTTTAAATATAAATCGCAGTATATATATTTTTTAAATACTTAACATTATAAATATTAACCATTATACTAGATTTCAGTTGACAGTTTAAATTTAAAAAAATCTGAGTTAAACGATTATTTAGCATTTCCATTGTGATTTTCTTTTAAAACTGTACACTCCATTATTATTACAAAAAAGTCAGCCTCATTTCATAAATATTGTATATACCTAAGATAAACTCATTTTAAAAACTATAAATAATTCATTAAATAAATTAAAAGCTTTATGTTTCATAGACGTATACATAATATTTCATAATACAGTTGTTTTTGATAGCTGTGCTTTTCAAGAGAATAAAAAAAAAAATTATAAAAGTATGATGATTTGGGACAAAGCCAGAGCCGGATTATACCTTTCGTAGGCCCTAGGCACAGAGCCGGATTATACCTTTCGTAGGCCCTAGGCATAGCCGTTTTTGGGCCCTCCCCTCCTTCCCCCACTCCTCCCTTCTTTTCAAAATATATGCTAAAATTTTCTTGCATATTTTTTTTTTACATTTTTATTAATATGGATTTTAATTTACGAATTTGTTTATCGAACTTTATCTGCAATACCGACATACTGCCGATATTGAAGTTGATATCGATAATACCATTATGATTAGTTCGATCGATAACTATGTAAACACTTCACGTCAACAATACAACAACAAACCAGCAAAGAAAACAGTGAAATTGATAGTGAGATTAATTACAAGAAATATTTATACAGTAGAGAACCAATTATCTGGGATGCTCGGGACCATCGCTATCTCGGATGTCTGAATTTCCCAGTTTTCTGGATCGACCAAAAAGTGTCATTAATCGATGTTTTATCGAACCCGAATTACAAGGAAATTACACAAAAATTTGTCAGAATCTGAGATTAAACTAAAAGCGCAAAATTTTGTGAAAATTTACTCATCCGATTTAGAGAAAAACTTTGTTGATGAATTTTTACTATTTTCAAATTTATATGAACATAAATCTAAACAAGAAATGCTGAAGGCTCAAATTAAAGATAAACTTGTGAATACTTTTCCTAACGTTCACATTGCATTAAGAATATATTTGTTGATTCTTGGATCAAATGCAGAAAGATCTTTCTCCAGATTAAAATTGATAAAAAATTATTTGCGTTCAACAATGAATCAAGATCGTTTGGCATCGCTCGCACTTATGTCTATTGAATACGACATTTTGCGTAGTTTGGAATTCGACAGCATGATACAAGATTTCGTTGAATCCAAAAATCGCAAAAAAGTAAGATTCTGCAAAATAATTTATTACCGAAAAATATTATATTTTTATTTGTATCTTCATAATTTTGTGCAAAATACACTTGTTGTTTTTAAAGCTAAATTATTTTTGTCAACAAATGTTTTTCTCCCAAGTTTTTCGTAGGCCCCTGAATTTCGTAGGCCCTAGGCACGTGCCTAGTGTGCCTATAGGTTAATCCGGCGCTGGACAAAGCGAGATGAAAGTCATTAATTTTATAAAATCTTTTATTTGAAGATAGTAGAATAGAGTACGAAACGCAACATGAAAGAAAAGAATAAAACCGCATTATTAGAAAAAAATATTAATAATAAATCAGCACAGGGCGTTAATTTAGCATGGATATCATTAATTTAACAAATCATTCAAAATTTCATTTTCATTGCAAGAAGGATAGAAGTTTAAATAAATGAAATAATAATCAAAATATCTCTATATATAAAAAAAATCGTAATGGCCAACGCAGCCGCTGTTTTGCGTTTTCAAGTTAACGTTACATTTTGTTCTGCTACTCAAATTCTATAAGACTTAGAAACTTGAAATTACTAAGGAGAAAAGTAGAAGAAATTAAAAAAAAAACATGTTTGTTTTTTTTCTGTCCGCTACACAGTTGAAATTTGACGTGAAAATAAGACCATTTTGTATAATAATTTTAGCGAGATTTCGTTTTTCGAAAGTTATTGTAAATTTGTATTGTAAAAGTGCTCTTTTGTTATTTTTTTTAGCTATTTTGTTATAAATGTTGACTATTTAATCATTGTTGTAGAAAGTTAATTTTTTTCTCACGAGATTTTAATTTCTGTCTTTTATTATCTCACTCTCAAGAAGATGTCAATCAAAAGTAACAGAAAAAGAGAGAAATTATATGTTGCCTAATATAAATCTTAACATTCATTGAGAAATTTTTAAAAACAACAAAAATTTAATAAATAGCGATACAAACAGTTCCCTATTTGAATTGCTACAGATCTCTTAAAATAGTAAAATTAAGTCAGATTTATTTCTTTTTGAGTCTTACTCTCTGTATTCCTTTAGATTAATTTTTTTTCAAGAACAAGTGATTATTTTTCAAATCTAGATAATCGTCGATTTAATTACGATTGGTACATTATTAAAATGTTGTTGTTCTTTCTAATGTCACTAGCCAATATCAGCAAGCCTCCTAGGTGAAACCAAGCGAGTTTAAGGCAGAGGAGGCGTTTCTGTTTTTTTCAGTGACGCCATCTATCACCAAGAATACGATTTCAGCCACGCACACGTCACAGTCCGTTTATAGGGCGGACCAATTAATTCATCCACAGATTGTAATTTTGACCTGTATCAGAGAACAATCAATCTCCAATTCAGTAACCCCGAAGGTATTTAACAAAATATTCTTACATAAATCTACTGTGATTGAATATTTTGATACCAAAATGTTCAGTGTTTCGTTTGAAATATTTATATTTAGAACGAAATTTTAAAAAAATTATAAATAAGAAGCAATTACAGAGGTTGGCGAGTGGAGCATCCTAGTTAGGTAAATTTTATTAAAAACATGCATCTTTAAACAGTGTGACATTAAATAAAAATAATAATAACTCACCCAAAAACGCCGAGGGAATGGTAGTCAGGAAAACTTTTTGGCGTCGTAACGGAACCCCCGTCTCAGGATGTTGCATTTCGCACACCAACTGCTCCATCTAAAAAGAAGACAAAAATTATAAAATTAAATAATTAGTCAAGCAACTATTCATTTTAAATAGTAACAAGTTGAAACAGTACGCTTTAACATTCCGCATGGAACAGTATTTACTGAAATGGAATTTTAAAAAATATAAGGTTCAAGGCAATATACTGCAACACTGCGTCTGGAACAATGTTTACGCACATCAGATATAAAAAAAAAGGAATAAACAATACAAAGAAATATTGCTATTTCTGAAACAACTTTTGCGTGCATCTTATAAAGAAAATAATGAGTAAAAAGAAGTACGCTGCAACACTACATATGGAGCAGTGTTTACGTACAATGGATTAAAAAATGATTTTTAAAAAAAGATACTGAAACACCACGAGTAGGGCAATAATTAAGTACATAAGATTTTTTTTTTTTTAAAAGGTGCGAGAAAATACGCGAAAATACTACGACTGGAATAATGTTTAGATGATAAGGTAAGATACTGAAACACTACATCTGGAACAGTATTTACGTAAATGAAATTTAAAAAAACATAAGGTTCAAAGCAATATACTGAAACACTAGCGTCTAGAACAATGTTTACGCACATTAGATATAAAAAAGGAATAAACAATTCAAAGAAATATGATACATTGCTATTTCTGAAACAACATTTGCGTGCATCTTATAAAGAAAATAAAGGGTAGAAAGAAGTACGCTGCAGCACTACATATGGAGTTGTGTTTACGTACAATGGATTAAAAAAAGATACTGAAACACTACGAGTAGGGCAATAGTTAAGAACATTAGATTTTTAAAAAAAAGGTGCGAGAAAATACGTGAAAATAATACGACTGGAATAATGTTTACATACATAAGGTAAGATACTGAAACACAACATCTGGAACAGTGTTTTCGTAAATGAAATTTTAAAAAATATAATGTTCAAGGAAATATACTGAAACACTTCGTCTGAGACAATATTTGAGTACATTAGATGTAAATAAATAAAAGATGGGAGTGAATACGCTTACGCACTACGCCTGGAACAATATTTACGTGCATTGAATAAAAAGGGAACAGTTAAAAAAATACACAACACTATGTTTGAAAAAGCATTTGCGTGTATTGTACAGGATGATTCACAATTTTTTGTTATAAGGTTATAAGGTTATTTTTTGTTATAAGGTTTTGCAAAGCTTATAACAAACAAAATATTATTAATACACCTACAAAAGTTTCGTAACCTGATAAAGAAGTATCACTCATACATACTTTCAGACATACTTTTTTTCATCACGAATATTTATTATGTGAAGATTATTTTATATGTGAAGTATAGACTTCAAGTCTAAAGTCAAATTCTTGTCAATTTCGCCTCAACATGTTACGATGAATGCTAGCGAATGCAGTTATGATCCTTCATCATAATTCCGCTGAATCACGTGGCATAGGGACAAGAACACATAATCTTTGATGTAACCCCACAAAAACAAAAAACAAGAAAATACGCTTAAACAGTATGTCTGAAACAATGTCAAACATTGTTTCAGACATCAGACAGTTCGTAGATAGGATAAAAAAAAAAAAGGGGGGGGGGTATAAAAGAAAAATATGGAACACATCTGGAACCAATGTTTACAGTACAAGGAAATAATGATTTTAGCTCACAACATCATGTCTTAAGAGAAACAGAGATATAGTTTTTTTTTCCTTAAAATTCTAGTAACTCAAAACAAAAAAGAAATTCATAATATCCAAATAACCATTTTTACGTGAAAATAGGCTCTAAACATTGCATTTGGGATGGGGCAAAACAAGTGCTTGAGTTAAAATGTTTTCCAAGGGTTGAAGCCAATAAAAAAAACAGTAGGTCATTAGCATTTTGTTTATAATTTGATTTATACAATCAATAGCTTAAAAGAAGATAATTGCTTTTAAAACGACGCTGAAAAATATTTTTAACTGTTCTAATATGTGGCGAAACAAGTTTAAGGAAAAAGTAAATTAATTTTCAGTAATTAAATAATTAAAATGCCAGTCAACATTTAACATCTAATTTGTTTGATTGAATGAAAAATAATAAGACTTAAAAAATACATAAAAAAATACACAGAGAAAAAAAATTTGTTAACTCAATGGTGTGATGCAAGATAAGTAACTATGTAATCAACGAGAGTGATACAGAAAAGTAAAGTCGTAGTAAATGAGTGTGATAGGAGAACACAAATGTGTACCCAACGAGTGAACGTAGAAAAGGAAAAGTGTGGGAAACAGGTGTGTGGCAAGAGAGCAACTATTATAGGTTACTAACGAGTGTGATGCAAGAAAGCAACTAATCAGCCAACGAGTGTGATACAGTAAATAAAATAGATTATCAACGAGAAAGATGCAGGAAAGCAAATAAGTAACCAACGAGTGTGATGCGGGAAAGCAACTAGGTAACCAAAGAGTGTAATGCAGAAAAGCTAATGCCTCAGAAACAAGTGTGATAAAAGAAAGCAAATGAGTAACCAACGAGTGTGATGCGGGAAAGCAGCTAGGTAACCACCGAGTGTAATGCAGAAAAGCTAATGCCTCGGAAACAAGTGTGATGCAAGAAAGCAAATGAGTAACCAACGAGTGTGATGCAGGAAAGCAACTAGGTAACCAACGAGTGTAATGCAGGAAAGCTAATGCCTCAGAAACAAGTGTGATGCAAGAAAGCAAATAAGTAACCAACGAGTGTGATGCGGAAAGCAACTAGGTAACCAACGAGTGTAATGCAGAAAAGCTAATGCCTCAGAAACAAGTGTGATGCAAGAAAGCAAATGAGTAACCAACGAGTGTGGTATAAATTTTATACTATAAAAAAGCGATTTCGTAGCAAACGGGTGTGATACGGGAAAACAATTACTTATCCAACTATTGTAAATCAGGAAGCGTGTGTGTAACAGATGTAATGCGAAAAGTTGAATTCGAAGCAGAGTTCACTATTAAACAGCGTTGTTAAAATAATATTAAATAAAAATAGCATTGTTTACCTAAAATAACATTGAATTAATATTAAATTACACACTTATGTGTATTAAATAAATGTAGATAAACTAATGAGAAAATTTGAATAGTTATCTACATTATATAATACACAGAAGTGCGTAATTTAATAATAATTCAATATTATTTTAACTTAAGATAAGTGTTTTAAACTTTATTTAGCTATGTGATGCTAATTAAAAACTTTTTTTCCCATAACTTTCTAAAGCCAGTTTGAATAGACATTTTCACTGGCAAGCCTATTCAAGTGGCTCTAAAAGTCACTAAAAAGTTTTTTTTAATTTAAGTGATTTTGAAACAAAACAATAAATAGTCTAATCATAACCTAATTTTTTATTTATCATTAGATAGAAAAACAATTTGACACAAAACAGTTTTTTAAACAATTTTCCAAAGAACAAAAAATAATATAGCTAAAAGTATCCGCATTAATATAGGGAAAGAAAACTGAAAATCCAAAAATATGTCAAAAACATTGGGATAAAAATACTACTATTACTTTAAAAGATGGAAAACTATCTATTTCCAATAAAAAAAAAGGTTTCCAATAACTGACTAAATGAAGTTGCTCCAGGCAAATGGATTTCATATCGAATGCATAGGGAGAAAACGAAAAGAATGAAAATGTTCTAATGTTCATTTTCAAGAAGTTAGTTCATTTTGATTCAGTAAGATAATGTTTTCTTGTCTGATATAAAAATTAGACAAATTATAAATAGTTTAAATTAAAAGTTCTTTCTTAGTTTTTCTCCCTTTTTCAACAAAAAAAAAATCATAGAAATGCAACCGAAATATAAAATTAAGAAAACTAACTACGTAAATAATGCTTTTTATACATGTTTCCGATAAAAGCAGGAAATACTTTTTATTTATTTGTTTGAAGAATTTAAGAATTGCCACTTTAGCATTTTATTTTGGACACAACTCGAAATGCGTGCTTAGGAAAATATATGTTTACGAAAATAGACAAACCTCAAAAAGCAAGAGAATGGAAACAACTCAGAATGCATGTTTAAGAAAACGGACACAACTCAGAATGCATGTTTAAGAAAATGGACACAACTCCGAATGCATGTTTAAGAAAATGAACACAACTCTGAATGCATGTTTAAGAAAATGGACACAGCTCAAAATGCGTGAGTAAGAAAATTAAACTAACAAGGCCTAAATTAATGTCATCAATATACGCATCATACCCAATAAAACAAAAGCAAATTCCCAGAAATTAAAAATATATTAAAGAATTCGAATTTTGTGAAAGACGATGGAAAGAATTTATCAAAAACTAAACATAAGATTTTTACAAATTAAAAAACATGTAGAAGTAACATAAATTTTAATTGATATTTAAAATAATATTTAGTAGATAAAATAGAACTCAAAAACTTATAAAACGATTTTATTTCGATTTAAAGTTTTATATTGTTTAAATTTTAAAAAAATAAGAATTTTAAAAAAAATAAGAACAGCATAAAGCTGCACAATGCGAAAGAAGAAACCTTTATTAACTTTTGATCTAATAATCGGAACTTAGGGTACCTGGACTCAAACTTAAAGATTCGATGGGGTGACTAATTAGAGCAGACGATATTTTTAAGTTACAAAATCAGAACAAAAACGTATTTTCTCAGACTAAACGTACCTTTTTTTGACAGATTTGGATTCCTGATCCCCAAAGTATGGGAGTAGCTGCAATTTGAAAAAAGGGTCTCTATAGTTTGGTCAGGAGAGCGCTTCAAAGTTTGGACTCCTTAATATGTTAATTTTTCTTTTTCATATTTCACCATATCTTGGGAATTTTTTAAACGAAACGAAAAAAAATTTCACACAATAATAATATTGTTAATACAAAGAGAAAATTCTATTAAAAAAAAATTTTTTTTTAATAAGCATTTTTTTTTTTCAAGAATAGTCACACAAAAAATTTTGAGTTATATGTCATACGAATTTTTACATTATTTTAAAGAATGTAATTTAAAGGCAAAATACAAAATTTTAAAGAAATGGTTTAATAGTTCCTGAAAAATAACATTTCAAATATACTTTTCCTCCTTCTCTTGAAATAAAATACTCTAGGTGGTACATTTGATTATATGAATGAAGCATTCATTTGAATGAAACATACATATGAATGTCGATTAGCTAATTAACGACATGAATTTCCATGCCATCTCTCCATAACACATGGAAATTCATTTTTCTCTAATTTACCTCTCTCGGCCACTGTGTTTTTTCCAGTTTCTATTTTTTTAATCTTTATTTATTTTTAATTTTCTCTTTCACTCTTGGCTACCGCTGTTTTTCAGTTTTATTTTTCACTTTTTTTATTTTTTATTTTTGATCGCAACTTTAAGCTTTCTGGCTAGTCTTGAAAAGGGGTGCCTATTTTTTACGCTCGAAACATATCGATTTTTAACATTTATCACGATCTTCTTATTTTTTGTAAACAAATGAAGTTTTATATAATCAAATACATGTTGCCGTTTCAGTTTTTTGGGTTTATTCATTTAATTCCAGGTGGTAGAGGAATCATAGGTTCCTTTTATAGTCGAGCTAACTGTAAAAGGTTTCTTGTTTTATTTATAGCGAATAAGGGTTTGAACTCTTTGCAAAACTGAAGTTGTACCTATATTCAACTCGAAGTTCGGCTCTAATTTTCAAAAATATTCTGTTTTGTACAAATTTAAAAGAATTGCTATTGGTTGACCGTTGAAAGTCAACGACAAACTGAAATAAAATACTGAAGACCGAGAATATGGCCAGTTTTTCACTATTAAGTAGTTTCCATTTTTAATAAAAATTCAAACACATGTGTTTCGAGAACATGGCCAGTTTTTCACAATTAAGTAGTTTCCATTTTTAATAAAAATTCAAACACATGTGTTTCGAGAACATGGCCAGTTTTTCACAATTAAGTAGTTTCCATTTTTTATAAAAATTCAATCACACGTGTTTCGAGAACATGGCCAGTTTTTCACAATTAAGTACAGTAGAGTCCCGATAATCCGAGCCCCGGTTATCCGAGTTTCCGCTTTAACCGAGCTATCAAATATTTTAAGGATTTTTTTATTTTTAAAAATACCGCCGAAAAATTAATCTGAATTTTATCTTCCAAACACTCGGGAAAACAAAATCTAACAACTTGATCCCATGAAATAATCGTTAATATCGTCAATAATGAAAAGGAACCTAGCGAAGATGATGAAGACAGTGACGATAAAAATCAACATATAAAAATCTCTCACACAGATGAACTTAAAGCTGTCGAAAATGCTACTAAATACATAGAACAACAAAAAGAGGTGACACCAGCCTTCCTGTTATCCCTAAAAAATGGCGAAACATTGCTGCAGAAAAGCACCAAAGTTATGTAAAACAAAAAACGATTAAGGACTTTTTTTAAGTAAAAACTCTTTAATTCTCGCAAAGTATGCTTTTTAAGATTTTTCAAGTAAGCTTTTTAATAATAATAGGAATTATATGTGGTATACTCGTATAAATTTTATATTTCTTAAATATATTACATTTATACCAACTCTTTTTCTTTCTTTTTTTATACTCTTCGTTTTAACCGAGTTTTTCAGTTATCCGAGTTAGTCGTGGTCCACATTAACTCGGATAATCGGGATTCTGCTGTACTTTCTATTTTTTATAAAAATTCAATCACATGTGTTTCGAGAACATGGCCAGTTTTTCACAATTAAGTAGTTTCTATTTTTTATAAGAATTCAATCACATGTGTTTCGAAAACATCAAAATCATTCCAGGTGGAAATTAAAAATGAAGCACCGAAGTAAAATGACACATGCTCCCTTCGACCTTGAAATGTAGGAGAAAACTAAGCCGGATCGATATCGGAGTTACACCACATTTTTCTCACTATTCATTTGGAAGAAGAAAAAAAAAAGCTGAACTTCTCGTCCACATTTTTTTTGTTTTCCAAAAAAAAGAAATAAAACTGATGTGTAAGTGAAACATCGATTCGAGAGAAGAGAGTTTAGCGGTTTTTCGAGTTTTATTCTTATTTCAGAACAAAAAGTCTCAGCGTTGTGATTTTATAAAACAGGGAAAGCAGAATATTCTAAAAAACAATATGCATTTTATACACCGTGAAAAACACTCGTTTTTTTTCTGGATTTTCACTGTATATTTGACGGTTCAAACCGGACTTTTTGTCAAAACGGTTTTTCATCATAATCATAAACAGATTAAAACCGTCAGTTCAAATTATAGTTTTTGCCACAGTTTTGCTTACAGTACCAAAACTTTACTTTTTCTCAAAAAATTTTACGATTATTCTCTGTACTTGCTTATATTCTTATAAGGATTAGATGCTATAGTTTTAAACGTTTTAACACTTAAATCTGCATATGCAAATCAGTATCATGTGGCATGATGCTGTTGCTCCAGGCCTACTCATGAAAGTCAAAATTTACCTCAATTAAGCAATTTTGATTGATTTTATCTATATTAGATTTACATAGACTTTTCTTAATTCATTTAGAACCAACTAACAAAATTAATAAAGCATTATTAGCGTCAATAATAGTAGATCGATATTTTACGCTTCTCTTAAATAACTTGAAATAACTTCATACTATTTATCCATTAATTTTGTTTTTTAGTACATAGCTAATTATTTTTGATTCCAATTATTACCTATTACCGAAATTAATCAAGTATCATTGATGACAATAAATAACAGTATGGAGAATTTTTACGTTTCTCCTACATGAATCAGTACTCTTACTCAATAAATTTTGTTTTTCAGTACATAACTTATTTTGATCTTATTGCAAAACTATTGATTTTAAATTATTTAGCTTTAAAGAAACACATTTTTAAAGCATAATTGTAAACAAAATAAACACGCTTAAGAAATACTAATTTGGTGACGTAGTCAATCTGCGCTACCACGTTGATCATTGACTCTATCTGACATAACTTCATAACTGTCATTTTTTAAACGTCTCACCTGAACAATTGATCGGGGGCTGAATTGCTCCTTCACTCCCAATCCAAACTTCAGAAGGCTAACATAAACGGTTCGGAGTTATGAGCGAAACACACACATAAACTCTTCATTTTATATTATTATAGGCAAGCTGAATACTAGTTCTCCATACGTGGTGAAAAAAAGTAAACAATCAATAAATCAGTACTGCACAAGACTGAAAGACTCATACCAACACAATTAATCAAGCTAAAGTATTTTAATTTTTTAATATTATTTTTTTTGTCCTTGCCGATGGATTTATATTATTTCATTAAACAAAACACTTTTTTTAGTAGTTTATCTTGCCAAAATAAAGATTAATAGTAGCATTTTGCAAGATGCTGCTGCTCGAAGACGAACACATAATGGCCAATCTATTCAGTACCAAATATGTTTTTAATTGTACCGATATTAGTATACTTGGTATCTATTAAAAGTGCCCCAATTACCATAATACCAAAAGTGCCTATTACTAAAACTTATAATGCAACATTGGCGATTTTTAACGTTTCGACTAAACAAATAATAAGTACCATTTCTCCATTAATTTTGCTTTTAGTACATAGATTTTTTTTTTAATTTCAGTTAGTAACTAGAATTGAAATGATTAATTTCAATACTAAGTTCTAAATGAAATTTTAAAAAAAAGCATCATTGGTATCAATTGAGTACGGCGACTTCTTACGTTTCTCCTAATTGAATTATTACCATAAATTTTACTTTTCGGGAAACAACTTTCGTTTTTTTTTATTTCAAATTAATTTTACATTATTTAGTTTTATTTTAAAGCATAAATGTAACAAAACAATAATACGTGATTTCAGATAACTTTAGAAATTTTAATTTGCAGATGCTGGCCGCCTATGCTACCACGTTCACGTTGATAATTGGGTATACTATAGCCTACGTCACAGGTTGTGTTATTCCTACTAAATTTAACCCATGAACGGCATTTTCTGCGAGCCTAAGTTCAAGCCACAAATAAACAAACGAAGTGTTTGATCGTTTAAATAGCTGCTAGCCAGATTTTATTGCATTTTAAAGAAAAGTAATTGATATTCGATTTTTGATTAATAATTGATTTATGTGGATAGTGGCATTTATGTGGATAGTGGCATAGAATTTAGCATTGCGTCATGGTAAATGTTATTCCTACTAATGTTATTCCTACTAAGTGGAAGTAGTTGTGTTTTTTTATATTATACCCAATTGAGTTTATTTGTCACAGCGAATAAAAAATCATTACATATCTATGAAAAATGCAATTAATTCCCTTTTTCAATGAGAGCTACAAACTAGCGAATGTCACTGATGTAATTTTTAAAATGTTTGAAAAAATCGTCTGCAGTTTTGTTTTCATCAATGGCAAAATCGGAAACTAATAAGAAAATTCCATTTTTCAAACATCTCTTCCGAACGATCTAGTTGAAATTTTTGAACGATTATTTGGATTAGAGACTATGATTGCCCCTTTTTCTCACTATCCATATTTCAAGACGCCAGTACAAACTGTTCAGCACTTTTAAGAGACACACAGACAAACTCATAATTTTATAATTATTATAAATATAGACATAAATCGACAAGTACTCAGTACTATGATAATGTCTAAAACCGTAAGAATTTCAAATTTTTCCTTCCTAAACACAGTCTTACAATTTTTCATTTCTTAATTATGTCAAATCAAACATGTAGAATTGTAAATTATTAACCCACAATGCGCACATACAAATGACAAAAAATTAAATAGACAAAATTTTTTTCTAACGTACGAAATTCTATGAAATTTGAAGTAATTGGGTATACTATAGCCTACGTCACAGATCGTGTTATTCCTACTAAATTTAACTTGTAAACAGCATTTTCTGCGAACCTGATTTCTAGCAACAAGTAAAAGCATCAAACGAAGTGTCTTGTTATAAGTGGCTACTCGCCACGTTGGAATTGTATTAGTCTAGTTCCTTTGGAAATAATTTATATTGTTGTTTTACCGAAGTTTATGAATTTAGTAAGCATATTTAAAACTCAGTTTATTGATTAAACTAAAAGGTAAATGTTATTCCTAGTAAGTGGAAGTAGTTGTGCTTTTTTCATATTATACCCAATTGAAAGCTGAATATTTTATAAAATTACAAAATTGTTTAGGTGAAATGTTTTGAACAAAACTAGATAGCATAACAAAAGCAATCTTTAACTAAAAATTTAAAAAATAATAAATATTTTAAATAATAAATATTTTAAGTCTTGCGTACCCTTCGTAGAAAACTAATTACTTAATGAAATAAATTCTTTTTAAATTTATTTACTCCCTAGAAACAAAATAATAATCGTGGAAAGTGAAAAATCTTTCAGTGTCCTTCTATTATTTGTTTAATAAAAGATCTAAAAAGTCACCGTTAACTATTGAAAAACAAAACTAATGAACAAAGAGTAAACAAAATATCGTGATATTTCTCAATCCTTTTCTTATGCTTCGGCTCTCCTAACAGCTCAAAAATTGTTTACTATTTTTGGAGTCTTTCCAAAAAAGAAATGGTAATATATGCGCTTAGATGTAAACATAAGAGAAAAAAAAATATCGAAAATATTTTTCATGGACAAAAAAAGAATTTTTTTTTTCGCGCTTCTTATTCTGCTTCTGAAATGCACCCGATAATTCATCATGCATGGAAATGACAAAGAAAGAAACTGGAGTATTTTCTAAGAAAAAAAAGGAAGTTTGGAAGGAAAAAAAATGAAATATGCGCATGTTTTTCCAGAATGACAAAACTGTTTTGAATCAATGAGAATAGAGAAAAATAAAAGCATGAAAGGCTTTAGAGATTTATACTTCATGTGATAGGCCAGACTACATAAGAGATTGAAAACAGTATTTTTTTTACTATTGAGCAGAATAAGGAAAATAAAATGTACATCCTTATGATTGGTCAATATTTCTGAAATGATCTGAGATTATTGCATCTCTAAGCTTATGGTTCCCCCCCCCCCCTTACAAATTTATTTTCTTCCAGGTATTGAATTTAAGCATTCAAAATCAGATAAATCTATGTTTATTCTGAAATCCTTATTACGAGGCTTTCATTTTCAAAACCATTTTAGCATACATTATCCATCAACTTCGATTATTTACAAGCATTATACTTTAAGCGTTTCCGATAAAAAGCTTTTACTTCTTAATTTTTTTAGCTTATTGAATTTATCTATTGTACTTTGTTTATTAATTTAAAAACAAATAAATACTAAAAATTATTACTTATTCTCAAAAATTTATATATTCAAAATCAGATAAAATGATTTTTAATCTGTTGACATGAATCTTGTAATTTAAATCCAATTTATTGTAGATCCTCTGCGGTTCAAATTAGGGTAAAAACTACCGGAACTCAGGGTGCCGGTGACGTAAAATCCATTTTTACCAGAACATTTTACGGAACAAAAAATCAGATATATAGTAATTTTTGCAATAATAATATAAAATCATTATCATAGTAATTAAATAAACTTCACTGCAAAGTATAGGGTAAAAAATTTTACGGTAAATATGCATTTTGCGAATTCTAAGGGTTCCAAAACGTTTTACCGTAATTTGATTCGGAATATTTTACAGTGTTTTATCAACAACTCTTTCAATTTTTTTAAATATTTAAATTGTACTAATTCACTTTTTTTAATGTTTTAAAAACGAAGAAAAATCTTTTCATTGAAAAATGTTACGAATTTATCTCTTAAATTTGATATTCATAGCTCTAGCTCTATAATGATATCTATAGTTGGTTTTCACTGACATAAATTTAAATATTAGAAATAAGTAGGCCATTTTTAAGGTTTTAGTTTTAGCTTTTAGTTTTAAAATCGTTTATAGCCTATTCTCTCAAGAAATATTTCTTTAATTTTTTAAAAGCATTGTGCCTAGTTTATATACATCAATCGTTTCTGGTCAAAAACAAGCCTTTCAGATTTTTTTTTTTAAATTTCCGACATTTCTCGTTCTACATATTATTTAAAAACAAAAACTTAGAATTATTAAAAAAATTTATATAAAAAAACAGAAATAAAAGAAAACTAATTTGCCTCTTAAATTTTATTATAATACACTAAATATCTACTACTCTAGATCCGATAAATTTGTTTCGATTAATATTGTACAATGCGCAAAAACAATGGACTACCCTGAATAACTTTTGATCTAATGATCGGATTTTCTCGTTCTAGAATCTAGTGGCTCGAGAGGGTCACCTTAAATATGCTTATTAATAAGTGCAGACGATATTTTAAGTTACGAACTCAGACACAAAAACTTACTTTCTCTTAATAAAATTTTTTTTTTCTCGACGAATTCGGATGTCTAATCCCCAAAATATAGGGGGTAGTCGCAATCTGGGAAATACGGACCCAATAGTTTGGTGAAGAGAGCGCTCTAAAGTTTGTACCCCTCAACGTTAATTTAACCCTTTGGGTATTTCATTGTATGTCGAAAACTTCTTAAGCGAACTGAAAAATTTTTGCACACAATAATAAAATTCGTTTATCAAAATATATTTCCATGCAAAAAATAACTTTTAGTGAATATTTATTATTTTTTAATATTTTATTTAAGAATGTTTAAAAAATTTTGAAATTTAAGGTATATAACTATTTGAATCATTTTAAAGAATGTAATTTCATATAGCAAAATACAAGTTTTGAGCGAAATCGGCCAAACAGTTCCTAAAAAATTGAATTTTAAAAAAGTCAGATACTTAAAATTCGATATTTCAGGAAATATTCGAGCGATTTTGCTCAAATTTTGTCTTTGGTCATATAAAATTACCTTCTATAAAATAATGCAAAGTATTGTATACCTTATAACTCAAACTTTTTTAGACAATTCTTAAATAAAATAATAAAAAATAATAAATATTTTCTAAGTTTTTTTTGCATAGAATTATCTTTAGATAAACGAATTTTATAATTGTGTGTAAAAAAATTTACAATTCGCTTAAAAAGTTTTTGAGATATAATGAAATAAGCAAAGAATAAAAACTAATATTAAAGGGTCCAAACTTTGAAACGCTCTCCTGACCTAACTACTGGGACCATATTTCCCAGATTAAGGCTATCCCCTATATTTTGGAGGTCAGAAATCCACATTCGTCAAAAAAAGTATGTTTATTCAGAGAAAGTACATTTTAGTGTCTGATTTCATATCTCAAAATATCGTCTGCACTTATTAATTAGCATTAAGATTGAGCCCTAGAGCGTGAAAATCCGATCAGTAGATCAAAAGTTATTCAGAGTGGTCCGTTTTTTGGGCACATACATAATAATTCTAACACTAATTATCATAACATAATAATTATACATAATAATTGTACATAATAACTATAGCACTAGTTAAACTAATATATTAGCACACTAGCTATAAACATAATACTTATTCTAGAATACTAATTATAAATAAACCAATTGTATATAATTAAGCACTACAAAATATTACAATGCAGCATTAGTGACTAAACTATAAATAAGTATAAACAATCAAAATTTAAGTAAAACATTAAGCAATAAATATTTATAAGCATAAAATGAAAATCCATAAAATGTTTCTGAAGCATAAAATGAAAACAAACTTAATCACCAAATACATTTCTTTTATAACATATTCTTTAACGTTCTCACTATAGAATTTATCACGATAAACAAAATTTCAAAAGGCACATTTTATGCACGTAAAATATTAATAGTTATCAGCACATCATTAAATATTTCATTGACCAAGTTTAATAATCAAACTTAAGAGTAGAGATCAAACCATTTAATATCATACTATAAAATTGAAGGTAAACGGAATTTTAAAACACATCGAACATAAAGTTAGCACAGATAAATTTGCTTACATGATATTTAAGTGATACTGTATTCACCAAGAATCATAAATCTTTTCTTTTTTTTTTATTAAACACCATATTCCTCAGCTGTTCTCAAATTGCATATAGTTTTGTTTTTAGTATTGCAATAAATGTTTTTACATACAAATTGAATTGTTTTAGTTTGAAAAGCAAATTAAATTAAAAGCGACATAGTTCAAAATTACAAATTAAATTGCTTTAGATTGATAAGATAAATTAAACTAAAAGCGACATAGTTCAAAATTACAAATTAAATTGCTTTAGATTGATAAGATAAATTAAACTAAAAGCGACATAGTTTAAAATTACTAATTAAATTGTTTTAGATTGATAAAGCAAATTAAACAAAAAGAGATAGTTCAAAATTACTAATTAAATTGTTTTAGATTGATAAAGCAAATTAAAAAAAAGAGATAGTTCAAAATTACAGATTAAGTTGTTTTAGATTAATAAGACAAACGAAACTAAAAGCGATAGTTCAAAATTACTAATTAATTTTTTTTAGATTGATAAAGCAAATGAAACTAAAAGTGGCATAGTTTAATATTACAAAATAAATTGTTTTAGATTGATAAAGCAAATGAAACTTAAAGTCACATAGTTTAATACTACAAATTAAATTAATTATTAGTAAGATTTGTATACCTGAATTCTAAATTTTTAAAAAAAATAAAATAAAATAAGAAAATAAAATAATCCTTTTTGTGCAGAAAAAAAAAATTTTGAAAAGTTGTTTTTCAAAAATTTAAGTAGCATACTATATGCCTTTCAATAAATAAATGAGAAATAAATAAGTGACTCTTTAAATTAAACATTCGTTATAGTTACGCAGCAAATATTTAAATCAAAAGTCCGAAGTTAAAATGATTTATTAATATTAATATTTAAACAAAATATTAAAAATTATATTAATTCGAAATAAAATATTCTTGGGATTCTATTTTTTTTCTTTTTACATAACATTTATTTTAGAAAACAATGCTAAAAATAAATTATAATAAAATTTATTCAGGCTCTTATAGCTTGCAGTTTCCTAATACTTATAAATACTCTATAACTAATACCTGAAAATAATTTCTGTTAAAATTATAAAAATATAAGCTCAAATCTGTTCAACTTTCTTTTAGTCTCTATCGTAATGTTAAATAGTCTCAATATACTATAATCAAGATAGTCGACCTTTTGCAGCTTTTTTTTTAACAGATGTGTACAGATTCGCCATATAAATCAAATGCCAAATTGTTATAAGAATAAAACAATTTTTTCTTCTATTTATGTAAACAACTTCCTCATATATTTATTGCTTTTACGATAAATTATGCACTACTTCATTTTTAAATTACTTTCTCAAATTTATGAAGATTTAATAAATAAAATGTTATAAAACTATGCTTAAAATTAAGACAGATTAACACATATAAGCAAATTTGTACTAAGTTTGATCACACTTTTTAATGAAATTCATTAAAAATATAAATAGATCGTGTTTTTATAGGATTTTTCGTACACAATTTGGCTGAAAAGAATCGAAAATATAACAATGGAAGATTATAGTTCACAAATTTGTTTCAAACTGTCGAACGGATTAAATAAAAAAATTCAAAGGCAGGAAAATAGTATAAAATTTTTATGTAAATTTCTTCAATTAAGAACGTTTCTAGTTACGAAACCTTGAAATTTAAATTATAAATTAAAAATAATTTAAAAGATGTTAATACAATAACATTAGTTAATATACGGAAAGGCACGTTGGCTGAAATAAATTATGAAAAATGATTGAGACAATTAAAAAACATTTAATGAAACCATTCAGTTGAGTGAAATACATTTATTTATCATACATCTTTTATTTCTTATTTTATAAGCAACAATGTTTGTTGAAACAAATGAATAATGTTTAGTGAAGCAATACAGTTGTTTGTTGGAAACAAAAAAAAATGCCTATAAACTTTTTAAAAAAATTTAAACATATTTTTTTTATATTTAAAACAAAAAATATTTTCATTTACGATAAATTTATACAGAGCAGGGTTCGTTACAATAGAGAAAGGTTTGTAATCCAAGTAGTAATGTAATTTTTTAATTGCAACTTTCTAACACAATAATATATCTACATGATTTTTAAAACTGTGAAAATAATATAAGCCTTAAACAAAGTAATATTAAAATGCTCAAAAAGTTTTTAATATGATAATTTTATTAAAAAATAATTTTAATTAATTTTAAATCATCAAACCCTAACACAAAGCCGATTAAAATCGAAAACACTCTGGTCTAGTTTTAAAAAAATCTTATTAGCTTGATTTTCGCAGAATAAATTTTTAATGTTTTTAGGTAGCGTATTTAGGATTTCAAAAGTTTCCATATCATTTAGAAAAAAGAATTTTGAAACGAGAAAAAATTTTCCGTAATTTAGTATAAGAAAAAAATAAAATGCAAATTTTGTATATTGAATTATTTAAATCAATGGTATTGGAAAAAAAACAAGCGATGTAAATCGTAATTTAAATCCTCAAACCCTGACACAAAGCCGATTAAAATCGAAAACACTCTGGTCTAGTTTTAAAAAAATCTTATTAGCTTGATTTTCGCAGAATAAATTTTTAATGTTTTTAGGTAACGTATTTAGGATTTCAAAAGTTTCCATATCATTTAGAAAAAAGAATTTTGAAACGAGAAAAAATTTTCCGTAATTTAGTATAAGAAAAAAAAAGTTCCATTTCAAAACGTAATAAAAAAAATAATTAAAATTTTTTTTTCGAAAATTGTGGTTAAGCAAGGAAGTAAAAAATTAAAAGTTAAGTTAGTTAAAATTTCTAGAGTAATTAAAAAAAAACGGTGTTTTTTAAAAAGAAGTAAGAAGATTTGCAATTCATATTTTGTTCTCACTAAAGTCAAAACATGCATTAATTTCTTAAACAAATAATATCCAGACTAACTAAAGCAATTAACTAAGTTAACTTATTTAATTTACATATTTTGTATTCGACTAGGTCAATGATATTATAGCCAAAATATGATTAACTTAATCAAATACAATCGTGTTTTCCGATAGATTTAACAGTACGTTTTAAGTTTAATATTTTTTGGAATGTAAGTTTTCATATTAAATAATAAAATCCAGTACTTTGTAAATTATAAGTAAAATACCTTAGTATAGCACTAGATTGACCATCTGCATCCCATTGCGATTTTTCTATGAAATCAAATTGAAAAAACAAACATTTTCGTTCAAAAATTAGGAGTTTACTCATTAGATAGGACTTATTACTTTGTCGGACTGGTTGGGTTTTTCAAAAAAGAATTTTTTATTAATAAATAAAATCGTGTTGTACATATAAATTTTTACTATAAAGAAATTTTTGAACAACTCAAACAATTTCTAAAAGAGAGCCAAATATTTTCTGGAAAAAAAATCTTACTCGGCTGATTGAGGAAGTTTTTCCCTTAGAAAAAGAACCCAAAAAAAGCCCAAAAAATATTTACTAACCTTTGTTTAATTTTATATTAATGGAATCCATAAAAATACTGAAAACTGTATTAAATACACACTATATCACACATTATACACACTATATCACATTAATATCAATTTACTATTATAATAAATAAAGAAATAAAACTGATAAACTTGATCTTTACTATTTTTTCGATACATTTTGCTTTTGTCAGATATTCTAAGAAATAAACCAATATAAAAAGCTAACCAGTAAAAATTTTGTGGCGTTTTATAATTTATGTTTATAAGCATCATTTTTAAATTATTAAGAAAAAAATAACGTTCTTTAAGGATTCAAATACTTATTTAATTGATTAATTAGAGTTAGGACTTATGTTGTTACGATTTTTATTATTTTTCGCAACACATTTTACTTTTATCCATTATTCTAAAAAATATATTAATGTGCAAAGTTGACCAGTAAAATGTTTAAGAGATTTCGTAATTGATGCTAATGCCTTTCCAAATTATAGTAATTTAAATACGCTATTTAGTTGATTATTAATATCGAGACTTAAACGTTTTATTTTGAATTTTTTAACTATGTTATACTTAAGATTTACGTTAAAGATTTAAAACTAAATTATGCTTAAGATTTTACACTTATATTTGTTAAAAAAAACTAATTTAAAAACTTTGCAAAATCGTCAAGATTGCTTTGTATATCATTGTAATTTTACTACACATTCAATTGCAAGAGTAAAGCAAACAGATAGTAAACAAAACATATTTTTGTTTCATGTCAAATATATTTTGATATTTATCAATATTTATATAACATATAAGTACTCACTTAAGTAATATTTTAAATAGGTTTTAAGCAAAGTAAAAATGTTTAAGAATCACAATAATAAAATTCAACAAATTAGAATTAATTGAATAAATTTTATCATTATTGTTGAATAAAATCCAACTATAATCAAATACGACAAGTAAATTATTAAGTTGTTAAGGTTTTAGAGAACTTTTTAATGATCTTTATTATTTTTTTCAATACGTTTTACTTTTGTCTATTATATAAGAATAAGAAAGAAAAATATATTAATGTGCAAAGAAATGTAATAAGAAATATATTAATGAGCAAAGTTTACGAGTAAAACGTTGGAAGATTTCATAATTTGTGTAAGTGTATTTCCAAATTATATGAAAAAATTTAAATAATATACTAGATTTAATTACGTAAGTGAATTGATTAACTATTATTAAAACTTAAATGTTTTATTTTGAATTTTGTAACAAAATTACGTTTCTGATTTACGATTAAGAGTTAAAATTAAAATATGCTTAAGATTTTGCACTGATATTTGCTTAAAAAAATTTAAAATTGCGTAAATTCGTCAAAACAATTCCTCACATTATTTTAATTTTTAATAATATTAAAATACAAGAGTATTCAGCAAACAATTAGTAAACAAAACAAATCTTTATTTCGTGTAAAATTTATTCTCATATTTATCAATATTAAACACATGAGTATTCACCACTTACAGAAATTTGTATTTAGGCTTTACGGAAAGTAAAAATACTTTTGAATCACAATAATGAAATTCAATAAATTCTAATCGTTGAGTGAAAATGTTCATTATTCTTAAATAAAACAAAAAATTTATAAAATATGACAAGAATATATATTAAGTTTTTAAAGTTTCTGTGCACCCCAAATATTTGAAACAATTTATTTAATGTAAAAAAAAAACTTAATGAAATGGAAAATTATGCATGATCTTGTTGTTAAAATAAAATAAACGCTTTTGAAATAGTTTGAAATTCAAAAACAGTATATAAAATTTTTAAATATTTGTATAGGTTTTAAATTTTTTTTGTCAGTCACAGCAATAATGACAGTTATTAAAAAATGCTTTATAAGCCTCATTCTTAAAGTTTGAAAACAATTTATAATAAAGCTTTGCTAAATTACAATTTACGCATACTTGAACAATTATTAAATATATATAGTGAATAGTTTTAGTTTCTTTCTATATGAATAAAATTTTTGTGAAATCACGTAGAAAACTAACTTTTCTTAGTTGAGAAATATCATTTTTATCATTTTCTTACATAATTTTTTTTATCAACTAATTTTAAGTTTTATTAAAATACTTCAAAGATCTACATCAGATTTTAATTTTTAAACATTGTTTTAAAATGTATTAAATGTCACATGACAATGGTGAGTTTTAAAGATTACGCATATTTTACTTTACATTTCTTTCCATTAAAAATTAAATTATACTTTCATTGCTCATTAAAATTAAATTTAAGCACAGTTGGTAATTTTCAGGAATGGAATGAATTTTACCTTTTTTAAATGTTTAATTTGTAATGTTTAATCTTCTTTTTACTAAAATATTTATCGAATTTAATAAATAGATACAAAATATAATAATAATTATTTACAATATATAAAAATACAGATGAAAGTGAATGCTAAACTGAAATATTTGCGAAAAAAAAAATAACATGACACAAATACAAGTCAAAAAAATTTTGTATTCATCATATTTTGCTTTTAGTATAAATTAATCTAGGAAATATTACAAACTATAATCATTGCATACAAAACATAAAATCACTGCGTGTTTTTACAAATTAATTTTACAAATATTACTCTATCCATGGAGGATTAATTAATTTAAAAATTATCACTCAACTTTTAATATGGTTTTGTTGATAATTCACAGTTTAAAATAAATTAGAAATAAAGTTCCTAAAATCATTATACAGTTCTAGGCATATGACATTTAAGGAAATATAATATACAAATTATCCAAAAAAATTAGTTAGCAAAAAAAAACAACATATATTACAAAAAAAACCTTTATGAAAAGTAAATTAATTTTTGGAAGCTAACTTGAATTTTTATTCCTATTTCAACTTCGCCATATCAGATCATTACAAAATTCTAATCTGAATATTCTTTAATAAGTAAAACACAGTTTGAAATTCGCAAAATTTACCTCCTTTCTCGAAAAAGAAATTGGGTCGGTAATCGAGATCGCTTCGTCCATCTTTGCTGCTTTGCACGATTCCTAAATATTTGATGAAACTTAATCTTTTTTTCAGCCAATGAGATATTCAGATAAAGTTTATGAATTATTCGTACATTACAATGCATGGATCGTAATAGGTTTTGCAGGTTGTGTTTGTTCGCAACAAACTGCGATGTTCTAAATGTGCAGACGAAGTCCTCTCGGGATAATCCAGCAACACTTTGTTCAGCTGGCACTAGCATTAGAGTGAGGAAAACCCCAGATCTGTCACGCACAAGCCCTATAACACCGTTTTTGTTTTCTTAGATGGTTAAACATCGGATGTCTCAAAATTTATTAGCGTATTCCCCCAATTTAAAAGCAACAAATAGGTTCATCTTTGATATTTAGGTTCACCTTGACAGTTTTATTTATCATCGTCCACCTGGGGTAAATAAAAATATTATTATTTTCACGAAATTCGAGAAAAATTTAAGAGATGGGGGGAAATTATACTATTTACTTATTTCTGCAATGGTTAGCTTCTTGGGTCATGAGGCACAATAATTTTTAGTTTTAGTTTTCTCATATCATTATCATGATAAACTATATTTTCAAGTCAAAATCTAACACAAAAGTATAGAAATTAAACAGTCAAGTCAAATTTCTAATACAAAAGTATAGGAATTAAATAGTCTATATTAAGAACAACCGGCCAATGCGTTGGATAATGACAGTGACCTGATGTTATAGACAATAATCAGTACACCCGTCATAAAACTATTTTCTTAGAACTAAATTAATAAGTAAAATAAATTATTTTAAAATATAATATCACGAATATATTTAAAATATTGGAAGAAAAAGATTCAGCAAAATTAGAAGATATTAAGCATAGTTTCTAATTTTTTTAATCAAAAAATACGATTAATTTGAATTAAAATCAGATTTTTATTTAAATCGGACTTTTTGATTTTTTAAAGATACTTTAATTTACAATTACTTAAAATTTATAAATATTATCACAATTGAAAAATTATTAAAAGAAATAATATAACAATACATTTTCCACTATATCAATGCATTAATATAGGTCTCATAATTAAATATAATGCATGATTCCAATTTATCGAAAATAGAACAGAAATGTTATTAACTGCTAAAATAAACAAATCAAAAAACTAATTGCAGTGACTTTGTTGAGACTTTTTTAATGACAAAAGTGTGTTGCCTTTATTATGTTTTATCTTTAGACAGTTTTTTTTATGTTATATTATGATACTTTCCTTTTAACATAGTAAATATTTTAAGATAAAAAAATTTAAAATAAAATGTAGTTTTAAAGATTGTGCCTTAAATTTAAATTTGGCAGGGTTTTCATTAGCATTATTATTGTGCAAAAATTCACATTTAATAATTACCTTTTACAATTGTATAAATATAAATAAAAAAACTATATTAAATTTTCGCTTTGTTCTTACTTTGCATTTTGAAAAAATTCAAAAACATTTTAAGTTTTTTAAAAATTTCATTTCATAATTACTGTAATTCGTTAATTTATTGCACACCAAGTACTTTAAACTTAGAAAATTGGTAAAAATTCTGATCAATCTTCAATAAAAAGGCTTTGCAAATTTTATTTAAATAAACGATTATTTCTTTAAAAAATTATTCGATTTAAATAAATGATTTTTTATTTAAAAAAAAAATCATCTGATTTTTTTAACGTAATAACGTTATCTGATCATAAGAACTAAGGTGACCAGACGTGCTCAGATATTGAGAATAGTCCTCTAGTTTCAATAGCAGTCCTCAGATACTTTCAAACTTTTTGAGGACAGAAAATGCTCTTAAATTATAAATCGAATGATAAATTTTCAAATGCCATTGAATTTTTCCGAAAAATTCTCATATTTTTTATAAGCAATGGAACATTAACAACAACAAAAAAAACAATCAGAAATGCAGATGTTTTTTTAAACTAGATAATTTTGTTCTACAGAAAAAAACAAGCAAAAATATAGCAAAAACCAAGCAAAAAATAAACAAATTTTAATAATCAAATCATAATATTCATTTTACGTGTGCGAAACAAATGTAGAATATCAAAACTACTTAATAATGAAATCAAATTTGATGAAGATGGTTCTGCACCTGCCAATTAGTTATCAGTTTTTTAAAATAATATCTTTTTTGCAGATATAAAATACTATTTGCCATAAATATATAAATGTCCCCAAATCATAAAATCTTTTGAGCACGCTCCTCTGATTTGTACTGAAATCATGGTGTAGAAATCTGTGGGCACATAACCTATAATTATATATAACCCTTTGAAAAAATTTACATAGACAAACCAATGGTAATCTAAGGTAAGCATAGAAATTTATATGGTGAGATAACCATAGAAACCTTTGATAACCATAGAAATTTGTATGGAATCAATATAGAAATTTGTATGGATTATGTGATTTAAATAAGTATAAATTCAAGAGCTTCGCAAAATAGCATTTTAAGAAAAAATTTTAACTAATTGAAGAAAATAAAGATTAGATTGTATAAAAACGTCAGGAAAATGTTGCAAACATATGTTTTCATTCAAATACCATCTCTATTTAAAATCTAAACAGAATACAAGAACATATTCTTAAGCAGGAAAATTCAGCGTTTTCAATCAGATGTTACAGAAATGACAGATGATTAGAAAAATCAACTAGAAAGAAAAGGTAAAAATGTATGATTTACAACGTTCTGCTAGGGCAGAAAGCTGGTTTATTTTCACCCTATTTCAAAATTAGACAACAGGTGGCGCCGCTGACTGGAGAAAATTTTGAATCAATTATTTCAGCTGTCTGACAGACCATATAAACAGAAGTATTTCCACGGATATCTGTTAATTTTGCCCCCCAGAACTATGCTAAATTGATGCTGCTAATGATGGTTATTTTAATTTTAAAATAATGATCTTTAATTTTTTCGAGTAAGTGTCGCTATCTGTGGACGAACTTTGAAACTAATTTTGAAGTTTTTTAAGGATTAAAACTGGTATCCTGAGCAGAAAGCAGCAAATCGTACATTTTCATCTTCTTCCGCCTTTCTTTCATTGATTCACAAGTCGCCCTTTAACATATTTTTCAGCTAAACTCATCAAATGTAATTTTCACTGATTACTCGAGGTCGTAAAAACTACATTTTAAAACTTCAAAATAAAACCCAAAGACCGAAACAGATCAGTTTCTTTTTATTTCAAACTAGTCCTTTAACAGATCCCTATCTATTTCCATAAATAAGCTTGAGGTCTTTAAATAGAAAGTATCTAAAGTATTCAATCTATTCAAAAACGTAGATTATACTGTGTCTAGTATTAATGGTTTTATCTTGATTTCAACTCTTATCTACTTAAAATAAGACGGAAGCAAACCATAAACTTTAACATTAGTATACTTAAGGCACTTTTAGAGCCACAAAACGTGATAAGCAGTACTCACACTAAAGTGGGGGAAAAAAGAAAGATTCGACAGCACAGGGAAATGGTAGATGGAACAGAAAAGAACGATGAAAAAGAGTGAAAGGCATTCTTTTTCCAATCATGCAGCATTAAAAGGACAGGTGATATATCTTTTTTCTTTTCACAAGGGGGTGACTTTTAATCTGGATGACGTCACTTGTCGCTTAAATGGGGCGAGTCAGCGAAAATCTGACGAAGCAGAATAATAAAAGGAAAGAGATCGAGGAAATTCAGAATACTTCTTTAGTCATTCCCTCAAATCAGAGAGAGAGATATCCTTGATTCGAATTACGTCATTGGGGAAAGAAGGGTGGTTTTAAGCTGATGTAGCATTTCCTACAAAATCCAATTTTGACCAAACATCGCTTTGGGCTCAATTTTAAAAACAGAAGTGCAGTAATATATTTCAAAGTGCACATGAAGTGAAAGATATAGATATGAATTAATTTTCATACATACAGCATTCTATTACAAGTTCGTAAATGAGAACTAATAGTATTTGAAAAACATATTATAGTTAAAATAAATTATAAGATAAAAAATTGAAATGCATTTCCCGCAATCGCTTAAACGTCAAATTACAACCTGTTTAACTTTTATAACACTACGAGTTAAATAAAGTTTACCTTATTAAGTGTTTGAATTGACCTATTCCTATGTTTAGTACACATCAATTTAAAAAAATATTTAAAGATAGCAACTATTCTCACTCGATGCAAAACGAAAACAAAACATAAAAAAATGAACAACCAAGGATTGGATATATTTTGTGTTTAGTTGACTAAAGTAAAAAACTTAATTGAAACACAAATGAAAGTACATAAATGGACATACTATAGTAAAGAAACTTGTTCCAACTTGTTCCACGTTTCCTATTGGTTTAACTACTTTTTGTCTCTTTATTTCTCTACCTTCATTTGACTTTTAGACAATGAGGAAGGTTTTTTTAAAGAACTGAAACTATAGTATGTCCATTTATGTACTTTCATTTACTTTATTCACATAATTTTTCTCTTTAGTGTAAAAAAATTGAACGTAAAAATGAATTAAATAGGGTAAACTAACCAGTGAAGGAACACTTAAGCTTCGCTTGCCTTTTAGAAAATCATATTAATTTCAAAATTCGTAATTTTAGTTAAATAACAACGTCAACATATTTGTTACTAATTGCAAATTACGTAAAAAAAATTATAGAGAACTTACATAATATTGTTTTAAAGTTTTGGAGGTTCAACTAACAAGTAGTAAGAAGACCAAGTGAAAGAACAGCTCTTACCAGTGAATGAACACCCAGTAAAGGAACACTTGATTTTAATTATTTTTTAATGCTCTTTATGAATTTATAAGCCATACAAATATTTAAAAACAAGCTTATTCTTGAAATTATAACATATAAACACTTGGAAAATGTTAACATTTTTTTGTAATCATGAATTGAAAATTAAAGTGTCAACATATACACATACTGTTCATTCACTGGGAAATCTATGCCCAGTAAAGGAACATGCCTGTTTCCTCACTGGTTAGAAGTTGTTTTTCGTATTTTTAACATACTTTTGATGCGGAACATCACTAAAGGTACAGGAAAATTAAAGTTTGTCTTTTATTTTCACTAACTTAGAAAAAAAACAGTAAAGGAACACTTGTTCCTTCACTGGTTTTTCATCGTTTGGTTATCCAGTGAATAAACACCCCCTTATCTCAGTACTTTATTATGCTATGATGCTTAAAAAAAATAAAACGTAACTTCAATAACAATATTTTGAATTCTCATTGTCACAGTGAGAAAAATAAAACTATTACATGCAATTAATTCCACTTCAAACATATAAATACAAACACTCACCTTATAATTTTTTCAAAGAAACAAGGTGTTGCAGAGATAATAACAAATTCAAAAAAATTTCCAGAGAAATCTATTTGACCAGGTAATCCAAAACATTGCTAGATGACTTCCTATTGTTTGGCAGTAAGCTATTGTTACCAATCAATCTAAAGAAAAACTTTCTAATTCTTATTTTTAATCAATATATATGAAATGTTCGTTCACTGGGTAGTGTTCCTTCACTGGTTGGTTTACCCTACCCTTAATCAGTTTCTTTAAATATCTTCAAACAAAAGTCATTGAAAACAACCTTCAATGTCAGAAATAGTTAAAATTTCATTACAACCTATATGCGTATCGGTGTCACAATGGTACATTTTCATCAGTAGGATGATACACCCTCATCATTAAGATAAAAAATCTTCATTCGAAGGATAAAGTATTCATTCGATTGATGAAAGGTGTACATGTGACATCGATACTGTAATAGTTTTTTAAAATAATTACATTTGAAAATTTAAACAGTGTCTTATTGAAAATTAATAAAATCACAAATAATTTCTCCTATAATTTTTATCTTCTAACAAGTTATTCAATTCCTTCTGAGTAAAAACAAAATGTTTTTGAAGAACATAGATTAATATATTTAATAATAACAATAATGATGTGATTTCCCTAAATGATTTGATCAAAATCCTTGACTGATTTAGTGAAAAGATGAAATAAACATAGGGAGTTTTACTTATATTTAAAATCATTTTAAATAACAGTTTTAATTATTTATTTATTAATTTATTTTGCAAATTATCTTATTTATTTATGAATATAATTCTGAAGTTCATAAATTTTAATATCGCTACAAAAGAAATCGTTGTAAATATGAAAATATCCTTAGTAGTAGACGGATCATGGGTTGGAGTCCCCCTGCCTTCAGACTAACCGTGTGAGGTTTTCGTGGTTTTCATCTTCATGTTATGCAAATGCAGGTTAGTTCCAGCAAAAAATCCTCTATGATGGCAAACTTTTCCCAATACTTCCCCCAGAAGTTCCCTTGTCTTCTGGATTGGGTTCAAAATTACAAGCTACGGAGTTGAACATTAGTAGTCGTAAATCCAAAATTTGGTCAGTTACTCAGATATTATTAATAATGATCGGCGGTTATTAAAACTGATTAACTACATTGCCTGTAACATCTTATACAATATTATTTCATCTTTTTACTCAAACAGTTTAGGGGTGTACAGCCTTTTTGAGTAAAGGGCTACATGCACAGCAGATTGACCAATGAAGGGCCGCATGACAAAGTATTTTTTCAGACATATTGGCAGCAATTTTTATATAAACATCATTGTTCTGGGCACTAAATTCTTTTTTTCAATTAACCTTGTAATATCTTTGTATAAAATTAAATACTTTTAAATGTTTTAAATTAGAAACTGCAGATGATTATTTAGGAAAAAAACAAAATCAGAAAATCCGAAACAATTTATTAGAAAAGAAATTAGATAAATTGAAATAAACTTTCGGAAAATTTATGATTCTTTTTTATCATATTACATAATACAAAAGTCCATTTAAACATAAATTTCATCATTAAAAAAATTGTTCATGGAATTAAATTTTTAAAAAATAAATATTCTAGTAAATTAAAATAAATGCAAGTTTAAAAATTTGATTTAAAGAAAGTTCATAGGGTTAGAAATTATTAAAATTAAAATGATTAAAATTAAAAATGATGAAAAAAAGCGATCGTAGAACTACATTGAGATTGGGTGCGTTAAAAACTATTTAATTTCAAATTTCCGAACTTTTTTAATTTTAAAAAAAAATTATTTTTTTGTTCATTCTGTTTAGATTGCAGCCGTGAGCCGCACATCAAGGGTTGGCGAACCGCATGTGGCTCGAGGGCCGCAGGTTGGGCACCCCTAGTTTAAGGATTTCATAAAATTATTTACACTCTTTACTCTTTAAAAGAATCACCCCGCAGAGTTATTATTTCAATATCTTTCGTTAATCGAACCTTAGTGAATTTATAAAATCTTACGTTTTCATAATCTCCCTGCGCCATATAAGTGTCACGAGTGATTTACTTCTTCCAAACAATCCAGAAGTCCAATTATGATCAGTAATTTATCATTCTTAATTCCTTAAGTTTTTTGCATAGTTTTTAAAGCAACAGGTGGGATCGACAATAAAGGCTACTGTTTTTGTCTTGACCAAATTTGAATGTTAAGCAAGGATTTCAACATTTAGTTGAGAGAGTTGCGCACTGTACTTCTACGGAAATAATTTCCGACGTCATGGAAGAATATCCATAAAAAGTGTGATTAAAATTAAATCACACCTTTGCAATCACACTTGGCGCATTTATACACTTTCATACGATAAAACTCAAAATCATGTACTAATTTTAATGATTACCTAACAGCTATGATAGTGACGTGATCAGTTTTTTGATATTTTGACGCAGCAATTTTGCACGTTTGGAGCATTTTGGAACGCAGCTTTAACGCTTATGTATCAATGGTTTAACGCTTATGTATCAACGCTTATGTATGAATTGTATAAACAACGCTTTTTCATGTATAAGGGCTTTAAAACAGGGTTTTAGACGCAACAAACGTAACTAAATATTTCAATTCTTACTACATTTTCCAGCAGCAATAATTGCAAGAAAATCGAATAGTTGAAGAAAGTAAGAATAACTATCATACCTTACCTTTGTGAGTGATTAAAGTCATAATTTATTAATACGTATCATGAATAAATATGTACTTACTTTAAAAAAATACTATATTACCAACTCAACTCTTGTGTTATTGACGTAACAAATTGAAATTTTCTGATATTATTGTACATTTTAAAACGACAAAACTTGCAGTTATTTTACTACTATGGTTTTGCTATGCTTGCACACATAATAACATCTCGTTACACACGAGATAATTCCTGTACCTGTTCCAATCTATATCTCTTCCATATACCTATGCTGGACAGTACAAAACTAACAGATAACAAGAGAAAACAATGATAACAATTAATGAGGACTTACTCTTTTGAATACTGATTCACGGGAACAGTCTCTAATGTCTTCCATATCGTAGAATCCTATGGTCATCTTTATTAGAATCTTTTCAGAATAAACTTCATATGCCTACGGTCCTCTGCGATAACAGTTCGACAGTTCACACACAAAGAATAATATTAAAATAAAATGTCACCATCGCGTAAAAACATTCACTACTTTGAGTTATTTCATGTTAAAAAAATACTTATGATCATTTCATGTTAAAACACAAAATGAAAAATAGCATTAATAGAAACTAGAAAATGAAGTTTAGTTGAACCACTAAGGTACAATGTGCCAAATTCAAATTTAAAAAGCCATTTTGGAAAAAAATATTCTAAATTATGCACCGCGTAATGACATTCTTCCAACCTCTAGAAACAGTGTAGATCAGATTTCGAAGAAAGGAATAGTCTGAAGAATCTGAAACAAAGAAGAAAAAAATTATTTATTTATTTTAAAAAAATATGAGTGCATATATAAAACTAAGAAAATATAAAATGAGTAAAAGCATTTCCATTAAAATTATACAAGATTTATAATTTAATTAGACAAATTTATGAAATACAATGAAAAAAATAATTTTTATCAACTGGTTCAAGAACATTGCCCTCGTTTAACAAGCATTATTTATATAACGCGCGATGGTTAGGAAGTATAAATTAAGATAGAAAGATAACACTTCTTCTGGTGATACCCCATACACGAGTGTCTTAAAGAAGGATACATCCTAAGGAAGAGTTAAAAGAAGAAGGGTACATCCTATTGAAGAGTTCAGGGAAGAACTCTAAATAATCCTAGGGAAGGATTAAGGGAAGAAGAGTACACCCCAAGAAAGGATTAATAGAAGAAGAGTGCATCCTAAAGAAGGGTTAAGGGAAGAAAAGTAGATCCTAAGGAAGAGTTGAGAAAAAAAAGGTATATTTTAAAGATTGAGAATTAGATGGGATTCCATGGCAGGAAACGTCAGGGGCTTGCAGGGCATTACCTAGCGGCATAATGACGACAGGAGTTGAAATAAAATTCTCAATCCTTTAGATGTATACAATTTCCCCTAAACGTTTGTCAGAAGATTGTAGAGACATAAATTTATAAGTATTTTTATACTTATTGAATGATATTGCGATTTCATCAATAAGGGATCCAAGAAAGCATAAATTAACCTAAATGTAATAATTTTAGAAGCCCTCTGTATAGTTTACAGATATCCATTAAAAAAGCAAGTAGTTTAATTCATCTAATTCGCATTTTTATAGATATCGGAAGAATAATTTTTTTAATTTATATTTTTTATAAAAGGGTGTTTCCATCATAAACAATTAAATCGAAAGTTTAATTTGTTCTTACCCTCAAAATATAAACAACACCGCTTTTTGTATCACTCTTAAATTAATGAAAAATCTTTGAAATTTCTTGTGAAACCAATTGTGTTTTAATAATGAAAGGCTAAAATTAAAAGCCGTATCTTTGTTCGAATGAAAAGTTCCCATTCATCAAGTTAATTTGTTTTCCCCAAAACTACGTTCTTGAATCGACTGAAAATCACTCCTAACTTAATTGCAAAATTCCAAACTGATCTCTTTTTTTAATTTTTTTGAAAAACTAATAGCAAGGATGTTCCCGAATTTTTAAAAATTGACTTGAAAGCTTTTATGTTACTTCAGAAAATAACTCGCCTATTGAGCTTTTCATTCTGGACACAGCTCAAAATATGAGTTCTGGAAGGACAAAGCTCATAAAAAGAGTTTAAGAAAATGGGCACAGCTCGAAAAAAGTGTTTAAGAGATCAGAAAGACACAGGAAAAATGCGCTTTTTCTATATTCAACCCAAATTCAATGAAAAGAGGGATTTTGTAATGACTTTTCCTTACTTTTTAAACACTAAGCATAATAATTATGGAGCGAAGTCCTGGATTTTGGGATCAAGATGGCTGGGTGTATTAGAAATAAAACTTTTCAGGCAATCTCAATGTATTTAGATCACTAAATGATAAATGATCCTTAAAAACTCTAAATTCGTGCAACGTAAATTTAATGTCACCATTATAAATTTATAAAAATCCGTAACGACGTAGTAAATAACTGTTAAAAATCTTCAAAAAAGACTAATCAAAAAAGATCAAAAAGAAATAAAAAAAGACTAATTTTTAAAAACTTTTATTTGTGATTGTGATTTAGACAAATGGGAGACATGATATAACTATTTATTTAGATCCATTAGTTATTTATGCAAAAAAGAACAATAGAAATAAGTTCGAAAAACCGAACCATTATACTATTGCCCTTTTTTTTAAAAGCTGTGTCCGTTTTCGTACTTTAAGCTATCTTCATTTTGTTTAACACACATTTTGAAATGTGTCCATTTTCTTAAACACGCTTTTTTAACTGTGTCCATTTTCCTAAACACGCATTTAGAGCAGCGTCTTTTTTCTTTAACACGCATTTTGAGCTATGTGTATTTTTTTAAACACGTACTTTCAGGTGTCCATTTTCTTAAACACGAATTTTGAGTTGTATCCAGAATAAGAAGCTCATCAACGTTCTGTAGTTTAGATATATTTGTGAAAATATAAAATATAAAAGTTTGAAAACATTTTGGTTTAGCATTAACTCTTAATGAGGGAGGAATTTTAATGATTTTTGTAGAGACCATCTGCTACCATTCACGTAAAGTTAAAACTACTTTTAATTGGAAGAAAGTGTTAAGAGAAATTATTTTGCCTGTAAACGACAAATTGTTATCAAACAGTTTGAATAATTTTCGTCAAATCAAGTGATCGGACTTTTATTCACTTAACTGCATACTTTCTAGTATGAAGTGTGCAAGACCCTATGCTATTACCTACGTCAAATGTGTCAAAATTAACAAGTGTGGTTCAGTAATATGAAATCAAACACAAAAACATTGTCTCTTTTTAATAAACATGTTTTATTTTTCATCCATTCATCCTTCCCTTCATTTATTTATTTATTTATTTATTTATGTATTTACTTATTAATTTTCGAAGAACTATGATTTTTTTTCTAGTGTGAATAAAAAACAATTTTAAGTATTCAGCTTTTAAAAAAAATCAGAATATGTATGAGGAAATAAAAAAAATAACATTTCTTTTATTTATTGTCTGAAAATTTCCAATCTGCGAAATCTACTATCTGTAAAGTTCATTTAAACTAATTCCATCTCTCGGCCTAATACGTTGATAAAATGGAAGGTTTTTTAAATTGCAGTAGATGTTTTTTAATTTTATTTTATTTTACTTTATTTTGTACCAATTTTCCTTAAAACCTCCTTTCATGCAGAGAAGAACAAAAAAAGACACTTAGTATCTCCTTCCTTTGAAATGTGTAAGATTTAAAAACTTGGCAAAATAATTTAATGTTTTATAGATAAATATTACTAACATAAGTCCTTTTACCGAAAAAAAAAACAGATTTTTTTTTCAATAAATGTAACTTAAGAGTTTCATCCTCTAAACTTATAAATTATGCGTTATATTCCGTATTAAGTAAATGAAAAGAATAGTATCACTTCAAAATTATGTTCGACTTACGGGTAAAGTACCATACACAAGTAACATAGACAAGGACATCTTGTATAATTCAGAAAACATAAACTTTTTCCAATTACTTTACAAATTATGGAAGAAGAAGTTGAACCTCTTATTGTGATCAACGAACTCGTTGACGAATTATGATGCTGGCTTGAAGTCTGCCCTTTGAGTACCACGCTAATATACGAATTTTGTTGGATATTTTTCCTTTCCTTTTTTTTTAACTTTGATTTGATATAATTATTACAGTCGTACGAGAACTACACTAATGGACTATTGGCGACAGTTTGGAATTCATCCTTAATGATGATCAGAAGATACTACTGTCGTATGCGCACTCTACACTAGCACAATTCATAGCATAGGGAAGATGGTAATAACCACCGGGCCTCTACACCACGCACTCCCAATACCCCAACCATGCGTGAACATTTTTTGCTTTGAAATCGCTGGTTATATATATTCAGGGATGAGATTGGCCAAAAGGCAAAAAAGCTGAATTTTCATGCGAGTAAATCGTGATTTATAGCAAAAATATCAGTAACATATTCTCATCCAGTTTCGCTGATGTTGTAATGCCTACATATAGCAATAATCGTCGATAGAAAAACTGACACATTAATAGGAACTAATTCCAAAAAAAAAAACTTACTTTTTACAAGAATCGCGATCTTGGATTTTAAAATCGTGTGAATATAAATCACGATATTGAAATCACGTGAATGAAACTCGATATTTGATTTCAAAAACTTGAAAATACAACATGATGCGTAATTTTCAGATCGCGTAGATATGAATTACGATGCATAATTTCTAAATGGCGTGAATACGAATCCAAAGGCTAATTTTTAAATCACGTGTAAATACGAAAATAGATGTTGAATATTACAACAGCAAAAACAAATCACGACATTGGATAAACTCGCCGTGAATACGAATCATTACATAGAATTTTAAAAATGCCTCAATACAAATCGCGATATTGGATTTTTAAATCTCGTAAATAAGAAATGCAATGAACGATATTGAAATCGCGTGAATAAGAATCGTAATGCGCAACTTTTAAATCAGGTAAATACGAAAATCGATGTTTGACATTAAAATACGAGCTATCTAGCGGAAGGGGAAAAATTAAGAAAATCTTATTTTCTGCTCGTAAAAGCTAAAATAGGTAGATATGTAGAAGGGTTAGCGGCTACGTAGTTACAATCTTCAATATATCTTTCGATATATTATATCTATATATCAAATCGGAAATAAATATAATTATTTTATTTTAACGACTGAATTTTCAGAAAAGGCGAAATATTTATAAAAAAAAACTGAAACTTTTAGAAAATTGGAGTTTTTGATAATAAGGCGGAAATTCAAGAGACAAAAGTGAAAAAGGCGGATATCCGCTAAAAAGCGGAAAAATCTCATCCCTGTATATTACAGTCAAGTCTAAACTACTAAGAAACGATCGTAGGAAGTGCAATCTGATCAGAAACAAAGTATTACAGGAAATCAAACGCTGATGGACAAAGACTCTACCCACCATACCAACTGGATAGTTTTGCTTTTGACATACGATTGTTTCATTTCAAACCACTTCTAGAACAGATTATGATCGTAAACCAAGGCTCTACTATAATCAACTTTTATAAACAGATATTATAATTTTAACAATAATAAGTACCTATATGATAAATTAATATTGCAAATAATAGTCTACAGAAATGATGCACATCAATTTCATGTTGCAAGATTTTTCCCACCTACGATCGAGAGAGACACAAATAGTTTTGAAGACCAAGCATATTCTGTAACATAAGAATAAGACGCACAATTGTTTTGTAGATAAAGCTAAGGGGTGGGAGAGATATAGCCATCAAGCAAATAACGTTTCAGACAAAGTTCAGGCTAATCCTCACGCAGTCCATCTCGAATCGCTTTCACAATCGATTTCGTAGTTTTAGCCACTCCTTTCAATTGCTTTTCTCTTGATTTTTCAACTGACACGCGGCTGTCAGAGTTGAGATGCGTGCTTCCTTCTCTTCTTGAAATTTCTTTTCACTTGTTCTCATCACGAAGGTCCTCCACGATGAGCCTCAACTGAATGTTTGCCAAGCAGAAAGATATCGCCATGGCAACCCCAACATTTCGATCTTGTCATCAAAAGATGATCGAAAAAGAAAGGGAAAAAACTGAATTTTTTTTTCGCCTTTAACATACGTTCCAATCGTTTTTTTTAACGGCTTTCCAGCGGCCAATCAGCGATATTGTGCCCCATCAATTACACCAATATATTCTTTTCGTGTTTAACAATGCGGTACACGATATAAAACAAAGCAACGGTCACACCCTTTAAAAGGTACTGGCTCGATACTAATAACAGCTCCTGATCTAATTTAGGAATTGATTATTACTTTTTTAACTCTATTTTGGAAAATATGATTGATTGATAGGCTTCTAAGTTGCTGTAAAGAACAGAATTAGATTTAAATCCAGCACTGTGCAAATTGGTAGTTAATGTATGAAGTTTAAATAGTTACAACAACTTAAAACAATATTTTAGAATAATACTGGAAAAAAAATTAAGTGATTTAAAATTTGTTAAAATGTATTAATATGCTTATATCATGCTTTTCAATCGAAATTAAATCTATTGGCACAGTTCTCTTTAGCACTGGTTGTTCCTTAGAAGTTGCCCTAATTAAAAAAAATATTTACCTGCTTTTAAAATTAATTTCAAATTAAATTAAATCGTTCTATGCAAGAAAGGCACACAAATTTAAGGACTAAACAGTATTAACTCATTCAAATGTGATAATATTTGCTTTTTAGAAAAAAATGCAAGGAATAATGAAAGGAAATTTAAAAAAAGAATTTGCCAAAATATATACATCAAAGATTGAGACAGCGATTAAGAAATTTCTTTTTATGAAGAATTCTTAGATTTTCGAGAAAACATTTTTTTTCACAATGTAGAAATATTGTTAAGAATTCCACAAAAAAAGAAAATAATTCGATTCAGTTATTAGGCAAATAGAATATAAGGTGATAAATTATTGTATGCATATTAAATGCTATTCTCAGTTCTTACATATTCAAAATCATTTTATCCCTGATTGGACCACTATCTTGAGCAAAATTTTCTGCAACCTTAATACGGTGATATGTTGAACCATACAATGATATGTCGATACAATTTTTCGCTTTGAACGAAAGGTTCATTTTGATACCTAATAATTGTTGTAGCAAAGGAACACGACGTTATAGTTTACATAATCGACATCGTAACTTTTTTTGCGTATTTTGCTGAAATAAAAGATATTTTTTAATAATTTATTTTTTAAATATTTCTGAAAATAAATCAAGCTTATTTGGAAATCAGATAAAAAATTTATATTAAAATAAATTACTATAATTTTTATACTTATAATTATTGTAATTAGAATTGTAAAGCTTATAATAGTTATAATTAGAATTATTGTAATTATTATGCTTATAATGGTTCTAATTATAATTATTGTAATTATTACACTAATAATTATTGTAATTATTATGCTTGTAATCACTATACTTATATTTATTGTAATTGTTATATTTATAATTATAGTTATTATTCTTATTATAATTATAATTATTATACTTATAATAATTATAATTATTATACTTATAATAATTGTACTTAAAATAATTATACTAATAATTAATACACTTATAATCATTATTATTATTATTATATTTTCGTCGTTTATTTTCAGGGCACCTAGATCCATAAAAAACGATCAAAACTTTATTAAACGGATTTAAACAAAGAACCGATTTTTAATAAAATATCTTATTTAGTAAAATTGTTTCATTATATTCAACAAACAAAATTAAACATTATTCAAGTAGTTTAAAATAACATAAATATTTCACTTATAAAATTATTTTAGGTGAAATGTCACTCATTCTTAATTGTACGTGTTATTAATTGTAAGTGTTATTAATTTTAAATCTACAAGATTGCTTTTCAAGGAACTGAGCTGTGAATTAAATCTAACACATAATGAGTTTTGAGAATCGGTCACAAAAACTATTTTTTAACGAATATCATTAACACTTATTACATGATTATATAATTTATTTTTCATCGAGTTACTACAATATATTCTACAAAATGAAAAACATTTCGAAATGGACTAATAATTGATTTTTTTCACTCTCAAATTTTTTTATGTTTTCTAACTAAAAATCTTTTTTGTCAATGTATTTACCCGTTTACGAGAATACAATGATTGCGTGACTTGGAACAAAAAAAAATTCCTGACACAATGTCAACTCCTTTTGTAACTGAATTGAATTTTCGACGTTATTGAAAGAATTATATCGAAAGCTTTATGTTGTTATATTTAAATTTGGTGTATTTTACAAATTTGAAAGATGTACTGTTTAATAAATATAAAATCTATTATTTATTAGTTGAATCAATTCTTTATATTGTGAGACCTTTATTGTTGTTATGTCACTGCATCATATTATTTATAATAAGTAACACACCAATAAATAATATAGAGACATATTCGAAGTTCGAGGATAAAGACAAAATTTTGCGCAGGCATGGGCTCACAGGTAGAGAGGACTAAATAAAAAGTGAACATCTTAAGTAACTTTTGATCTCGTGATTTGATTTTCACGTATTAGAACTCAATCTCAATTGTTTCAGGGAAAAACCTTAAATAAGCTAATTAATAAAAGCAGACGATAAGTTACGAAATCAGCCAGAAAGACGTACGTACTTTCTCTTAAAATATCGTCTGCATCAATTAGTTGAATATTTAAAAGTTACGCCATCGAATGATTAAGATTTAGTTCTAGTTCGTGAAAATCCAACCATCATATCATGAGCTAAGTTTGTGTGTACAAAATTTTGACCCATAATTTTTTGACCAATTGTAAACAAAAGAATAAATTTTTTTAAATATATAGGTTGTTTTAAATATATATATATATATATATATATATAGAGAGAGAGAGAGAGAGAGAGAACATAAAAAAATTAACTCCTTGAAAAACATTTGATCTAATGATCGGATTTTCAAGTACTAAAACTCAATCTTAATCGTTCGAGGGTAAAACTCAAAGATGCTAATTAGTTAGGGGAAACGATATTTTAAGTTTCTAAATCCAGACGTGGAAACGTAGCTACGAATAAACATACTTTTTTTTCGACGGATTCCTGACCTCTGGATAAACAATAAGTTTTGGACAAACAACTTTAATAATTGTGTGCAAAAATTTTTCAATTCGATTGAAAATTTCTCGAGATATAGCGAAATAAGCAAAAAGTAAAATTGACATTCCAACCTTTAGATAGCTCTCCTGAGCAAAATATAGGAGGTAGCCGCAATCTGGGAATCCCAATAGTTAGGTCAGGAGAGCGATCCAAAGTTTGGACCACCTTATGTTCATTTTACTTGTTGTATATTTCGAGAACTTTTCAAGCGAATTGAAAAATTCTTACGTACAATTTTTAAAATTCAGTTATCCAAAGACTATTTCGTACAAAAAAAAAATTTTAGTAATCATTTATAATTTTTTTTATTATTTTATTTAGTAATAATAGAAAAAGTTTGAAATGAAAAGTATACAAATTTTGACATCATTTTAAAGAATGTATTTATACGTGGCAAAATACAAAAATTGAACGAAATCATTTCTCAGGAACTAATCAACCTATTTTGTTCAAATTTTGTATTCTGTGATACAAATTACACTCGATGTAAAAAAATTTGAGCCTAACAATTCAAATTTTATTTAATTACGTCATTTGAACTAATTAAAATAATTAAAAATAATAAGTAATTATTGAAAATTATTATTTGCATAGAAAAAAAAATTTTGTAATTATTTGCAGAAATTGTTTAATTCGACTAAAAAGTTCCCGAAATGCGGAGTAATATAAAAAAAGTAAAATTATTATTTAAGGGATCCAAAATTAAGACCAAACTATTTTTGTTTTTTATTTCCAATGGCCAAGCTCACAAAAGACCACTCACAATAAATTAAACAAACACAAACAAAAACAAACGTTGCAAGAAAAGTCTATGAACCCAATAAGTCTCTTGCTCGCCTGTAACGGTCACACAAAGAGATGTCCCCCAGTGCTGGGCAAAGACGAAGGTGGTCTGCATCCATCTCCGCTTGAAGGTCACAGAGCGTACAGAAAGGGGCTTGAGCAACATGAATTCGATGGAGATGCTTGAGGAGGCAGTCGTGCCCGGTTGTCAGTCGAAACTCAGCAACTGCCCTACGTCTTGGCCACATAGGAAGATCTTTGAGATCATTCCACCAGATCTTACCAGAATTTTTCTCTGTGTATTGGTTTAAAGTGAGATCCTTCATCTTTATTCTTGATTAGGCTCTTGGCATTGGTGAGAGGGACAGCTTTCATTGATGTCTGTAGGATAGAAGCTCCGTGCTTATCAAGATGGTCTGCTAACTCATTACCAGCTACACCGCAGTGTTCCGGGATCCACTGCAAAACAATTCTTTAGGAAACCCGAACAAACCGTGAAGGAGCTTTCTACACTCAAGGATGTTAAAGGAGACGGTGTTTAAATTCACAGCAAAAATTGCCGCTTTTGAGTCACAAAAGATAACAGCCTTAACAAAACTGTTCAGATGACAGTGCAGCTGCGACAGAGCTACACGAATAGCAGCAACCTCCCCATCAAAGGCAGTTGTGCAATCTCCAGTTGAAAAATAAAAGGAGAAGAGATGGCTATAAGCCCCTCCTCCTGCATTGTCTGTGTCCTTCAAAAGGCTACCATCGGTATAGATATGTACCCAATCGGGTTCAGGGTATAAGATGCTTATTGTTTCCAGAGCAAGCATTCTTAAAATCGAGGTGTCTTGCTCTTTTTTGGAAACTGCTCGGGTGAGATCAGTGCGGATCTGGAAGCCTTTATCAAGAGTTGGATCCAAAGGAAGGTATAGGGGCTCGGGATCGAATGGACCAAACTATCGGGATCATATTTCCCAGATTTGGGAGACAGGTATCATAATTCTTTGAAAATAACTATGTTTATTCAGACTAAGTACATTTTGTGACTGTTTTTGTACCTGAAATATCGTCTGCACTAACTAATTTACATATTTGAGATCATCCCATAGAACCATTAAAATTGAGTAATAGTGCGAGAAAATCTGATCTTTAGATCAAACGTTATTCAGGGTGTTTCGTTTATTCATTTATTTTTATTTTTTTGCTCACTGTTCATAAGAAATTATTATTAAATGGTTGCATGTTGGAAGACTGTTGAATTATTGTATCATCCGACTTTTACTTTGCTATCACTTACTTTAAATTTTTACACATTATGGAAAACCTACTTAAGTAACAGCTCATATGGTTACTTACAAATGTAAAATGTTAATTAGATAACACAAGAAATAACATGTAATGGACGTACAACATAACATTTTATATATTCATAACATGTTTTGAATAATGAAGGAAAAATATATGTACGAAAAGAAGCGTTTTCAATACAAATATCCTACTGCTAGGTACATCTCAGATGTTATAAAAAATTTGTAGATTTTAAAAATTTAAAAATTTTGTATATAAGATATGCATAACTGATAATGGTAAACATTAAGGAAACCTTTATTTTAAATTCTTTATATTATCGAAAAAATATTTCTATAACATGCAAGCATGTATTTTCACACTTAAAACTTCTCCTAATTCTGTAAAACGCAAGATGTAAAGGAAATAAGGTAGGACCTCAACTTTCTAAATTTTTTAATCTATGTTCATTAATTAACTCTGAAAATTAAAAGTTTTTTTTTAAATTATAATAAGTTATTTAGATTATTTTGTTCTTTTTGTAAGACTTTCACAGAATTCCATTTACAAAACAAATTATATTTTTCTTGCGTAAGCAATTCATTTATCCTTTTAACAGACGTGAAAGCAATAATGATCGAACTAAGCAACATTAATAATAGTGAAATAACGGATGAAACAATGAAAGTTACAACCTTCAGATTTGCTTCCCAGAACCAAAGTAACCTTCACCGAATTCCATTCACCTCAATAATATTACTTTTTTCTTGCACAGATAAGTCTAACATCTTTCTTTTTTGCAGACGTGAAAACAATGACTGTCAAACTAAATTATCACAGCAATAAAGAAATGTATGAAACAATAAAAGTTACAACCTTCAGATTTCTTTAGAAAAACAAAAGTAATCTTCACCGAATTCCACTCATTTCAATAAGATTCTTTTTTTGCACCAGGTAACTATCTAACATCTTTCCTTTTAGCAGAAGTGGAAACAATGATGGTCAAACTAAGCTACAACAGTAATAATGAAATAACGTATGAAACAATGAGAGTTGCAACCTTCAGATTTCTTTAGAAAAACAAAAGTAAACATTGTTTCATGCGTTACTTCATCGAATTCCATTCATTTCAACAAGATTATATTTTTATTGCAACAGACAACTCAAACATCTTTCCTTTTAGCAGAAGCGAGAACAATAACAGTCAAACTAAACTACCTCAGTTTTAATGAAGAAACGTATGGAACATTGAAAGTTACAACCTTCAGATTTCTTTAGCAAAACCAAAATAACCTTCAACGAATTCCACTCACCTCAACAATATTACATTTTTCTTGCATTGATAACTCAAACATCTTTTCTTTTGTCAGAATTTAGAACAATGATAGTCTAACTTAACTACCTCAGTAATAATGGAATAACGTATGAAACAATGAAAGTTACAACCTTCAGATTTCTTTACCAAAACCAAAACAACCAACTTCACAAACTAATAATGCGTTTATTTGTTACTTACATAATTACATACTATTCAATGTAGTCAAGAAGTAAAAAAAGAGTTTTCTTATAATCAAGACCTCATGCACAGCTAAATTATTAAATATATTATTGAAACTGAAAAAGAAAAAAAAACTAAGTGCGTAAGCGGAAAGAAAAAACTTTGGAATAGACTTTGTTAACAGAGAAATTCGGATAAAAGAGTTTGGATAATTGAGGTTCTGCAGTATATTTTCAAAATACATTTATTACAAAAGATTGGATAATTAATAAGAAAGAGTCTTTTGATTTATTTATGATTTCAGCATTTTTTTATGTTAGTAAATATCGCACGTCCGATTCTTAAAATATATGCTATGTATGCGTTTTCGAAATAGGTCTAATCATCAAAATTAGCAAACTAATCCTTATACTAAATCACTTCTAACTTGTTTCCAAAATTCAATTATCTACCCTATAAAAACTGTCTACCCTAAAATAACTGTATACCCTAAAATAAATACCAATTTGTATGATTCTGATTATATAAGGGCTCTGTTCATACTATTAACATGAAAGGGCGTAGCAAATGTCGAAAGTTCAAAAACCTTTGCTGCAATTACTATTTCTACAAAGTAAAAGAATAAATTATTTCATAGAATTCTCTTAGAGAATGGGTAGTATTATTTTATGACCTGATCTAAATTGCAGGTTTATATACAATTTCATCGCGCTATCAGGTAGACATATTGAAGACTCCCCATACGTTGATTTCATATAATGCAACAAATAAATAAATCATTCGAAAACTTGATATTATGGGGCATAACGTGGTCATAAAATTATTTACCTGTCTTTATAGCCTTTTGTTAGATTTTGAAAGCTTATAGGCACACGCAGCTCAATAATATTTCGTTGAATTCATGTTTTACGGCAAAATAAAAAAAAAGAAAGAAAAGTCGCATTGATTAAATTAAATATTAAAAGTTTCATTAAATAAATATGTTTTAATTTTATTCCTTAGACAATCGTGCGAATTGAATAATGTATAATGTAAGAAATATTTTAACGTGTTGTACAATATCGTTTAAATTTGCTACAAGCTTGTTATGATTCTTATTTGATAAAAAATACCGGGCAAATTTAATTTTCTTGAAATTGATTGAATGATAAAATGCTTCAACCTGAACAGAAATAGAGTTCGATTTAACACCTAACTAAGGATATAGATTTATCTCAGATTACAGATTATGCTTCGAAATAACAATATTATGGTTCAAGGTTTAATAGATTTTTCTTCGGATGTGCATAAAGTAATATAACATAATTTTTAATAACGATAACAACATATCTTATTTGATTTTTAACACAAACATAGTTCCAAGTTTCCGAGACATAGTTTCCATGTTAATTAAGAAATGTGTTTGTCACATAATTTTAAAAATAGAAAATTCTGGTAGTATATGTATTACTGTTTGTTGAGGTTTGAGTTCGAGATTAGTTAGATAGTTTGAGTTTCCTGTGCTGGCAACATCTTATTGTTTTTATATTCTCTCTTATGTAAATAAAGTTAAGTTTTCAGTTTGTTCTACGTGACTTTCAGTCTGATTTGCTCTCAACAAAATCCAACATTTGGTGCCGAAATAACTCGGTAAGTCATACTGAACCTTTTATAATTACTTTCGTCAAAAATCTGAATTGGAATGGCTACCGGTAGTGAAAAACTTGTAATATTTAAACGCAAACGAACAACGCTACGTACCGCCATTACGAAACTAACGACGAAATTGAACGATGCTGCTAGTACACAAACTGAAAAAGAATACAACATTGAGCGTTTACAAGATAAAATAAAAGAATTAACCTTGGCAGACGATGAAATACATAATTTTTTAAATGATGAAGAATATCAGGAAGACATAATAGAATGCGAAAGATACACAGAATATGCTCATTTGGCGTTATTTAATTTCAAAAGAACAGCGAATCGGAACACGAATTTAATTTCTGAAACATCGCCAACAGCTGCCAATATAAATAATTTTTCAGCTTCGCCTTCAAATGTTACAGTAAAGTTGCCTACAATAAAAATAAATACGTTTTACGGCGAAATTGAAGAATTCCATAGTTTTTGGGAGCGTTTTGAAAACTGTATCGACAAAAACGAAAGTTTATCGCTGATTGACAAGCATGTTTTTTTGCGGGGATATTTAGATGGAGAAGCAAAACGAATAGTTGATGGAATTAATATAACTGCAGAAACATATGCAACAACAAAGAATATTTTGAAATCGAAATATGGCGATAAAGATAAAATAATACAGGCTCATCTCGATTATTTAGAAAACCTAAAACCTGTCAAAAATCACTCTCCAGCAGCAATAAATGAGTTATATATTGATTGTAATCGAAGAATACAGGCTTTAGATGCTTTAGGAGAAAAAACTCAATCATACGGAAGAATTTTGGCTCCTAAAATACTTCGTGCTTTTCCTCATGAAATCTGTCGTAACTGGATTGTACATGCCAAACGTGAAAATTTTGGTGAAAGCGATATTTCAAAATTAATGAAATTTTTATCAGAAGAGGTCGAGGGATCAATTACTGCAAGTAATATTAAAGGTTCACTTGCTCCAGACTATCCTATTAAATCCTCCTTAGAAAATTTTAATGTGAATTCTAAATCAGTTACCAAAAGTAAAATAATGTCACCATTTTGTCCTTTCTGTGAAACTGTCGGACATTGGCCTCAACAGTGCAATGTTGTAACGGACATAGACGTGCGCATACAGAAATTGAAGACTAGTAATAGATGTTTTTTGTGCACTAACCGAGGACATAACAAAAAAAATTGCCCTCGTAGAGAAAAATTTGTCTGTGCCAAATGCAAGAGAAAACACCATACATCAATATGCAAACCTCTAACCAATGAACAGCCTGTGGCTACATCTACAAACAAAATTGATGTATCGCCTTCCAATTTCGTTCATTTGCAAACTGCACGAGTTTTCATAACTGGGCCCACTGGCATTACAAAGCTTACACGTTGTCTTTTGGATGGTGGAAGTCAATCTAGTTTCGTTTCTTCTAATCTTGTGGATACTTTAAAACTTCCAGTCATTTCAACCAGACATTTGGACATTCAAGCCTTTGAATCCCCAGCTAATGTTGGCTACATGCGAAGACAAGTCAAATTTCAGTTATCAAGTATCTGGGACAAATCTAAAGTTAATGTTACTGCATTTGAAAGCTCCAACAAATATGCATCACACCTACCTTCATCAACGGATCTTTCACTTTTTGCTAAAAACAAGCGAATGAAACTTGCTGATCCAGATGATTCATTGTCGAACTTACCAATTGAGATTTTAATCGGTGCAGATTACTACTGGATTGTTATGAATTCTGAAGCTCCAGTCAGGTTGTCGGATTCTCTGGCCTTGGTCCCATCAAGTTTTGGTTGGGTACTTAGTGGAACTCGATCGCACGCAACAGTTTCCTTCATTTCAACGGTTCATAATGTTGATGTGGATACTTCAACTCAGGAATTAGATAATGTGGTACGAAATTTCTGGAACTTAGAGAGCATTGGCATACAACCAACACAAGAAAAAATAAGTCCTCACAACTCTGAACTCTTAACGAACTTTCATCAATCTTTTGAAATCATCGATGGTAGAAGAGTTGTAAAATTGCCTTGGAAACCAGAAGTTCAACTTTCGTCGAACAATTATGAAGTCGCAATTCAACGATTTAAATCTTTAACAAGGAAAATGCATGCAAATTCAGAATTCAAAGAAAAATATATTGAGCACATGCAAGATTACATTGATAAAAAACACGTTGAAGTTGTCTCAGAAACACATAATGAAGAACGTTTATTTTACTTGCCCCATCACGCTGTAAAGAAAATCACAAATGGAGAAACTAAGTGGCGTATAGTTTTTGATGCATCTTCACATTCTCCAGGTCACCCATCTTTGAACGACGCTCTTGAAGTAGGACCAAATCTTCTTCCCGATATCTTAGCCACATTGTTGAGATTTAGACTTTCTAAAATAGCAATCACTAGTGATGGGCGACAAGCATTTCTGCAGCTGATTCTAGCAGAAGACAGAGATGCAACACGATTTATTTGGTACAATACTACATATACTCCTGATGGGAAACTCTGCACTGAAGATAAAATTGTAACCTATCGATTCACACGTCTTCCATTTGGACTCGTCTCTAGTCCATTTTTATTAGCAGCTTCTCTTCGTGAATTGGCTACAAAACACAAACAAGCATATCCTACAGTAACAAGACACGTTGAGAATAACATCTACATGGATGATTTTGTTACGGGAACGTCTACGGATACTGAAGCTCTGATTCTTTACCAAGAACTGCAGCAACTTACATCACTTATTAGCCTACCATTAGACAAATGGACTACAAATTCTAAGATTTTGAAAGATATGTGGAAACAAGAAAACGTCTCGTTTAAGGACATTACGCAAGTCTTGGGTGTTAAATGGGATACTAACAGTGATGTTTTTCAAATTGATGTGCAGACAAAAATTGTTCAAGCATGTAAAGAACCAGTAACAAAACGCTTACTACTGAAGTTGATGTCAAAGTTTTACGATCATCTAGGCTTGTTTGCTCCAGTTACAGTAGTTGTGAAGATATTATTTCAAGATACATGGCTTAGTGGTATTCAGTGGGATGAACTATTACCTCCATCTGTAGCACAGCAGTGGCACAAGTGGATAAATGAATTACACTATCTGAATGAAATATGCATCCCAAGATGGATTGGCTTTTCCGAAAATTCCGACGTTACCATACATGTGTTTTGCGACGCTTCGGAACGTGCATATGGTGCTTGCTTGTACTCTCGTCACGCAGATGATATTTCTACAGAGATCCATCTCATTTGCAGTCGAAATAAACTAGCCCCAATCAAAAGGGTCACCCTTCCGAGACTTGAATTGTTAGCTGCACTACTAGGAGCTCGCCTACTCCGATACTTTTGCAGGGAAACGAACATGAATTCCCACACTGCCATACTATGGAGCGATTCTACTGTAGCTTTAAGTTGGATAAAGGGAAATCCCAACCAGTGGAAAACATTTGTCTGCAACAGAACAACAGAAATCCTTCAAAACACTACTTCAGCACAATGGCGCCACTGTCCCGGTACAGATAACCCTGCGGATCATCTTACTCATGGTACCTTTCCATCACAGTTATCAATTTTAGAATCTTGGTGGCACGGTCCGAAATGGCTAAAACATGATCCAGAAACTTGGCCTATCAAAGTTTTATCTACACGTACACAACCTTTAGTTGAAGCTGAATCACGAAAAACCAAATTTCAATCCTCCTACGTTGCAACAACAGAGCCCATCATAGATATATCTCGTTATAGTTCTTATACGAAACTTCTTCGTGTGACTGCCTGGATACTACGTTTTGTATACAACTGTAAGACACAGCAACGCATAACTCATGAATTGAATTGTAATGAAATAGAGAAAGCTAAAAACTATTGGATACAGACTGTACAGAATCAATGTTTCTCAGCTGAAATAAATGCCTTAAAAGCGGAACGTCCCCTGCCGAAAAAATCCAAAATTTCCTGTTTCAATCCCTTTCTCGAAGATAATTATTTACGCCTTGGGGGAAGACTGCAATTTTCAAACATTTCTTCTGACACTCGACACCCTTTATTGCTCGATGGTAAACACTATTTTGTCCACCTTTTGATCCAGCATACACACATACGACTCCACCACTTAGGAGTGCGTATAATCCTGTCCGAGTTACGTTCAACCTTCTGGATTTTAAGAGGACGTCAAGCTATAAAGCAAGTTATTCACAAATGCCTACCTTGCAAGCTGTCCAAAGCGAAATACGGAAAACATATCGAAGCTCCTTTACCTCCTGAAAGAGTTGTACCTTCTGCTCCATTTACTACCACAGGAATTGATTTTGCTGGACCCGTGAATATTCGATGTTTGAAATCAAGAGACACAGCCTACATAACACTATTTACTTGTGCAACAACACGTGCATTACACATCGAACTTGTGTCGGATCTTACCACAGACAAATTTCTTTTGGCACTACAACGTTTTGTTGGCCGCAGAGGACTCCCACACACAATCTATACCGACAATGCTACCACTTTTCATGCAGCAAATAAGGACTTGATTCTGCTATGGCAAGTTCTGTCATCAGCTAAAACTCAGCAATATTATGCCCAAAATGGCATAACTTGGAAATTTATCGCCCCACGAGCGGCTTGGTGGGGAGGCTGGTGGGAACGCCTAATAGGAGTTGTCAAGCGCAATCAGGACAATATCATTAACGTTCGAATTGGCGATATTGTACTTCTACAAGAAGATGTCCGACCACGTCACATGTGGAAGAAAGCTAGAGTGGTGAACTTGCATGAAGGACGAGATGGAAAAATAAGATCCTGTGAGCTGAGAGTTAATGGTCACAATATAACCCGTCCGGTAGCTCTGGTCATCCCCCTCGAGGTCGACCAGGGTGGGGAGGATGTTGAGGTTTGAGTTCGAGATTAGTTAGATAGTTTGAGTTTCCTGTGCTGGCAACATCTTATTGTTTTTATATTCTCTCTTATGTAAATAAAGTTAAGTTTTCAGTTTGTTCTACGTGACTTTCAGTCTGATTTGCTCTCAACAAAATCCAACACTGTTGTCATGTGTCGTGTGTTCATGCAAAACAAGGAATGCAAGCAAAAAATAAATGTTGGGAAAAAAATAAACTTAATGGTGAAACTTAATAAGCGAAACGTCCACCACACTCTCAACAACAAACTACACTCTTAGAAATTCCAGAGAGGCCGATAATATCACGCAATTTGCTGCAATATGGTACTAAGGTGAACCATATTATCATATATATTAAACTTGATTACATAGTACGATTTAATTTAAACAAAAACATGGTTCGACATGGGTTGGTGGCATCCTAATAAGATTGTAGCAATAATCAACATTGTACTCATTTTTTTAAAAGTGTACTTATCAATCAACGTTTTCAAACCTGTACTTTCAGATGCACCTTAGATCAAATAGTTTCAATTTGAATAAATTTAGAGTCTAAACGGGAAAATTTTGAAAAAGCAAAGACATTTGAATAGAAAAACGTTATTTAAGTTTTTGAATTATCTCTAAATAGTTTCTAAATAGTGGGGCATTCATTTCACATTGATCTAGAAAATAGTAAAATGAATATGCGAGTTATAAAAGGATAGAAGTGTTGCTTAATTAATGCAATGTTTGCAAGTATTTTTTAAAAAAAACTAAAACGTGAGAGAGATATTGACGAACGAACTGCTATATTTTTAGAAAACGATTCTCTCAATAAAAAACTTTTTTTAGGTGATATAACAAAAAAGAATTCAGAAAACGATAATAGATTTATGATAAAAAAATTGCTTTGAAAAGGTTTCTAGCCCAAAAAGTTATTTGGAACGTGTTTTAGAAATTACAAAAATTTTTCATACGAAAAAAAAACGACTCTCAAAATTCCAAATTTTTCAGATATTTCTAGAATTTTATGAATATCTAATTTTTCAGAATCGTTTTAATTTTTTTTTAAACTTTTATTTATTGGTTGTTCAGCAATATAAATTTTTAATTTAATACTATATTACACAAATATGAAGATAAAGTTTTCTTATGCCCAAACCTATAATCTTTTTTATGCTGAAACCTAAAAGGTGATAATTTACATACAACTTAACATGTAGGAAACGAATAACCGAAATTAATTTTTACGATGCCACAAAAAGTGAAAAAAAAGGAACTAGTACATATGATTGTGGTTATTTAAATTTCAGAGAGATTTGAATTTTCATGTGAAAATATCATCTCTTAGCATTTAATTTGATGACAATTTTAAATAATTATGTATCAAAGAATATCTATTCCATGACTAAAATCCAAAAAAAGAAAATAGTTTTTTTTTTTAATCTTTGAAATAAAGCATATAAATAATTCTAGTAAAAAAATTTTAGAATATCTAAAAATATTAAATGCAAGTTTATTTTTTCACCGAAATTATGATTGTACTTTTTAAGTTATTATCTAATTATCGAGGACGATTCGATAATATTCCCGAATTACTACAATTTATTAATTTTAATTATAATGCATCAATTTCATACATATTTATGTTATTGTTTAGAAAAAAAATTTATTTTGTTAAAAGATATATTTTGTCAATAACGCTATTCGGTTCGCTTCTTGGATTACTTTGATTTTTACACAATTCGTAAGCTTTACCATTTTTAAGTAGAAAATATAAAATTCGTTTGTAAACCGAAATGAAACACCCAAACCTTTTTCTGATGAACAAATATTCCCTTTTTGGACAATTCGAATTTTCTTACCTTGTCGAAAAAGAGAATGCTTTTTCAGCAAAAAATTTTTTAAAAAAACTAGGAAAACATGATCGTTTAGACAGAAAATCGATCGAAAATTTGAGCTCCTTAGTGTTTATCTCTGAAATTGCGAGCAAACATTTTTTTTATTAGTTTTATTTTAATTGTCTTCAAATTTTAAACTGATGGTCAAAAAACTTAATGAGAGAAACTATTTCATTCTGAATTCGTAATTTAAAATGTCGTCTACGGTAATTTATTAGATATTTAAAGTCTACATCTTGAAACTTCATATTACATGTTAGTGCTTAAAAATCTGATCATTAGATTAAAAGTTATTAAGGGCAATTCTTTTTTTTCTTTTATTTTGCAGACTGTGTGTTACTTTGGGAATTGAATAAATAAACCATTTTTGAGTCATATTTCATCTGAAAAGCATAGCTCTTGTTGTTTCTCTAAAGATTGCATATTAAAAAATAAGAATAAAATTAAGTTTAACTATTTATTGATTTAATAAACGAATTTATCCTAATATATGAATGTTATTATTTTTCACTTTTATGATTTTAAAATGACTTTCGCTACAGCCTTTTTCCTTGACAAGAGCGACATTGGGAAACACTATATACTACTAGTTTTTAATTTTAGTTTTATAAATAATAAAACTAAATTTTTTATAATTTAAAAAAATTGCGTGATAATTTATAAAAGATTTAAAATTTTAAATTTATAAAATCACGGAAAATTATTAATTATCACCTTTAACCTTGACAAGAGTAATATGAGGGGACACTGTATAGTTTTTAATTATAGTTTTATAAATTATAGTTTATAGTAAGTAAAATCAAAAAAAGTTCACATTTATAAATAATTTTAAAAAACTAAGCGATAATTTTTAATTATTGCCTTTTCCCTTGGCAAGAGCGATATGAGGGAACACTGTATAGTTTTCAAATATAGTTTTATAATTTATGAAATCCCGAGATAATTTATAAAAGGTTTAAATTTTTAAATAATTTATAAAATCATGCTATATTTTTAATCATCGTCTTTTCCCTTTGTAAAAGTGGAATTTATCCTTGAAGAGATTGTTTTTAATAGCATAAGAATATTCAAAAACATTAATTCAATATTTATATTAAATTTTAAAACAGGAAAAGTAATTTAGCAACTAAAAATTAAACTTATGAGCTTTTTAATAAATGTAATAAAATTTGTTTCATAAAAATAGTTTTCACAAAAATAATAATTACCTGTAACAATCTCAATAAAAATATCAAATAAAAATAACATGACTTTGCGAGAATAAATATCAAGTATGCAGAGAAAGAAACAAAAAAAGGTAATAGGATAAAAAAAATATTAGATTAAGGAAATGAACAAAGAACAAAGAAGGAAGCTTGAAGAATAAATCATATCTAAAATAACAAAAACAACTTAGTCTATGTTTATTTTCATCTGTTTTTCTTATAACTTGTTTAACTTATATTTGTTGTTTAGTAACCCATTCTATTTAAATTACTTTTAAATTATTATTTCTGTAATTATTATAATTATTTTTAAAATTATTATTATCTGTTATATTTTTAAAATTATTATTATCTATTATATTTTTAAAATTATTATTATCTAATATATTTTTAAAATTATTATTCAAATTTTCTAATTATTTTTCTAATTCTAATTATTTTTAAAATTATTATAATCGATTATTTGTAAAAATTTTAGAGTTTTAACACTAAACAAACCAGAACCAATCAAAAGATCGGTTACTGTATGTTGCATTGTACTGTATTAGTTGGAGTGTTTAACGCTAATAATGATAATCCAGCCTATTTCTATGATGTTATTTTAAAGGAAGAAAATTATTAGAATATTAAAAGCACTAAATTTTATTATTTAAACACAATAAATTTATGGATACTAAAAAAGGTAAAAAAAATAAGCAGTACTAAATATAACTTGCAAACCATGATGTCAAAAATAAATTTATTAGCCCATAAATAAATATAATAAAATGCATACACTATAAAAATGGATTCGGCATAGAAATCATTAACGATTGAAACGATGTTTACAAAAATCTTAAATAAAAACACCGCAGTTTGCAAACATAAATACTTAAATATAACAAGAAAGAAAACAAAAAATTGTTAAAAGAAATAGTTTAGGAGTGAAAAGGTATAAGATGCCCCAAGATAAGTAAACAGTCCGAAAAAAAAAAGACCCCTAAAAATATTTTTGAAATCGACCTTCCCCGTAATTCTTTTCTACATGATCTTATTTTCACAAATTCTATATTCACCAAAAGAGGACCCTGGCAGAAAAAATCCTTTTTAACGGTAATATTAAATTCGAAAAAAAATTCTGATTAGTTTCTTTTTTTTTTCCAGGTGCATAAAAACAGAACGTTTCGTGAAACGTCAAAAAATAAAACTATTTCCACGATCTTCACAAAATCAGGATATTATTTTCATAAAAAGTCTGTTGTCTTAAATATAAATTGAAAAAGAACATTGATAAGATCCTTACTTAAGATCAACTGGGCAAATTATTTATTCTTAATTGTTATTTTCACAATATGTCAATTAACAGAAAACGTCATGACATATTGAGCAATATATGATTTAACTTAACAAATAATATATAAGTATAAACATACTGATGAGTAGTTCTTTTTCAGATTCACAAAAAAAGTACCTTTCTTAAGAAATCCGGGCAAAAAAACTAGTTTTTACGATTTTTACAAAATCGCAAAAACTGAACCCTATTTTCACAAAATTATTAATAAATTTTTCATAATTTCAAAACGTCTAAAATAACCACTATTAATAATTATATACTAAGATATCTTACGCATAAAGTTATTAACTAAAACAGAAGGGCGATAAGATCTTCATAGCACTACTGAGCTAATTATGAATAAGTAATTAATCGTTCTTTTCCTTACATGTCAATTAACAGAAAACGTCATGACATATTGGGCATTATATGATTTAACATAACAAATAATATATAAGTATAAAAATACTGCTGAGTAGTTCTTTTTTAGATTCACAAAAAAGTACCTTTCGTAAGAAATCTGGGCAAAAAACTAGTTTTTACGATTTTTTCAAAATCACAAAAACAGAATCCTATTTTCACAAAATTATTAATAAATTTTTCATAATTCCAAAACGTCAAAAATAACCACTATTAATTATATACTAAGATATCTTACGCATAAAGTTATTAACCAAAATAGAAAGGCGATAAGATCTTCATAGCCCTACTAAGCTAATTATGAATAAGTACTTAATTGTCCTTTTCCCTACATGTCAATTAACAAAAAACGTTATGACATATTACACAAGAAATTATTTATTTTTTGTTTTTTTTAAAATAACAAATAATATATAAGTATACATTAATTATGAGTGATTTTTCCGAATTCAAAAAAACAGAATCTTTCTCAAGTCTGGACAGAAATCTAGTTTTTATGATTTTCACAGAATCACAAAAACAGTGATATAATCCTTCCGTGACCCTACTGGGCAAATTAGGAAGTGCTTAATAGTTCTTTTCACTTACGTCAATTAACTGGACACGGCATGACACGTTGCACAAGACATGATATATTTGCTAATTATTTAACATAGCAAATAATATATGATTATAAATATTTCAATTTTTAGTAAGAGAAGAAAATTCAAAGAAGTTGCAGAATTTTCTAATTGAAATATATCTATTTGAAACATAAAAACATTTTAACAATTTATTCATGTACAAAGGTTGTCTTTAAACTGTAAAAACAAAAGCGAAATTTGTTAATGATACATGAAAAATAGGCATCAGTAATTTATTTTACTTTTTACAAAATAAAAGTTTCAGATTTTTTTTTTAGTTTATTTATTTAACTTCTGAGATGATAAAGTTTTGTAACTACTGTAAAATAACCATCTCTCAAAGTTTAAATGAAAATTATAATAACGAAGAAAGGATCCTATTGTATTATTAAAGATCCTATTCTATTATTAAAGATCCTATTCTATTATTAAAGATCCTATTCTAGAGATGTATGACTAATTGCAGCTGACATGACAGGTCTTGAAAATAATAAAAACTACATATTAGTATTCATCTTTTATTGTGCAACATTTGAATCAAAAATTAAATATGTCATAAGAGTTGGGAATTTAATTAATGCATTACCCTTTTATATTCGAATAATAATTTATTTGATGATCTATTTGAATTTTGTGTAAAAAATTACTTAAATGCAGAATTAAAAAAAATCAATCTTTTAAATAATTTACATAAAACAGTTACATTTTTATGTGTTACATTTCTATTTGTTTTAACAGTTTATTTTTTATTTGTTTTAACAGTTTATTTTGGTTTTAAAATTATATCAATTCCAAGAAAAGAAAAATTGTTTTATCTAGTTTTTATGTTAATTCTTTAAAAAAAATAACAACTTTTAAAGAACCCTCTTATATTTTAATTATATTGCATCTTATTTGACATCTTTAAATAAAAAAATTAAACAAATAATAACGTGATGAGTCTATTAAAACTTTTGATTAAAAAAATAATTAAAGAACAAAATTTTAAATAATGTTGCATATAATTTCATCAAATATCAGTACTGAATATACAACAATTAACCGAATAATAAATTTTGCTTATGGTATAAACAATTAACAAATTAAAAATAAAGTCTTTCATAAATAATCTAAGAAACGTCTTGTCAAAAAAATTCAAATTTAATATCACTTCATTTGAATTATTTTCTTCATGCATGCGCAAATTAAAATAAATCCATAATCGTCACTATTTAAATTAAGTTAATTATTTAAAATATTTTTTTACTTTTATAACTTAATTAACGTGGAAAAATATAGCGATGATATATTACAGGTTTGCGAAGCAATTAATAAACTAAAAATAAATTCCATCATAAATATAATTTTATTTATAGAATCTTCCAAACTGTAGGAAATAGCTTGTCAAAAAATACAAATTTAATACAATTCACTTCATTTGAAACGTTATTTATCAATATATGCAAATATAAATAATCTCCAAAATCGCAAAATATATCTTATTATTAAATTAGGTAGCCATGATACAATAAAGATTTAATGAACAATCATTTAATTAATTAATTAACGAACTAAAAATCAATCTTTTTATAAACATCATTAACCTTCAAAACTAAATACAAATTAATATAATTCATTTAATTTAAATTGTTACACTTCATACAACAATAAAACTATATTCAAAATCGTCACTATATATTACAAACAAACGAAGATAATTATTGAGAATATGAGAATATTTTTTCATCAAAATTAGTTAAATAATTTTTCTGCGGAAGAAAGGTAGCTACGATAAATAAATGGCATGTATGCAAAATATCTGTTTTGTGATAATATAGACCCCTGCAATGCAGAGAAATATAAAGCGTGTATTACCATACGGTATCTTTATTATAAAAGAATTTTAAAAAATTAAATCTTCAGCTAACCTTTCATTTTAGTTGCGGTTCCCCGTAACCGCTTAACCTTCAATGGACAAGACACGCTCAGAACAAGTCCTTTAAGGAAGGAGAAACATCAAAACGATGGGGGTAAAGATTGGCTCGCTAAGCAAAACAATCGCTTATAAACAAAATAAGTGTATTGTCAACTCGCCTGGGATCGTAGAAAGCCAATTTCTCCATCTTCCAGGCACGGTTAAAACAGGTTCATAGGTGATGCAGATAGTTTCTTGTTGTGCAAGCCGGTTATCAGTATGACACCTAGTATTGCTAACGGCAAGGTTCCGAAAAATAACGGAGCCTGTGACGTTAGAGTTTACAGGGAGGAAAAGCGGATCAACAGAAGAGCCAACCAGAGAGGTGCGCGTTGGTCTTCTGCGCACATCGTAATAAGAACAGATTCCGAAAGATTTAGAAGAGGGTGTTGATACGAACTAGAATGGGACCATTTTATTTATTTATTTTTCTTTCTTTTTACAGCTATGCTCGGAATTTTATTGTTATCTTTTCTGGGAGAGCATTGCTTTTTGTAGCAAAAAAGTACTTGTTTTATTGCACTTCTTTTTTTGATGGAGCATAGGAGTAGAAATTCTTGGACCATTTTACCTGTCGTCTGTCGAAGGGACGAAAAAGGTCGATCATATTTTTGTTTTGCTTTATGTAAAGAAGAAAAGTAAATATGGCAGGATGTAAGGAAAAATATGCAACAGTTTGGATTGGAGTGAAGAAATTCGGGATCGATAATTTTATGCAGGGAATTCATTTAGAGTAAAGTTTAGAGTGAAATCAAATACAGATTTGTTCTTCTATTTTTTGTGGAACAAAATATCAAAAATTATTTATTAATGCAGATTAAGAACTCATATTAATGCAAAATTTTGGCATAAGTATTTATACTAGAATAAGTGGAAACTTTAAAGATGTTTATTCTTTTAGCAAAGTTTGCTCTGTAGTTTAAATTTGCTACGAAGTAAAATTTTATTGTTAATTGGTTGAAAATTTTTAATATTTGGTGTGGAACAGAATTATCATTATTGCATTATATTATAGTTATTATAATAAAATCAAGCGTTGTATATCAAGACTGGAAAATATAACTTGGACATGAAAGCATGAAATGCTTATTTTTTCATACTTAACCAGCATTCTACAATGCCGAAACGCAAATCGAATAATTATTAAAAATAATCTCGCTGAAAGCTCACCTATGGTAATGAAAACACAAATATATAAACTGTAAGAGTTTTGTATAATACTTTATTTTTTTCATAATACTTGTTTAATGTTACTAAGATTGAATTAGAATGTTCTTTTCGCACATTTGTCAGAAATACTGACCTTAATTGCGTATACAGAATGACGAGCGAGCATTTTCTTAGAAGATACCTAAACAAACAGAATGACAAATTGCCATTAGTCATTTTATATAGATATATATCATATAAACCATAACACCCTGTTTAGTTACTAAATCTCAGAAATTTGAGCAGGAAATTTTATTTAATTCAAGATTTGTGTAGCTGTCATAGATTAACAATTATTGAAATATTTTTAGCAAAATAAAAGAATTTTTTTTTCAAACTCTAATGAAGAAATAAATAAATTACCACTTAATGATTGAGTCAAATCAGAAAAAAATGGCAAAATCTCATTCCAACATTTACGAATTGGAAAATACGTACATTAAATCGTTTATCTCGGAAAATATTGATAGATTAATCAATCAATATTTTAGCAAGTAGTAAAGTTTTGGTAAAAGTTATTCCTCATGCTACTTTCTACCTGTTTCCAAACTTTTTAGAGCTGTACGGTTAATAATGATTCTGTAATAGCAATTTTTACAAATGGTCCTTTGCTATAGTCCTAAGGTTGTTAAAAACTTTGAACTCAGTTTTCTCTAATCTAATATTTTGCAATTTTAGCTGTTTATAAAACACTAAGACTTTTCTTCCAAAACTTCAAATGCTCAGATATTTTGGGCATATATTAATGATAATTAAAGGAGAGTAAAGAATTTTAATCTTAGATTTAAGAGTTTTTAAAAAAACATAATTGTGGAACTTGGAGTTTTTCAATTTTCTTTTGGTAATATCTCATGTCTTAGAATTAATGTATAATTTTTTAGAATTTTAAATCATATCCTAGCTTAATAGATACTACGAGTTATTCAACAGGGTATAACTAGTATATGTCGCGGAATGCCACCAGACGGCGCTCTCCTATTCAATATTTTATTCATTAATGTATAACATATTGAATTAATAGGAGAACGCCATCTGGTGGCATTCCGCGACAGTATATAAGTACAAGTTTCATGCAAAAATATTGTGAATTCTGCAGACTACCTAGGACTATCCTTAAATAACAAACTATCGTGGAATAACCACATTGATAAAATCTCTAAAAAGCCCAAGCAGCCTTTGCTAGCCTACGACCACTACTCAATGCAAATTCCAGACTACCATTAAATTTGAAAAGCCAACTATATATAAGTTGCATCAGACCGATCATCACATATGCTAGTCCAGCATGGAGTTGCCTAACCAACACACAAATAAAAAAGCTGGAAACTCTACAAAATAAATTCCTTCGGAGAATGACCGGTGCCCCTTGGCATTTACCAGATAAACATATCAGGAAAGATTTAAATATGGACTCAATTGAAGAATTCATGAATAAACAAAATGCTAGCTTCTTTAGTGATGCTAAGATAAGCACAACTGCCGATTTCAATCTCATTCTAGATAAAGAACCAATACAGGATGCAAAGATGCATAACCCAATCCTACACTTCCTGCTCTCTAACGGGATAATTTCAGACCACTACAATCCATAGTTTTTTTAGATACCTCGCCCCATACTATATCATATATGGATGCTCCCGAGAAGAGGAAATGAACAAGGGTGATTCTTAGCTCGGGAGTATACCACCCCTAGCCTTTAACCTAATTGTGCCCCCATGTAACTAAACTACAACCATACTCAATTGCTATTTACTTCACAGTAATACTCAGATATGACCTGCAAACGCAGCAGACTACTCAGTCATCAACTATCCTTGCTTTTTCCACAATGCCATTAGTCTCAGTCGCCATTTAGCCTAATTCATATGAAGAAGTCGGGTGCCCGCTACCGCGGGCAGGTACTTCAACAAAAACCAGATTCAAGTCAAGCAAAAATATTCAGAAACGAGAGAGGAATACCATTTTAAAATTTAGAGAAAAAAAGATAACTTCTTTAAAAATGAAATATTATTTACACTAGAAAACTTTCTTTTTCTGTTGCATGGGATTTTTAACAGATCCTAGCAACTTTCGTATCACTGATTTCAAATCTGTAACCAGTTCCTCTCACCAATCTACAGTTTTTCTTTTTTTTTAATGACATTTTTCATTTTGTGTCTAAATGTACAAATTCTAAAACTTTATAAATATAACAGGGTGATGCATAAATGCTGCGACAAACTTATAAAATAAATAGGGGAGTAATTTAACATTGTCAGGATTAAAATTGCATAAGAACCCTTATCTAGAGATTTCGTCAGACGCCGTTGGGACCGCTTCCCTACTATAAACTGTTACTTCGTATGCTTCTGAACAGGTCATAAAAGGAAAACGCCTCTAGCCTCGTACGCGACATTTCCGAGTATGCGTTCCTATACAATTTTAATCCTGATGGTGTGTCCTTACTTCCCTAAAAAATTTTCGCTGTATTTATGCGACCCCTAGTTATATATAACGTTTTTAAGATAGAACATTTCGTCAAAAAATGAACTAAAAATGTCATTTAAAAAAAAATCTGCAGCTTTAAGAAGAAAACCAATTTCAGATTTGTAATCCCCACAACCTACTTAGGCAAGAATGTAACAAAAAATTTGTTCCCTTGAGATAATTTTCTCACTTTTTTTCTTTTTCAAATTTGAAATATGTTGTTATCTCTACTGAATATATTGTCGTGAATAAAATTGTGCAAGAGCCCATAATAAAAAAAAATTGCAAAAAAGAACAATGTCTCCATAAAAGTAAACATAATTATACTTCCCGAAGATCAACATTCTAGATATTTCTAAATTATGCTAAATTAATCCTGTATTATTTATTTGACAATGCAAGGAGTGAAACGTTAATAAAAACACTATAATATAGAATCCTTCAAATGAAAGTAACGCTAAACCTTATGCAAATATAATAGTCCAAGCTTTTATACTTTAAGAGCATTGCATACTTTGTACGCCAACGGCTTTTAAAGTCTAGATGAAGCCAGTTTTTTACATTATTGCATTAGACTTAAGTACATTAGACTAAGTGCATAGACTAAGTGCATTAGACTAAGACATTAAGTAGACTTAAGTGCATTAGACTCAAGCAGTAATATAAATGCCGTTAACACTAATTTTTCTTTAATTAATGAAAAAAATTATATTAATACATTTAAAAAATGTACTTGACAGTTAAACAATGCATTTCAGTAAAACAGAAAAATAATTTTAATGTAAGGAAGGAAAAAATAACACCAATAACTCGAATGAATTGGGGCTAGTAATATGAATTGGAATCTTAGTATGTATGGTATGGAGATTTGTTAAGTGGTCCAGGATTTTTTTTTCTCAAAGTTATTTTAAAGCAAATCTCGTCCATCGCTAATCTAAGAAAAACATTCCTTTTTAAAGCAGCAGTGAATTGAACAAGTTTATCGAAGATTTTCAATTCTATTAATATCAATACTTATGTAGTGTTATTAAAATAATATCGGTTACTTGTTCTTTTCTCGCCTATGGTCACATAAAGCCATCAGCTAATTCCGCCATTTTAGCCGGACAGTCGCAGCAGAGAAAGAAAATTTAATTTTCATATCAACATTTATATGGTATTATTAAAATGATATTAATTACTTATTTGTTATCTTCACGCTTATGTCTCAGCTTATTTTATCTTTTTAGCTGGTTAGTCGCACTTCTGATCAACTTTTTTCTCTTATGCACTGATTTGTTCTCTAGCTCTTATTTGTTCTCTTCATGCTTATAGTCTCAGATTATTTTATCTTTTTAGCTGGTTAGTCGCACTTCTGATCAACTTTTTTCTCTTATACACTTATTTGTTCTCCAGCTCTTATTTGTTCTCTTCATGCTTATAGTCTCAGATTATTTTATCTTTTTAGCTGGTTAGTCGCACTTCTGATCAACTTTTTTCTCTTATACACTTATTTGTTCTCTAGCTCTTATTTGTTCTCTTCATGCTTATAGTCTCAGATTATTTTATCTTTTTAGCTGGTCGCACTTCTGATCAACTTTTTTCTCTTACGCACTGATTAGTTCTCGAGATCTTATTTGTTCTCTTTATGCTTATTGTCTCAGCTTATTTCATCTTTTTAGCCGTTAGCCACACTTCTGATCAACTTGTTCCTCTTATACACTTATTTGTTCTCTGGATCTTATTTGTTCTATTCATGCTTATTGATTCAGTTTATTCCTTATCGGTTTTTAGCCGGTTAGCCGCACTTCTGATCAAATTTTTCCTCTTATTCACCATCATTCTTCGTGTTAACATGGGTCCTCCTTGTCTTCTTCACTGTTTTCCATGCTAAAACTATTGCAATAATAACAATTAAGGGTGTTTAATTATGCAATCTGAACGAATTTTAGTTCAAATGCTCAAAATATTTCAAATTTTAACATCTTTCTAATATTGTCCTTTAGCTTCTTTTATTTCATTCTGCACCTTTATGTTTTTGTTAAAGAGAATCGGGGTGTTGTCTTGTGCATGATCTATTCCCAACCATAACTAAGCACCCAGACCCCATTTTCAGGTCTCTATCTTTTAACGCCATGGTAGGAATGCCACCTTACTTTAACCTTGGTCAGTAAGACATGGCCAGAACCTGATGTTCGCGTGTGTTTGCTGAAAGCATAGGACAAACATGCATAAACATTTTAAATTAACGTAGACAAACACAGAAACAAATGACGTTAACTTTCAACTCTGTAACGGGAAAAGTTAGAAGAGTTTATATACTGTTCATCAGGAGGATGATATCGGTGCAATCTAGCTTTTTAAAGGGATCGAAATTTCAAATGGCATTAAATTCTGTTATAAACTTTCAGCAGACGACTGAAACTTTTATTGTCATTCGGGTTAAATATGAGGTTAAAATTTGAGCTCCTTAGCTAAACAGAAAGTGGTATGATTTTCGAATGAAAATAAATTTTGTAGGTAGCGGTCAAGAATCAATTAAATTTTGTATTCTCGCAAGGTGCATTCACATTGCATTCGACTTTTCTAAACGCAAATGTGAATGTTTAGAAGATACAAATTTAGAAGATAAAAGAAGGGCTCGCGCATGCACAAATCACAATCACGTACGATTGCATATACGAATTGTATGCAACGAAAATGTTCCAACAGAGTTGCAGTTGAAATTTGAGTCATTTAGCTAGTAAGAAAACGCTCAGGAGTTTAATTAACGATAAATTAATTCTACTAGGTTATAAAATGATGATCTGCTTGTTGTAATCAAGATACGATCGAACCTTCTATTGTCATCAACCTCGGAGATGCATTTGAAATTAGAGCCCTCTGGTAATTCGTCAAGAGATCGGAAATTTAATTGAATTTAAGTTTTATTTGTCAGTGAAACGACTATTAACTCTTCTTGTAACAATCAAAAGAAGATTGAACCTGTTATTGTCTTTAGATATAAAGGTACACCAGAAATTTGTGCATTATCGTTATTCGGAACTTTGATTATTGATAAAATCCATATGGCGATGAAATGATGATAGCGGAGATGATTGAATCTGGTTTTATCATCATCTTGAGCGGTGTAGTTTACTTTTGATTCCCCAAGATATTCGAAAAGTGGGCAGAATTATTATGGATGATAAATTCTTTTGGGCCATAAAATGACAATAAATTTTTCTGGAGACCAGAGAGCAATTGAAACTTGTATTTTCATCAAATCTAGAAGTGCTGTTGTAATTTGAGTTTTCTAGTAATTCGAAAAATTGTCTGAATTTTTCTTGGCAGTAAATTCTGATACCGTGTTATAATAGTGATGAAATTGATATAATTCTGATAAAGGTAATAAAGTGACGATAAATGCTTTTTGTAGCAGTCGAGAGATGATTGAAACTTATATTTTCAGTAGGCATAGAAAGGCAGTTGAAATTCAATCATTCAAGACTTCTAGAACATTCAAGACTATTTTTTTATGATTACAAACTTGAAAGCAAGTTATTAAAAAACGTTTTAATACCTACTAGTTAACTAGTTACCATTGAGTTGATAGATAGTAGTTCCTTTATTAACACAGTTGTTTTTCCTGCTTTTTACATAAATTACAACAGTATTCTCTAGTTATATCAGAGTTAACCTATGTGAGCCTGATACAACACGTGTTAAACGGTTTTGGCTTACTCTAAGAAAAGAAATCTATCTTCCTAGAACTATATATTAAACTAATATGTGCTAATTAGTTAGCCATAAACATTAAACTTTAAATAATAAGTTGTCTTTGGAATAATAACAGATTACAGTTAACAGATTTTAATACAGGAGTGTTTTACACAGACAAAAGAGTTTTAACAGTACACTGTTAGAAATTTCTTGGAAAAATGGTTAAATAACAATTTATTTAATGGTTATTTTACCATATTCGCGCAAAATAGTCAAGTAATCATAAATAAGCTGGTATTCAAAATGTTACCCGTGAGTAGAACCGTTTAATAACTGCTTTCCCCTAATACGATGAAATAACCAGAATTTTATCACACCAGTTGGGCCAACCTAATAAAGCCACTTAATTCTTTATTGCTGGGTATATATTATAGCCAAGAGGGCTGATCTCATGACTGACAGAACAGGGCTTTGAGTCCCAACTTTGACATCACAATATTTCCGCCATTTCCTTCAACACATGAAGAGTTTCTAGCCACCTTCACTCCCCAATTAGTTACCTTAGGCAAATAGAATACGATACTTTCATTCATGCATAGATGGCAGCACAATAAAGCTGCTGATCACAAAAAATCTAGCATTTTCTATCGCTTACGATAGGTGAAACAAACAGATAAACTAATAAAACCAAATCCCACGATTCATTTGATAAAAAAACATCTCAACCTCAACCAAACTATAATGCCCATTTCTTAACCAAAAGCCTAGTTCCGATGCCTAGTTAAATTTCTGTTGTACGGTATTGTTGTTGTAGTTAATTTACGTCGCACTAGAGCTGCACAATGGGCTATTGACGACGGTCTGGGAAACATCCCTGAGGATGATCCGAGGACAAGCCATCACAATTTTGATCCTTTGCAGAGGGGGTGGCATCCCCGCTTCGGTAGCCCAACGACCTGCGCGCGAATTTGCAGTATTGAAACCATGCTAGTTGTAAATAACTTTTTTAAAAAAAGCATAGTTTTGTATTTCAGTCTGTTTAGCCCTATTAGTTGTAAACGGTTTCAAAACCGTAAAGGTAAAAAATGTTCTTTACCGTAAGCTGCCCGGTTAATTGGATGGACAGAATGCTGCCAATTATTTTACCGTAATTTTGGAATTCTAATAGTGTACAGATTATTTTCAATTCAATCGAAGATAATTCAAATTTATTTGAAGTCTGAACAACTGTTTGAACAAAAATTATTTTACGATTACACGTTGTTTTATTACATAAAATGTGCTAATAAACCGATTAGACATTTTTTAATTTAAAATTAATGTTATAATCGCTGTTAACTTAATACAATTCTTTTATTAAACAAAACTAAACTTTTATTAAGAAAACATACTTCCAATGCTCTTCCGTTGCATCATATCGAATTTCGTGACTTTTTTTTTTTTTTTTTTTTTTTTTTTTACTAATTTTCAACGAATCTCGTTAGTTTTTCTTTTTTTTTCACAAAGATGTAACACGCCAGAGTAATTGATTTAATTAACACTTTTATAAAGTTTTCATTGAATTTGAATGTTGGCTTACCATTTCAAACAATCTTGTTTTTGTCTTAGTTTGTTTAATTGATAATTTTCTTGACATGACAATATCGAATACAGAGCTGCAGTTTTTAGTTGTCCCCAATTTTTTTATGGTAATATGAGAGGCCTCTAAAGTTTATAAGGCTTTAATTAATTTTTGTAATTTTATAAAAATTTATCAGAAATTCTAAGTGCAAAATGTTTTAGAAAAGGAAAATCAATTTGGGAAATAACTTTCAAAATTACTCTTTTATAACATATTTTGTTTTCAAAATTTCGACAAAAGAGGATATGTTATAAACTATCCTGCTTTTTTCCCCGCCTATTTTGATATTAACTTTTCTGTATTGTTTCAATTAACGCGACTTAGGGCATAAACAAACACATATCTTCGTGACTAGTGTCAACACATGGTGCTGGAGCTAGTGTCATTCAACTTCCAGTGGAAGGAAAAAAAAATGTGAATTAATGATAAATGTAACACATTTGATGTTATTTTTTCTAAACTAGAGTGATTTCGTAGTATACACCTTTACAAATAGCGGTTTCAATATCATAAAAGTTTAGCTTGAAACCTTTATAATAATTCCCTTTTCAATGGTTTAAAAAATTAAAGAGAGCGGAGCTGTTTTATTAATTTTCTTAAAAATAATTATTTCAATGTAGATGAATAAAGAAGAAAAGTTTTTAGAATAAAATTATTTTTTGTCGTAAACTGAACTAAAGCAGAACATCAAGGAACAATCCGAGTTGTTTAGATTTGCTCCAATGAAAAAAATTTAGCCAAACTATGCACTCCGTGTATTGTCCAGTCGGAAAATTTTATCCTCAAATTAAAACTGGTTATTCAAGCTGATTTAACTTAAAATTTGTTTTGTGCTTTTCAATGTGCAGCAGAGATAAGCTATCTAAGACATATCCCAATCGAAAAGCACGTAGGTAGCAAGAGCCACGATTGTTGCTTTCAGAAAATGTGAAATGTGAATGAGAGAATTAAAATTTTAAAATTGAATCTCAATAAGAGTTAACGACTTTTTGTTGGTCAAGTTTTTTTTTAGAGAAAACAGTATTGTTGGTAAAATGGGAGTTGTTCATAGATATGGAAATTATGATGTTCAATTCACAAGGGGAAAAAAAGGTGTATATAGTTTTGAGCATGAATTTTTATCCAGAAAAAAAGACATTTCTCTTACCTTACGAGAAGAAATAGTTATCAAATTTCTATTACCAGTAACTGATAAAACTAACAAGAATGCATGGCATAATACACATTTTATAGTTGACATGTCAAATTTTTTGATGAAATACAAAATTCAAAATATTTTTCGAATAAATCCTAATTGAAAAATAATTTTTAAACGAATTGATTTGCGTTCTAAATATCTTTCTCAGTATAGTGGAATGCTCTTTTACAAATAAGTCTTTTAATTAAAATATGTCAATATTTTTTCCGCAATAAAGCTTGTATTTAAATTAATTTCAATTTGAGTTAGATATACTTTCCTGAGTTGTAATAAATGACTATTTAGTAAGTTTTTTATTTTGTCCACACTAGTCTTAGGTAGTGGTGGGAGTCTGGACGAAAAAACTTCATTTAAAAAAAATATTATGAAAAAATTAAATAGTTTCAAAATTTCAGAAATAAACCAGAATTCATGCAAACGTCCGTCTGGTTTTTCGGCAACTTCACAAAAAATGTCCACACTTGCCTTGCCTCCCTTAATACCATCAAACCCACAAAGTTATCGTAACCTTTTAGGTCAAAAATTAATTATAGAACATCTCTAAAATATTTGTCACGCAATGTAACATCAAATACACATTTTAGATTTTTTTACCAAAAATTTAGTCAAATATAACGAAAGGGTCAGTTAAATTTAAACAATTTGCAACTAATAACGCTAAACTGATAATTTCAAGCGACAACATATTACCGTAAACTTTGTCGTTAAAACTGATATTAAAAGTATTTTTTTAAATACCTAATACAGTTAGAGGACTGTAATATATTTCAAATTTAACGGAAGGATTATTGACAAATAGTTTGAAGAGTTAAATATAATTTTAAGTGTTAAATACTCCAATTTAGAATGACGTGGGCACAGGGGTGTTAAGGAACTGAGCCGCCACTGAAACGCATTGGTTCTATCATTGATGGCGGTTATCTGAAGCTCAACTAGATACAGACCCATGGGTACCAGATTGTGAAATACTCATATAAGAAGTTTAAAAAAACGGAATCAAATGCTATGGCCTTTTTTAGAAATAGCTAGGTTTATTTTCGTAAACACACATTTTGTGCTATGTTCATTTTCGCAAATATGTATTTCGAGCTTGGTTCATTTTTGTAAACGCGCATTTTAAGCTTTGTACATTTTTGTGAACACACAATATTTCTCCATTTCGTAAACACGCATTTCAAGCTTTGTTCATTTTCGTAAACACGCATTTCGAGCTTTGTTCATTTTCGTAAACACGCATTTCTAGGTCTATTTTCGTAAATATACGTTTGGAGCTATGTCCATTTTCGAAAACACGCATTTCGATCTTTGTACGTTTTTGTGAACTCGCTAGCTTTCTCCATTTTCGTAAGCACGCATTTCGAGCTTTGTCCATTTTCGTAAACATACGTTTGGAGCTATGTCCATTTTCGAAAACACGCATTTCGAGCTTTGTACATTTTTGTGAACTGGCTAGTTTTCTCCATTTTCGCAAACACGCATTTCGAGCTTTGTACATTTCTGTGAGCTCGCTAGCTTTCTTCATTTGCATAAACACGCATTTCGACCTTGGCCCATTTTCGTATACATACATTTAGGGCTATGTTCAATTTCGAAAACACGCATTTTCTGTTTTTTGCATTTTCGTGAACACTCTATCCTTCTCCATTTTCGTAAACACACATTTCGAGCTGTGTCCAGATTTAACAACTATCCGAAGGTATATTACTTTTGAAATCTTTTTATTATAACACAAATTACAATACCAATAAAAATATGCAACATTTTTTGAATAAGTTACGAAAAATTCAAAGTATTTGTGCACTTTTTTTATTAAAATTTCCCCAACTTTCATTCTCGGAGAAAAAACGCTTCTGCGTTTCCCTACTCTTGCAAAAATTATGCAAGCACGTTAAATAACTAGCCAGTATATCCAAATAGCCATCATTTGCGTCTTCCTCTATCATTCTTCCTTTTACCCCAATTCCTAGAATCACATTGTTAATAATAAAACAACATCAGGGGCATTCTGGGAAAGGGTTTGTTTTATCCCCACTTTGGTCTGTAATTGCCTTTTTAATGAACTCCGGCATTCCGTTTCTGTCAGCCAGGAAGCAATTAGCGGGTGCTTAAATTTGGGCGTTCACGCTCACCTCCTTCCTTAGTTAAACAGCGACACTAACGTTAGCCTGATAGATAGGAAAAGGAAAATTTCTGCCTTTTCTTTTCCTTCTTTTAACACGAATCCGTTATCATCTCCGTTCATTGGGTTTAATTAGTTTGGGGCAAGTCAGTCACTAAAGAGAATAGTATTTTGATGTCTTGCAATAATAAGACGGTTTGATTTGTTCGGACGGTTTTAATTTAATGAATTTTTTTAAATGGGATTTTGTTCTTATGTCTGATGATGTAATTGTGTTAGTGTTTATTCTCACTGAATGTGACACTGCTTTCCTGCAGAGGTACAATTGCATTTTCGAATATTTTGCAGGAAGTGCATCAATCGATAACTAATAAGAATTACATGCGAATATCATTCATATCAAAATATAGTCCAATAATTTACTTTTAAAATCCATTCCAAAATTAAATTGACACTGTGATTTTGCTACGAATGAACAACTAATTGGAGAGCAGCTTACACCTCTATTGCATAACTGAGGATCATTGGTTCGATTCTGGAATATCCTTCAGTATGTGTATTTTCCCTAGCGAGAGGAAATTAAACCTGTGAAAGACGCAAATATAGTTCCATTTTCGAACATTTTGCAGGAAATTATGCATCACTCGATAACAGATGGGAATGATTTTCAAATAGAATATTCTGAAAATTTCATCCCATGATTTACATCTTGGTATCCATTCCAAAAATGAATTGACACTGCGATTTTGCTAAGAATGAACAACTAATTGGGCTGCAGCTTACATATCTAATCATATCTTATGTACAACTGCTGATCATTGGTTCGATTCTGGAATATCCTTCAGTTTGTGTGTTTTTCCAAGAGAGATTCGCTTAAACTTGAAGGATGCCAATTTTCTCTTTCTTGTGCAGTAAAAGTCACAAGTACAAAGGGAAGTACTAGATTACACTTCGACCATGCCATTAGACCAGCATGAAAAATATGACATTGGGGAACAAATATTTGGTTGTAATTACACAAGCACTTGATCGAATCCAGATTAAAATTACATAAGAACCCATACCCGGAAATGTCAACGCAAGCAGTTTGATGCACTTTCCTATGATGAAATGTTCAGAAGCGCACGAAGAAGCAGTTCATAAAAGGAAGGCGCCTCCTAGTGGCGTACAACATTTCTCACCATTTTAATTCTGATGATGCGAATGCAAATTAAATCCCTTAGAAGTTTGTCGCAGGATTTACTCGACCCGCTGAATACTTTTAAACTGAATCTTTTCGACAAAAAAAGACTTAAAATGTCCTTTTGAAAAAAAACCTGTAGCTTGAAGAGAGAAACTGATTGCTGATTTGAAATCAGAGATACGAAAGTATCTAAGATGTGTTAAAATCTTATGCAACTGGGGAAAAAAATTCTCCAGTGTGTTCTTTAAAATAAACTAGAAAAAAATGTAAGTATTTGGTCATAGTGGGATATATGTGAGCATATGCATAAGCTTAAGTAAAAAATGATAACTAAATGCTGGTTAAAATAAAAGTTATCATAACTGCAAATCGAAAAGAAGGCTGTTTAAAAAGTGAATAGCTTTGATGAAAGAATAAAAACTATTAACCTTGAAAACGGGGATTAAAGGGATCGATGATGCAGTGTGCAATTGCTTCTAACTGAAGAGGACACTAATCTAATAATATCACCCAACAGTTACGATTTTAACATGAGTCAGATTATTTTCTATTTTAACTATGATGAGTGTTTTTTCGGTTTTTATCACACAAATGGTTGCAAAACGTACATTAAAAGAATATATTTTCATTGTTTACCATACATCTCAACAGCCTTGCAACAATCTGACTATTGATGTTATGGATTCGAATGGTTTCGGAGTTAAGAACATTGAGCACTTGGTTGTAACATTTGGATATGATAAGCAAGACGACCTCAAGTTCGAATTTCTGCAATGACTAACTAGTAATTAGCATACTATTCCCAACTGCCTTATACCAAACTGTAAGTTGCTAGAAGCAATGAAAAAAATGTTGGTCACCTGATTATATTGAGGTCTCGGCGTTAATACTAAAATATAAAAATTAAACTTCATCCTGAAAGTTCTGAAAAGCACAGGATTGTTCAAATTCATAAATTTTATACATTCATTAGAAAATATCTATCGTGCATATTTTTCTCATTTGATAATTAAAATTGAACATTGATTCAAATGAACACTATTTCGTCATTATTAGATAAGTGAATTTTTTTATGCATATAAATTACAAATATTAAAAGCTAATCTAAAGAGGAAAAAAGCAAATTTAACTAAATTTTAGCTACTTATAAAACTCTGGGTTAAGAAAATTGTATGAAGATACAGAGGCCACAGGATCCTGGAAGCACAATCACCATGGCGGCGAAAAGATTATGGTTGATTCCAATTTCTTAGTACAGTTTAACTTGTCTTTTAAATCTGAAAATCTAAATATTTTCAAATTAAATTGTTTCTTAAAACATAATGCCAGTAAAATTTTTAAGACTTCATGTAAAAATAACTATTAATACTTCTTTTTATTTAATAAGGGTCAGAAAAAGTTTGAATTGTAAAATATACAAATATTTTCATCATTTTAAGCTTTGTAATTTTCTATGACAAAATATAAATAATGAACGAAAATGGTCAAATAATTCTTGAGAAAATGACTTTATTTGAAATTCTAATACTCAGAAACTATTCAATCGATTTCCTTCAAGTTTGGAATTTTTTTCATTTAAAATTACATAGCTTAAAAGGATTCAAAAATTTGTATATCTTACAATTCAGTACTGTGTTTCAACTCTTATTGAATAAAATTATTTTAAAAAAACTGATAAACTATTTAAAAAAATTTCATGGAACTATCTTTGGATAAAGAATTATATAATTCTTCGAAAAAAATATTTCGATTCGCTTAAAAACTTCCCAAGTTATGACTAAGTAAGCAGAAAGTGAAATTTACATTGGAATGCCCAAAGGTGCTTCGTTCTCCAACTGTAGCTATTTGGACCATTTATGAAATCAATATAAAAATTAAAAACTAAAACTTTTAGTTCATTTCAAAATCAAAAGAATACTGCGGGTAAAAAATATATAATTGTAAGCTTAAAACTTTATTTTCATAATTTTAGATTCAAGATTAAGAAGCAATGCTTACCTTGATAAAGTTTTAACTTTACTAAAATAGCTGAATTTTGCTAAAAATGTTTCTTCAAATAAACAGTTACCTGCATTCATCTATTTTCAAGCAATAATATTAATTTCAAGGATAACATTTAAGATGATCAAAGGTTCCCCGAGTCTAAGGGTGTCTCCTTCTCCCCCCCCCCATTCACCAATAGAAATTTGGATTATTTTAATGTAAAATCAGTATAATAGTTAGAATTTTGTTCCTATTTAAATAAATAATGAAATCACCTAATACTAACTACAAAATTACTTATTGTATAAAATGTCGCCTATTTGCAACCAGAATAGCATAATTAAAAAATTTTAGTTTTATATTTCATTTGTTATTATTATGTATTTATTATTATTGTGCGCTCATTGTAAAGTTTTTATAAATAAATATAAATTTAGGCGATTGTATAAAAAGTATCATATTTACAACCAGAACAATGTAATTGAAAAATTGTACATTTAATTTTATTTGTTATTGTGCATTTATAATGAAGTTTTAATAAATAAATATAAATTTAAACGATTTTAATGTAAATTAATTTAGTATTGTAGATATTGTATTGAATTTAATATTGCAGATTGAAGATAAATATTTGATTACTAGTCGATATCATATTAAAAAACAAGTAATCCTTTTATAAAATTGTGCAAATGAAAATAACTTTTTAATGCAATCATAAACCCATAAGAAGAAGATTTTTTAGGAAAAATAATCAATATTATATATTACGTAGGGTAGTTCTTCAAAGTTAAACTAACTAATAAACTAACTAGATAAAATTAAATCATGAAAATAAATATTATAGTTTAAATTTAAAATAATAAATAAATTTAAATCAGATTTATAATACTACTTATCAAAGAAAATGCTACATATGGTTATTATGATAATTACATCATAACGTAACATAAATATGATTTTTTTGAAAGCATGCATAAACCAATACAAATTTATATGACTTTAAAAAGAAAATGTTGATATAGTCGAAAAGAAAACTAGGTTACCATTTAATTTGAAATTAATAAATTAATTGCTTTTATCATAATTACAGCAACGTGCACCTAAATATATACGTTTGATGCATATTTAAACCATTATAAATTTAAATAATTTTAAATAAAGTGCATGTAATCGTATAAATAGTTAGTTCGTCGTTCGAAAATAAATAAAGAGAGAAATGCAAACTCATGTATGAAATTATTTATCAAAGAAAATATAACATTGTGTTTTTATCATAATTATAAAAGCATGTCTTGTTCACATAAATGTAAACTTTTTTATGCATTTGTAAACAAATATTGGACGATTTAAATGAAAAATAAATGTAATCATATAGATAGTGAGACTATAGCTCAAATGTATTTTACTAAATATGAAAGAACACTCTTACAAAATTATTTATCAAAGAAAATATAGCACATTATTTTTATAATAAATTTAAAAATTAAATCTTGCACACTTAAACAAGAATTTTCAATGAATACAAGAAACAATATAAAAATCGACGATTTTAATGAAGAACAGTGTAAGCCTATTGATTGGTTGTCATTTTTAAAAGTAAATTAATAAATAAATATAACCATATATATAAAGTTATATTCCATTACATTTTGAAATAATGATAATAACAGCGTAGCACATTGTTATTATCATAATTACAAAACGAAAACTACTGCAGAAGACCTTGCATTTTTGCTGCACACAGATTGCAATATTATTTGGATAGATGATGATTAAAAACTGATGTAATCGCATGAAAAATTAAATCATCTCTCAAATGTAAATTAAATAAAAAAATATTCCGGAAAGTACTAACGAAAGAAAATTTGATCCATCATTTTCATCGTAATTTCCTAACGGATTTTCATTACATTTTGTAATAATTATAATAACAGTGTAGCACATTGTTATTATCATAATTACAAAACGAAAACTACTGCAGAAGACCTTGCATTTTTGCTGCACACGGAATGCAATATTATTTGGATAGATGATGATTAAGAACTGATGTTATCGCATGAAAAGTTATATCATCTTTCTAATGTAAACTAAATAAAAAATATTCTGGAAAGTACTCAAGAAAGAAAATTTAACTTATTATTAATATCATAATTTCATAACGGATTTTCATTACATTTTGTAATAATTATAATAACAGTGTAGCACATTGTTATTATCATGATAATAAAACGAAAACTAGTGCAGAAGACCATGCATAATTACAAAATGAAAACTAGTGCATTTGATGCACACAAAATGTAATATTATTTGTATAGATAATAATTAAAAACTGATGCAATCGGATTAAAAATTCTACTATCTTTTTAGTGCAAATTAAATAAAAAATATTTCGGAAAGTACTCAAGAAAGAAAATTTAACCCATTATTTTTATCTCAATTTCATAACAGATTTTTACCCGCATCATTCCATGTTTCGGATGCATATATAAACTAATATAAATTTAAACTATTTTAATAAATTAAATAGTTAGATTGTTCCAACTTAAATTAAAAAACTAGTAAGAAACTATTTATAAACTTTCTAATAATAAAAATTATTTCGTAGTTTTATTTTCAGAAACATAAATAGAAATTTATGGATGTATATATTTTCAATGAAACGAATCAATAAATGTTAAGATAACTTAAATAAGTAGAATTCGATGTAATATTGTAAATAGTTATAACCTGATGCTTAAATTTAGGGGACTCAGCTTTCTTTTCACAATCTCTCGCTAGCTGCCAATCTTCAAGCAAATAATGATTGTCAAAATAATGATTTAAAAGAAATTTTTCATGATTGGAAACAGTTTGTTTAACCGAAATGCTGTCTTCAAAAAATGTATTTTCGTTAGCTTTTTGGGATAAAATTAATGAATTTATCCGGAAGAGTCCTAAAAATTAATTTTATTTTTACATCAGAAAATAAAAATTTAAAAAAATAACCAATGTGAATTTCATTACTTAAAAAATATTATTCTTCATTTAAATAAAATTAGACATTTAAATGCATGGCTGATACTCCTGCTAATAGTTTTCCTCAAATCGAATTACTTAAGAAAAATCCAATTTGACATGAAATAAATAAGAAACACATTAAATGCATTAATGAAATTCTTTAAAATTGCTCTGAATGAATTTCTTATTTTCATAGAATATTTAATAATTTGAGAGCTTATTTAGCGATTAATATTTAGGAAAATATGTTATATAAGTAAAATCCTAATATATTTTGCATACAAAATTTAAAATATTTAGAATATAAATAAAGTAATAATTATTTTATTTCACACATCTTTATAACAAGAAAGCTTAATCAGATACAAAAGTTAAACTCTAATAAATAATCATTATGTATTTAGAGGGTTTTTAGCAATAAATTATGTCATATTAAAAAAAATAGATTTTTATTAATATTCAATTAATATGTAATAATAGACAAATTTACAAAGCTATGCAGTATGCAAAATTTTACATAAAGTTTTTGAAATATTTTCAACTTTAAAGGTTTTTTAATATTATAATATAATACCTATAATAAAAATATAATAATATAACATATAACCTAAAATAATAGTATAATACATAAATATAAAAATAATATGTTGTTGTTGTTTCTAATGCTACTTGTCAATAACAGCAAGCCCACTCGGTTGAACCAAGTTATTTTAAACAGAGGTGCGTTTCTTGTTTTCAGTAAATTTGATCTATGACCGAGAATGCGACTTGAGCCACACTAACACGTCACAACCCGTTTTATAGACCTGACACATTCATTCCCGTTTTATAGACCGGACACATTCATTCCTGTTTTATAGATCGGACACATTCATTCCCGATTTATAGGTCACACATCCAATTATTCATCTGCAATTCGTAATTTTGACTTGAACCAGAGAACAATCTATCTCCAATTCCTCAGGGGTATGATTTTTCCCTTAGAGGTATAATTTTTCATGGGAACTTGGAGCACTTTGTGACACGACAGATTTAGCGTGCACCAGTCACCATTTATTACACGGGTAGTCTACGGCCAGTAGGGATCGAACTCGCGACCTATTGAACATGTGCCCTACCAACCAGGCTATTCCGACTCTATATTAATAATACAATTATAATAATATATAACCTACAAGCTACTTTAATGTAACCTACATCGAGTCAAAAAGTCGAATTGAAAAATTGTAATACACATGTAATGTTATTCATTTTAGATATTTTTAAAATTTATGCTAACCTATTCATTTGCAATAAACTCAATTTATTTTCTGAAACCCTGCTTTTTATTTTATATCATCTCCTTTTTAAACAGTTTTAAATGATCGGTGAATTTTCTTTCATTTTGTATTTTATTTTAGGAAAGTATTAAAAAGAACATCTAAAGAATTTCTAAAAATAACCTTAAAATGTACATAAAATAAAAAAATGAATATAATGAAAAAATAATTTTAAAATGTACCTCAGTAAAACTTATTTAAGACATAAGTCAACTTTACTTAAAAAATTTTAATGACATTTCTTTATAAAGATTGCAAACTATGTATAAATCAAAATTTTAAAATCTAATGACACTACAGTGACATGCATCATCAAAATTATTTTGAATATTTTTATTTTAGTGTTCTTATCACTGAAGAATAATTTAAAATCTAAGCTAATAGTAGAGATACGAATTATCTTTAAAATATTATAACTTAAAACTAAAATGTGTTTTGAAACTATTTAAAGCTCTATCTAGTGCTGACATCTAGGAAAAAAGTACTACAATAAAGCAAACTTTAAGGTTAAAAATGTTTCTAATGAACATCAAATGCGAATAATAATAAGAGCGAAATTTTGATGAATTTTGACAAACATTTCTAAAAATGCAGTTTTTTAAAAGCAAAAATGTATTTTTTAAATACTTTCATTCTCATAACTATTCCACCAATCAAGCTTAAATATTAGATTTCATCATTACAAATTTCGTTGTTTTGGATGATGTACAATGTATGTAAAAATTATACAGTTCATTGTCCAAAATATTTGTATATATTTTTTAAAGAAAACTTAGTATAGTTTACAATAATGTGTGCATGGTGATTTTCTCTAAAAAAATCACCATGCACACATAAGGAGAATAAAAGGGAAATTTAAAAAAAACGATCATATGATCAAAAATTTAAATCATAAGAAATCTGTTTCATTTTTCCATTGATCAACAAAAAACGCAGATAAAATTAATAATTTGTATTGTATTATGAGCATAATGACAACGAATTTCATCAAAGCAAAATCACTACAATTGTTTTTAAATTCGAATTAAAACAATATTTCTGAGAAAAAATGAAGCATACATGATTTGCATAAAATGTGTCGATTATAATTTAGTCTTTAAAAACCACCAGCATGAAAAGATTTTAATCAAAAAGACTCTTGCAAACTTACGTGGATCAACTAAAACATTAATGAATAATTTGTTTAGTCATGATCCGGAGAATCATAAGCTTAAAATAATAAAAACAAAATTTTCTAAAGCAATTCAGAAGATCGAGATAAAATATTTAGATAAAAAAAAACGTTTAAACTTAATTTAGTAAATATTTCAAGTGTAATAAAAAATTTAAATCATAAGAAATCTGTTTCATTTTTCCATTGATCAACAAAAAACGGATATTAAATAAATAATTTGTATTGTATTATGAGCATAATGACAACGAATTTCATAAAAGCAAAACCACTATAATTGTTTTTAAATTCGAATTAAGAAAAATTTTTCTGAGAAAAAATGAAGCATACATGATTTTCATAAAATGCGTCGATTTTAATTTAGTCTTGAAAAACCACCAATATGAAAAGATTTTAATCAAAAAGACTCTTGCAAACTTACGTGGATCAACTAAAACATTAATGAGTAATTTGTTTAGTCATGATCCGGAGAATCATAATCCGGAGAATAATAATTGTATTATGAGCATAATGACAACGAATTTCATAAAAGCAAAACCACTATAATTGTTTTTAAATTCGAATTAAGACTAATTTTTCTGAGAAAAAATGAAGCATACATGATTTTCATAAAATGCGTCGATTTTAATTTAGTCTTTAAAAACCATCAATATGAAAAGATTTTAATCAAAAAGACTCTTGCAAACTTACGTGGATCAACTAAAACATTAATGAGTAATTTGTTTAGTCATGATCCGGAGAATCATAATCCGGAGAATAATAATTGTATTATGAGCATAATGACAACGAATTTCATAAAAGCAAAACCACTATAATTGCTTTTAAATTCGAATTAAGACTAATTTTTCTAAGAAAAAATGAAGCATACATGATTTTCATAAAATGCGTCGATTTTAATTTAGTCTTTAAAAACCACCAATATGAAAAGATTTTAATCAAAAAGACTCTTGCAAACTTACGTGGATCAACTAAAACATTAATGAATAATTTGTTTAGTCATGATCCGGAGAATTATAAGCTTAAAATAATAAAAACAAAATTTTCTAAAGCAATTCAGACGATCGAGATAAAATATTTAGATAAAAAAAAAAGTTGAAACTTAATTTAGTAAATATTTCAAGTGTAATAAAAAATTCACTTTGAACAAATTTCATATGGAAGATAATAATCTTATCTCATAAATCATAAGAGTCTGAATGCCTCATGTGACTAGAAAAAATTACATAATTCCATGTATCTTTGCGTGACTACAATTTATATTGTCATATGATCACGAGTAATAAAATTTAAATACGTTTAATGCAAAACGGGTTACCTATCATTAAGAAAATAGAAAAATAAGTTAAAAACTGTCAAATTATAGATCATGATATTTACATAATAATAAACTTATCTCATGTCTCCTAATAGATCCGTTTTAAATGTCTCATGGCATAAGAAAAAAAACTACATAATTTTGTTTATCTTTGGATAAGTGTCTATGATTTATATTGTCATATGATCGCCAGTTATAAATCTTTGCTTACGTTTAATGTAAAAATGGTTAACTTTTATTAAAAAATAAAAACAGGGTTTGAAAAAGAAGTAAGTTATAGATCATGAAATTTACATATTAGTAAGCTCATCTCATAATAGATCTATTTCAAATGTCTGATATCACTAGAAAAAACCTACATAACTAAATGTATCTTTTGGTAAGTGACCATAACTCATATTGTTATTTGATCAAAAGTAATAAAACTTAGCTGCATTTAATGTGAATAAGGTTAACATTTATTTAAAAAATAAAAAAGAGATAATAAAAACTGGCAAACTGCGTATCATGAAATTTACATAATATGTGTAGATCATTATTTTCCAAAAACATCAGTAAAAAAATTAATGAATTTAATAATAATGATATTCATACAAAATTCTAATAGTGAATAAAAACTACACGCGGCACTTTTGGCACAAATGAAAAGCTTATTTTATCTTTTAAGCATTAACCATAAATAAAATAAGAAATTAGTAACGCTTTTGAAAATAGTAGATATGACTGCCAATAAAATTTCAAAGGGGAAATAAAATGAACTTTATTTCCATAATAGAATTTCTCATTAACAAATAAAAATTACAAGTCTGAATCATTTCTTTTCAAATAATAAAATTTGTTTTCAAATAATACAATTAAATTCAAATAATAAAAGGAAAATATGTAAATATAATAGCATAATAATATGTTTCAAATGTATGGAGAGAAAAAAAACAGAGAAAATATATGTACTATATTGTTGATAATAAATCATATTATCAACCTTATAATTATTTGTCCAGAATAATTTTTAAAAAAGAAATGTTCAACGTAAATTTGTAACATTCACTATTTTACAAATTACGATAGGGAAAATATTTCTTAAAAATAACATTTTATAAAATTCCCAATTTATTTCATGGAGTAGTGGCTTCAATATTTTTGATTGTTTCATCATACGTGACTTATACAAGTAGTTAGAATCCTTTTAAAAAAAGAAGGTAAGAACATTTGCATATCAGGAGTCGCAAATAAGTATTTAAGTAAGAGAAGAATTTATCGAAATTAACGAAATGCTATAAAGGAATTCTCACCAGAAAACATCAAAAGTAATTTAATTGCATGGTGAAACTTACATATATTTAAATAACTGTCTTTCAACTTTTATTTGTATTCTTTGACAATCGGAAAGGCTTAGATGTTCTTAGATACCGGTATCGTTTGAGTTTTCTCCATCTTTAAATATTAATTTGCGACAATTAAAGTGTGTATGTTAAGTTTATACATTTAAAAGGCAGAACTTTTATAACAAGAGAATTGCCAAAAACTTTAAAAAATAAAAAATTTTCGAAAAAAAACCCTTTTGTACTAAATTATTGAATTATGCAGTACTGAGAGTTCATTATAGAATCAAGCATAAAGTGGATTGTTTAAAATGTTACAAGAAAAAAAACGTTATCAACTCTGACGAGTCATTATACACTCTAAAAACTGTACCTCTGATTTCAGAGGCACATTTGGATCATTTGTGCCTCTGAATTTTAAGGGCACAACGTACCTTTAAAAATGAAAGGCACAATGTACCTCTGATTTTAAAGGCACATTTGGATCGTTTGTACCTCTGAATTTTAAGGGCACAACGTACCTTTAAAAATGAAAGGCACAATGTATCTCTGATTTCAGAGGCAAAATCAGATATACCTCTTAAATTGAAACGTACACTGTACCTTAGATTTTGCTTTTGTGTACCGCTCATTGAAACAAGCATTTAGTGGTTTCAAAACCTGTTATTTACCAGATTTGAACACATTTTTTTTTTTTTACCTATTTGTAATTTTCTAGCACTTCATATAAAAAGGGACTTTCTATTTGGTTTACACTATTACCAAGATATTAATTATAATAATTCTTAATGAAAAATATTTCTCCATTCTTTGAATATTGGCCACTTGAAAATGATCATTTCAAGGGATTCCATCTAATAGACATAGATCTAATTTTCATAGACAATTATAAAATATGTAAACTTATACCATTTCTTTAATTATGTAGCTTTTAACGATACTTCAACAACTAAAATGGTGCTTTTCTGATCATATATAGGTACAAAAAGATAATATTTATCTCTGTTAACCCAAGTCAATAATAATTCATGGATTTTTTTTTCAAAAAGCATCCTCAAAATGGAAATTTCTTATAAATTTAGATATTTTTTAAATATTTAGAGATTTAATAAAATAGTTTTATAAGCATCAAAATTAAACACTAAATATCATGAAATCTAATATCTTTTATTTTCACACATAAAGAGCAATTTTACATAATTTAGTAACAGTTGCAATATGATGTATACAGTTGCACAAATATGGAAAAACATAGAACTTACATAGAATATTTTAAAATGATAGATGTAGATTTTGACAACTTGGATATTTTATAGCATAAAATATGTTTAATCAAATGACTTAACAAGTGTAAAATGAAAGATTTCCTTCCATTGATATGAATTTTTTTAAAATCCAGATTTTGGCGAAGAATATTAACCCGTTAGGTGCCATCATTCCCATTTTGGGAACATTAGCTTTCAATTTTTTTAGAACTAACTGTACTTAATATTATTTAATCGATGATTTTATTTGAGCTCAAAATATATGAAAAGCCTTCTGCAATTTTTTTGGAAAGCTTGTTTCAGAATTTTTTTTCATTGTATTTTAAAAAACGTGAAATTTTGCATTTTTGTCCCAATCATTAAACATGCATTTGTTTTATAAATATCATTAAAATAAGAATTACTTTCGTGCTTCAACTTAATTACAACAATCGGATTATAGTCGGATTGAGGATTAATAAACTTCAAACTTCTATCTTAATTCTCTTTTCCATAATCCGAATTTCGATGTCTACAGTATTTCTTAAAATGCCCTATTTCACTACAATAGAAACATTCACTTTCAGATCTAAATTTCTTCACAATACTTGGCGAATTCCATTTCTCATTAAAATGTTCTTTCTGGCGATCGTTATTACACGGAATATCTTGTGGATCATACTGAAAATTGGCAATGAGATTTTCTTTAAAGTAATAATAATTATAATCATAAATTTCTGACCTTTCAGCAGGAAAAAGCTGTAAAGCACACGAAAACCAAAGATCGAAATTCACACTAAGTCTCTTCGCTTTCTGTTTAAAGAGTTCGAAGTACCGTCGAATTCCACACTTCTTGGCATCAATTTTAAACATCTCATTCACTAATTTTTTCTTAAGTAGGAAATCCATAATAACAATAATATTTGTCACCAATTCTTTCAAAAACTTAATAAAACATTTCTGGAACGGATCCCAACACTGCCACCAATTAAATACATAGCTGTAGCGTATCAAGCTATATTAAAGAACTGTTGAGTTTTTTTATAAAAACATTTATTTCACACCACAACAAATACAATAACAAATATAAAGTATCCGTAACGGGATAGTTAAATCTCATAAAGGAAACTAGAAAAAGTGCCCGTAGCGGGATATATGAAAACTCACCCGTAACGGGATAGATAAAATATCAAGGCACTCTAGATAAACCCGTAACGGGTAATATGAAAACTCAAATTCCGCACAAAACTAATTCTAAAAAATCAACAACTTTCTGGTGTTCTAATTTTATCGTCTGCTTTTATTATTTGTATTTCGTCATAAAATATTTCATTGATGTGCGCATGCGCTTCTTCTCCGTTACATCGTACCGAAGAAAAAGAATTGAAGCCCATTTGAGAGGCACAGGGAACCGGTAAAATCCTTTCGTACCGCGCATTGACTCGCGTTTGCTTTGGTGCCTTTCATTTCTTGTGGTGATTCTCATTTTTAAAGGCACATTAGTTATGTGCCTCTAACAGGAGAAAATGAAGGGTACATTTAGCTTGTGCCTTTTATTTAAGAGGTACAGTTTTTAGAGTGTACAGGTCGATTTTTTTTAATTAAAAAGGATCATAATATGTACAGATATAATATAATATATAATATATAATGTAATATATAATATATAGTATAATATATAATATAATATATTATATAATACAATATATAATATATGATTAATATTAATTTGAATTAATTTTTAATAAAGATTCTAATAATATATATATTAGAAGAGGTAATTTTGGAAAACTCTGCATCTTAATTTAAACACAGTGCAAAGGCAGTTTTAATCTATACAGTTTCCTCATGATCCAGCAATAAAATACAGCAATTTAAAAAAAAAACAGTAATTTTTTAACTAATTTGTGAATGTCTCATTGCTTAAACAGCATAAAGTTGATGGAATCACGTAGAAATATGTAGATGGAAATTTTGGTTTCGGAAATTTTGTTAATTTTTTTAAATTTTTGGCAATTCTCTTGTTATAAAAGTTTTGCCTTTAAGATTGCCAGATTGCAAAATATGAAAACAGAAACACAAACGGATGTACTGAAGCACGTTAGTTTCATTAGCTACCAAAGATTGGCCTGAAAATGGATGAGCTCAAGGTAATAATATTATAATTTAAAGAAGTTTATAATTAATAAGGTTGATATTTAACTATGCAATTTTAATGATTTTAGAAAATTATCATTTATTTAAATAATAGAGAGAGAGAAACATTATTTGCCCGTTTTGCGCAGAATTTCAGCCACGGAATCGCCCGAATTGGATTTGCACAAGGCAAAAATATAAATTTACAACGAAGTTTTTAGTAAATTTATTAATAATAATATACAAGTAACTTAATAGTTTTATACAGAATTGAATTACATTAGTAGGGAATCATTAGTAAATTACGTTAGTAGTTTCGTTTTATCAAATTTTAAAAGAAATTGCCTATTTGTTTTTTGGATAAATAAACACTACTGCATATTCTTTAAATACTATTCATTTGATTAAATATGATATTTAAATAGAAGTTTTTAGAAGCATTAGAATTCCAAATACTTTATTTATTTATATTAGAAATAAAATCATTTCTTTTATCGTATAAATCAACAAACAGATGTTTTTTTTTCCTTTTTTAATAACTAAATCCAAGAAATATAAATTATCATCATGATTACGAAACACGATTAATTCATTGGGGTAAATAGTATTTAATAAAATTGCATAATCATGAAAATTAAGGATAATTAAATCATCAATAAATCTAAAAACAAACTTATTATTAAGAGTATATCTTTTTTTCATAACAGTGTAAAAATAAGTTTGCTAAGAGAGATGAAGAATTAAATCCTTGTGGTATTCCATCAATTTGAATAAAAATAGGTTTTCCACTGTAAAGATAGTTATTAAAAAGATAAAAATAATTTAGAAATTCCCAATAATCAAAATCGCAATTGAGGATATTTTTCAAATCATAGTATTAACTCAAAAGAATATTTTTTAGTTTAGAAAAGGGAATGCTATTAAAAAGATCCTGGAAATAAAAAGTCCCTATTGAATTAATTTTATTTTGTTTAATAAATTCTAAATCAGTTGATTATTAGTGATAATACATGAAAAACCTTTTTTAATAATATTGCCAATAATTTAATTTAAGTAGTTAGAAAAAAATGGTGCCACGTTTAGCATTAGACTCACATATATGTAATTGTTCTAAATCTTATAGGAATTTCATGAAATTTTGGACTGATAATTAAGTAAGGAAATTGTATATTGCTAATTTTAATTTTTAGCCTTTTATATAACGCTAAAAAAATTTTATGGTAATATTATTCTTTAAATTACTTAGCTTGAAATAATTTTACCATTTCTGACTCCGTATTTAAAAGTTCAACATGAAATTTTTTGTAGAAGATTGCATAGTTATTGTTAGCTTTGCCTATGGGGATAATTACAATTTTTTTAATTTTGCTTAATTGATAGAACAATTTTAGAAAAATTTGCTGAACTGCTATTTAAGTTTTCCTTATTATTGATAACAAAGTTTTTAAAGTAATAATAAAAAGTTCATTTCCATTCTGTTAATATACCTAAAGGTATAGAAAATCTAGGTAAAGAAAATTATTGGGATCATTAAGAAAGTATTTTAAAATTTTATTAGTTGATAAATGGTAAATGGGTCTAAATTTCGTGCGTTTTATCATTAAGTTCCCAAGTTCTAAGTTTTCTATAATATTCAAATCACTAGTAATAATATGTTGATGATGTTTATCAACCAATAATTCTTGTCTTCACAGTGACTTTCATAATCGGGTATATTAATTTCCCTTTAATTTTCCCTAAATTTTTGCAAATATCATTACAATTATAATTCTACCAAGAAATTTACTATATTTAAAGCCCTTAATTTTGTTAAAATCTTTTAACGGAAACAATTTTTTTTAATTTTCAAAAATATTATGAGACATAATCTTATCGAAACATCGGATATAATCGTGTGAGCTGATGAAAACATTATTTCTTTTCTTGTTTGGTTTTCCGCATTTCATTCTTTTGAAATTTTTTTTTAATATTTTTTTATGAATATTTTATTTCAAAAATAATAATAATAATAATAATAATAATAATAATAATATATATATATATATATATATATATATATATATATATATATATATATATATATATATATATATATATATATATATATATATATATATATATATATATATATATATATATATATATATATATATATATATATATATATATATATATATATATATATATATATATATATATATATATGCACGAAGTAATTTGTTAATTAGTTTGAAAGAGTTCGAGAATTTTCTAAAAAAAACTATTTTTATTATGTTACTTAATCTCCCAAAATGTAAACATATTCATATAAACATAAATTTAATAAAGCAATTACAAACCATCATTATAAAACATTATTATAATTCATTAGCTTTGTTATTCCTAAAAATAGATATTTTATCAACTTATAAATATTATTTTCTTACTTGAAAAAAGTAAAAAAAAACCTACTTTTTATTGTATTTTTCAGATCAGTAAGATCAGCGTATAAACTAATAACGCAAAAGTTGAAAGCTGGTTTTAACATCCGCCTAATTAAATAAAAAGAAATAGGATGTGTATAATAATTATTTTTTCCGTGGAGTAATTAGTTTTTTATTTACATCTCTTAGCAACGAAGTTGACTTCTAAGGAGAAGGTGACAGGTGAGTTCCACGTCTAGGGTTAAAAAAAATATCCATAAAGAAAAGAAAAGGTTTGAAATTTTTTTTTTTATTAAACTCTTATACTGCTTATCAAAAAAGTCAAAAATATGTATTTAGCATTATTAAACGTTATTTAGCTTCACGCATAATTCAGTTCTTCGAAAATTTACTTAAAATTAATATAAAATTATTAATACCGCGTTTCTGCAGAAATATATTAAATTGTCTTTATGTTAAGTTCTAATGCTTTTAATATAAACGTAAATGTAAAGACTTAAAATAAAGGTATATTGTTCGATATTTTGGAGCACGTACATAGTATCTGCTACCTTAATAAGATGCTTAATTTAGCCATATTACCGTATATACTAAACCTGATTACCGTATATACTTTTGCTATATCACCGTATGTATACTAAACCATTTTAAACTTGATTATGACCTATAGTTCGATTTCAATGGCAACATGTTTAAATTTAACACTTTATTACAGTTACGGCAAATTTATTTAATATTATGGTTTAAGGTGCCAATTTTAATTTCCTGACTCTTCTGAGAGTATAAACTTAAAGTACTTTGTACACAGAGAAAAACTTTTTGTTAAATTACCATTATTATAGTCCATATTTGCATGTTAAAGACAATTCTGGTGAAGAAAAATCGATAATTATGGTAATTAAACCAAAATATACGGTATTAAAACCATTAATTTGGTAATTTTTCCTGTTAGGGTTACGGTATTCCGGAAATTCAAATTTTCAAAATTATCCAGTTCTTATTCGCACATAATTTAGTTGAAAAACCTTACTGAAAATTAAATGCAATCAAATAAATGGCTCTAAAGTATCACGAAATTACCAAATAGACGATTCTTTTGTTACGTGTGTTATTTTTACACGACATATTTCAACTTTAACACCCATTATAATAAATTTGTTAGATATTTTTTTATGTTTTACTTAATTTGCTGTTAAATCTATATTTGTTTTAAGTTTGAGAAACGAAGATTGAACGTACAAATTTATTTAATGTTGAAAAAAAAATCTGAAATTTTGATAATGTTAGATATTTAAAACTTTGAATATATTCATTTAATTCTGTAAAGTATAAATGTGTGAAAATAGATATTTTCTTTTATAGAAAGAGATTTTAAAAAATTTTCCAACAGTAAAAACTTCTTAATTTGGTTAAATTGGTGCGTTACGTGTGTTAACTGTATGTAACTTGTGTTACCCTTTGTGAATATTTCAACTGAAAATCATAAATGTTGCACTAAAACATTTGTTTATTTTAAATTAACAGAAGAAAAAGAACTTATTTTAACAAATTAAATAGCTAATAGTTTGGAAAGAAAGCTGTATCCCTTCTTTATACTGGTTTAGTGAGTAAAACATAGCATATTGTTGACACAACTATTTCCTCAAAATCATTTATGTCGAAAAACATAAAATATGCATAATATTTTCCAATTATTTTTTGCAAATATTGTATTTTAAGTTTACAATCATGTGCATTTGCGTCAATAATTTATCTGAGGACAAATAAATATATGGTAAAACAAATAAATATATGGTAAATAGAGTACATCCTGTTTTAATTTTAGTTATAGGCACTCTACTGGCTACAATATATTAAGACGGGACAGAAATTGACTAACTGACTATTTATGTACAATAATCTGTGCATCAATGTATGTTATTCAAGTATCTAGAGAATCTTTTTCATAGATTTTATGCTTTGTATTACCGTTGCCACGGATTGATCTTTTCAATTTTTATCTTTATTTCATTTTGGCTAATATGTAATACTGTTGTATTAGACATGAGTTAATTGATTAGCTTTGCAAACAACACTGTATAACGACTCAAAATTTTTTGTATAACAACACTATTGTTAAATTGATTTTGCCTTTTGCTCCGCACTAAAGATTTTGCACTGCACACCTATCCCATATAAAACACTTATGATATGCTATATGGTAAAATATTTCCAAATGAATTTCTTTTTTATACTTTTATTATTAAAAGATGAAATAATTCAACCCTACATTTATTTTCAAATTCTAAGCTTAGAGCCGCGATGGCTCAGGGGATAGAGCGTTCGTCTTTCAATGAGGTGAATCGGGTTCGAATCCCAGTCGAAACGAATTCCGCATCCGGCTTGCACCAACCACAGTGCTGATGTGAAATATCTTCAGACATGGGTTAGACAAATCATGGGTTAGAGTCCTCTTGCCGTCAGGCTAACCATGGGAAGCTCTCGTGGTCTTCCTCTCCAATTAATGCAAATACAGCTTAGCTCCATCAAAAAGTCCTCCACGAAGACAAATTTCTCCTTTTACTTAATCCAGGAGTTCCCTTGTCTTCTAGATTGGGTTCAAAATTACAAGGCTACGGAGTTGAACATTAGTAGTCGTAAACCCAAAACATGGGTCGGCTGTTCAACGACGGTTATAAAATTTAAAAAAATTCTAAGCTTGGCTCATCACTATTGAGGATTTCTGTTAGTTCATCTTCTGAAGTAGATTATTTTGAAACAGCTTCTCAATTAGTTTTAAAATAAAAGTGCAGACACTATTTTTAACTTTGTCTCTTGTATCAGAGAATGTTGTAAATGAAGAACAAGTATCGTCTAAGAAAAAGAGATGCTGTGAATAATTTAACAGGGGCATAATGCTAACTGAAATTCGTTTTGATTTTCACAAGAATATACCTTTGCAAAGTCAACTTGAACTACCCAGATTTTATTTCTAGATATGTCCTTTTGGAAAGCATCAGTTTGGATTCTTTTAATTCTTATGTATTATTGAAAGTTAGTCCAATTTTCAGGAGAAATTTTAAAAAATTCCTGCTGCACATTTGCCATCGTATGTTTTCATTTATTATGTGAAAATTGTCGTCATCTTTTTCCCATCGTTGCCAATTATAATTTCTTTCTTATATTTGAATTTTAAAACTTTGTTGGGAAAATGATTTATTTATTTATTATTTTTAAATTGAGCGTTTTTATCAGTTCATGAAACACCCTCGAAGAATTATAATGAATTAGAGGTAATCTTATAATTAACTCAATTATATTTTATGTATGTGAAGGCTAAATCTGGATTAGACTTGATGTTGCAATTTATTTTATAAAATAGCTCTCTCTATTGTTTTTGTAATCATCACATTGTAATATTTATTACAAAATAACTATATAAAAAATAAAAAGATACCAAATTTTGCAAAAGTATTAACTTTAAACATGTAACTGTTTAAGGAAATTAAACAAATTTATTTTCGATCAACAAAGTGATAAATATACAATAATTAAATAAAGTTGCTCGTTGTCAACTGAAAATCGTCTCTGATTTAAATACTTTAACGTAATATATAATATAAAATTAAAATGTTTGAGCTACTTAAAAAATTAAAAATGTAATTATTAAATACATAAAATGAAATAAGTTATTTTAAAGTCAATATTATTTTCATTGAAATTGGGTTGCAAATCTTACTTTGAGATAAAGTTTAAAAGTAAGGTGTTTTTTTACTATATAGATGCAGCCTCCCCACAGCCTCGCTGTATTTACACAGTATCCTAAAAAAAAAAAAATTTAAAAATCAAACCGAAAGTCTCGCAGTCTTCCTATGACGTCATAGCAGGTCAGATTAGTTTAAATCAATGCATTTGTAACATCATCAAGAGGATGTTATAAACGCCTCTTATTGTAACTATCTGCTACCGAGGAATAGGGGGAATTTTTTAAATAAACAGTTAACAATGTAAATTAGGTGTTTTTAACGCTGTAATTTCATATTTATCCCTCTATTATGATAAAAGTTAGAATTCCTTGCCTACATTCGAACAATAAGTTTCTTAAAATATAAGTTATGGTATTTGTTTCAGTTTAAACAGGCCCTTATGATTAGAATTTTATATTTATTCCTAATTCATAATTAAGATTCATTGATTCTAATTTCCAGTTTAATAGCCTAGCATTATAAATTAGATCTTTCTAACATTGCAATTTTATATTTATACTTTTGTCAAAATGTGAGAAATCAAAACGTAAAATCAATCATTGCGTTTGATCCATTAATCTTCTAAAGAGTAATTTTGAATTTTGTAATTTTCCTTTTAGATGTATACATATTTTTGCCCTACTTCTTCTACGAAACTTTTTCTAAAATTAAAAGTTTCACTCAATTTCATTTGCAAATTTAAAATTGTAGACAGCAAAATATAACTATTTAGTTTCGACCTATAGTCCTCTAACAAAATTAATATAAATACAAATAATCTGCTCATCGAGAACTGTCAAGAAAGAGAAAAAAAACTAGTTTCAAAATTTAACAGTTAAAATACAAACAAGTTAAAGCCTATAAAAACAGTCTCCTATTTTAATCTAATAATTTTCTGATATAAACTCTTTAATTTCAAGGTTTTCTCCAGGTTTTCTTTTGCCACAAAAAAGTTTTCAAAGAAGGTATTTACGTTTTTTCTAATTCTTATTATTTTGAACTATAAAACATTTTTAACGTGTAGGGAAAAGCAAAATAGATATTTTAAGTTCCGTTAAAGAGCGTTAAGTCTCCTAATTTCATCCAATAATTTTCTGATAACAATTCTTTAATTTTAGAATTTTTTTCCCCTATTATCCTTAGCTATTATAAAAATTTAAAAAAATGAATTTACGTTTATTCTAATTCTAACAGCTTTGAAATGTAAAACATTTTTCACGTATAGAGAAAAGCAAAACAGGTATTTTAAGTTCCGTTAAAGAGCGTGAAAATCAATAAAAACAGTCTCCTAATTTTACTTAATAATTTTCTGACAGTTACTCTTTAATTTATAAGTTTTCTCCCTATTTACTTTAGCCACAAAATAAATTTTTAAAAAATATTCTTTACGCTTATTCTAATTTTAATAAATTAGAACTGTACAACATTTTTAACCGTGTCGAGAAAAACGAAACAAGTATTTTAAGTTCCGTTAAAGCGCGTCCCGTTCAATAAAAAACAAAATGCGCTTTCACTCCCGACAACACCTTTAATATTTCCTTCCTCCAGATAGTTTCGAGGCAGGAAAGTTTGTTTTCACCGCACACCACACAACTAAACAGATAAAGGTAGGTGAACAGATGAATGAATCGACCGATCTATCCTCAGATTCAAAAGCGACGAAGAGAGACGCACGCGCAATCAGAAGAAAACGCATCTCTCAACCACTACCAAGATTCCAGCTCCGTCGCCAAGGGGACGAAATTCGCCAAGCAATCCACACCGCGCTCTGAATTTGAACTTCACTGCAACAATCGCATGGTGCTCTTCGCCGTGACGCCTGACAGCGAGATCGTCTGCAGTACCGGGGCGGCACTGGACGATGCGAGATGGGGGAGCCGTCATGGTGTGGACTGTGTAGGTGTCCCCCCACAGTCCTATGGGCCATGAGCGGCGGCGGGGCGGCAGATGTGAGCTTCACAAAGCGGGCCGCGCAAGAATTGAGCCGATGTTTCAATGGACTAACGGTAAGAACTGCCGGAAAAAACTCATCTAATGCCTCGACCACCTTTTGCCCAGGCGGTGGTGCTCTAAATGAAACACAGCACCTGCTGCAGTGTCGGGCTGCCAGGGCTCGGTCTGCCCATCATTCAAAGTTCAAGGAGAGGCTGGACATTGTGCCACATGCGAGGAACCTGACCGAGCTTTGGCTCGAACCTGGGTTCCTCACACAGCTGTTTAAGCACGTGTGTCCAAAAGATCGATCCGTTTTAGCTCAGGTAAGACGAGAAGCATGCTTTAAATAAGCTCTCATTTTAGTAACTTTTTATATGGTATTAAAAATATTAATGATGACTTTTTAAACAAAAACTTAATTTAAGGAGCATAATTTCGGGTAAAATATTTATTTAAAAAAATACGGACGATACTAGTGTGAGTTTTCTAGATCGGAGCGAAATACATATTTCCAATAATTTACAGCAGTTTTTGACTTAACTCTAAATATTTAATGTAAAAAAGTTTTTGTTTACTTTTTATTGTTTTGTTATTTTTCCTGAGGAACTAGAGGAAAAAATATTTAGGATCAAAATAAAGAAAACACGAAGAAAAAAAAATTACAAATATGATATATGAAAATTTTGTTTAAAAAAATTATATTTACTAAGCATCTGCTTTTAAACAGAACTCGTCAACTACTATTTATTTATGATGGTATGATTATATTAAAATCATCTATTAATTCGTGTTTTAATAATATTCCTTTTTTATATTTTTCGTTTTTTGTAATGCAGTTCCTAAGAATGAATGACAAATAAATAGAAAAAATGTAATATGCAAATATACCAACATGTAATGTATTTCATAAAACTTTGAATAGAATAAATTATTAAAATCAGTAAATAAAGGAAATAAATTCTGTACCAGATCAATTGAAATGAAAACAACAACAACTTGTATTTAAGAATAAATAAGTTGTAAGAATAAGATTTATAATTCAAACCTCAAAAAATATCAGTTCAATTTTTCATAAATTTGTTTCAACTTCTATATGAGGAAAAAAATTTATTTGCCCCACGACACGGAGCTTTTGGAGCTCACTGCAAGTTTCTTCACTTTTTGAGAAGCATTTGGAGCTTAAATGTTGTAAATTATTTAACGTTTGATTTCGCAATTATTTTAACTTATAATTTCCACATGAATAAATACTTAAATATTTTAATTATAAAATACAATGTTTAATTTATAAAATTAATTTATATCAGATATTAATTTATAATATTAATTTATATTAGATTATATTAAAGAAGGAAGAAAATTTATAAAGAGAAGATTATAAAAAGAAGAAAAAAACGTTAGCTACCTTATCATTCATTATCTAGTTAAGATGTTTGTATTGCGATAACATTCATCACCAGTTTTATTTTCAAATTAAAAACATCATAACGTTTTTCAGATTTTTATCGTATTTATCGATAAATTGAACAGCATGTCTGTAACTGTCATTGTATTTTACTTTACTGGAAGGTTCTTTTTTTTTTTTCAAATTATTTGTAACAAATTCACATTATATTAAATAAAAATGTCAATCAGGGAAACACGATAAACGCAATTAAAAACATTCAAGTGGAATAGAACAGTTGACACACACTGTTAAATTTTAAACTGAATCGAAAATTTATTAAGTTATTAGTTACATTGTTTCCAAAAATATTTTGTTTAAAGTTGAAAATCTTACTCTAGGTTAAATTTTATTACGCAATCCCAAGTGCGATGGGTTATACATAATCATTTTAAAGTAAGTCAAGTAAAAGCCCCTCTAAGTCTCACTCTGTTAAAAAAAATGGAAAAAATGGTTAAATAACAATTTATTTATTATTTTACCTTTTTCAAACAAAACAGTCAAATAATTATAAATAAGATGGTGTTTAAACTGGTAACTATGATAAAACCGTTTATTAACTGCTTTCACCCAATACGGTTGAACAACCAGAACCAGGGATTCGAGTCCCAGCGTTGGCACCACAATATTCCCTCTATTCTCTTCAACACATGAAGAGTTTTCAGTGACCTTCAGTTCCCAATTAGTGACCCTGGCTATTGAAATACGATACCCTCTTTCCCTCGCAAATCGCAGCATCATTAAGTTTTCAAACCATGCCCAGCTAAATTTCTTTTTTACGGTTTTGAAGCCATGCTAGTTGTAAATGGTTAAGAATCTGTATAGTTTTGTATTCATGGTTTTTTAACTATATTAGTTAAAAAAAAGGTTTCAAAACCGTATAGATAAAAAATGCTCTTCGCCGTAAACTTTACGGTTAATTAGATGAACAGACTGATGCCGATTATTTTCTATGATTTTAGAATGTAAATTCTTACGTAAAAATTGAGCGTAAAAATTGAGCTCATCCTCAGTCACTGTAAACCTTAACTAAGCTGTTCCTGATCTACATATTTTCGGCAAATTTCTAAACGTGCTATTGTATGCAATGCCGAAAATCGACCGGCAAAGTATGAAATGATTAATTATTTCACAAATCGCCCTATTATGTAAATGGCAAGCCAACAAAGTATGAAATCTGATTTATTTTATACCTTTAATAAATGTGGTTATGATTTAGTATTAGTTGAAAGTAATTTCTAATAAGTAGGTTTACATTTTGTTTTTTTTCCTTACACTGTAAAAAAAATCCGGATCAAATTACGGTAAAAAGTACAGGCACTCAGGGTACCAGTACTTTTTACAGTAAAATGCATTTTTAACGGAACGAAAATTCTGATATATCACCACAATCTAACAGTAATAATTACTGTAAGATCATTGAATCACTCTAATTAAATAAATATTACTAAAAAAATTATGGTCTAATACTAATACGGATTTTACGAATGATGCAGCCAAAGAACCGGAATTTTTTACAGTGTAAAAAGGGGCATTAATTTTCAGTATTATTAACAATTGCTGATTACCATTGATAAAAACTCGGCAAAATATGTGTATTATTTATACGGTGTTAAATAATAACCGTATGAATAATATAAATTAATTATTGCCAGTATGTTGCTTCTTTTTGTTCAAAACTGTACAACTTACTCAGCATAATTTGATTTATACAGTGAATTCGCGATAACTCGAATCTGATAGGACTGACGAAAAACTTCGACATATCGGAAGTTCGACTTACCGTTAGTTTCGGTTTCGCACTTTCAAAATATTGTCGGATTATTTAATTACTGCTTATTAATTACAAATCTTCTGATTGCTTACAATATTTAAGATAATTTTTCTGACAAGTCATTTACGATAAGACTGTTTGAAGTACTTTATGATACCCTGGTCCATCGGCTGCAACTGTTTGGCGGGAGAAACTGCAAGTTTACTGCTTTCAAATTAGGAAGATCACTATGTGCTGTGCATTTATCCATAAAGAGTATCACTTTTCTTTTTTTTGCGAAGAATTTCCGATCCAATTTTCTTACATAGTCTTCAAATAAAACTAATATCATCCAAAACTTTTTGTTAGACTTGTAATCCAAAGGATACGTTTTTACATTCTTGAAACATCGGGGATTTCGGTATTTTCCGATAACAAGTAAGGGCAATTTCTCTGTCCCAGACGCATTTCCTCCAACTAGAACAGTCAAACGTTCCTTGCTCATTTTACCCCATGGGCAGTTTTCATCCATAAACATCATAGTCTTATTTGGAAAACATTTAAAAAATAAACCCATTTCATCAATATTGAAAACATCATTTTAACTGTATCCTTGAAGTAAATTTGGTAACGTTTCATTTAACCACTGTTCACATACTTCAAGAGGGACAGCCTTAGCTTCTCCATGAAGAGTGCGAAAGACATTGTGTGTGTGTTGCAAAGGAAGGGGCAAGATATCAGCTCCTAGGTTTTTTTTCTTTCTTTAAAAAATTCAAAAAAAATCGAGTTAAAGGGAGTAAAATTCGAATAATCGAGAATAATTAACATGAAATTGAAGATAAAAGGGTCGGGACCTCATAAAAAAATCGAGTTATAGTAATATTCGAGTTATCGTACTTCGAGTTATAGCGAATTGACTGTACTATGATACTTTTAAGTTATGCAGTATTTTTTATACTGATATTTTTTTAGAGCTAAGTGTCATTGCCTATGGCATTCCTTACCCTTACACTGATGGTATTCCTTATACTGATTCTTTACACAATATGATTTAAAGCTTTTAGAGGTTGGGGAGACCTACAATAAATTACGAAAGAAAACAAGTATTTTTGAACACCCTATGCCAGAGAAACGAGCAATAAGATTGTAACTTGCATAGATCATTTAAGTTATAATTTTTAATTACTGCATCAAATTTCGTAATTCTAGCGTAAATGTTTATGGAAATATAGACATTTTTATAGAAAACGTTTTTTTTTTTTTTTTTTTTTTTTTTTGGTCTACGGGTTTTTTCTTCTTTTGCTATAACTTTGTAAATATTCATTACAAATAAACATAATTTTTGGAGCAATTTAAAATTAATTCCAAATTTATTAATTTAAAATTTTAAAAAATCCGTTTAAAACTGCGCAAGATATGAGTATTTAAAGTAGTTCTTTTATACTGAGCATGGGCAGAAAAAATATTTTTTTAAAAGAAATTCATAACTATGTTGTAAAACGTATTTTGCAACTATAAAAAAGATTTAATTTCAATATTTTAAAAATTTACTTTCAATTTTAATATCTTAAATTAGTTTTTACACTTTCTAAATGAAAGCTCAAAAAGATACGGGATTTTCCACAATCTTCATTTTCTTCTAATGAAGAAGAATTATTAAAAATTTGACCAGCATTGTGAGGATCATTCCCCATAAAAGTATGCTTTGTTCCGCATTTTTTCTTTCCTTATACCATCGCGTTTTGTTTTTTGAACTATTATTGTAAAGTATTATCAGTTGTTATCAAATTTTGTGTTGTGATACAAAATAAAATTTGGGGAAAACCCCTGATCATTTTTATCTTTCTTATAAAAATTACGAGAACTACTTAGAAAACTGCTTGAAACTTTTTAAATGTTTAAGATATTCAAATCAAACTTTTTTTATTACTTACCAAATAAAATTCATAACAATATTATGAAAAAGTTTTTTTCAAATTTCTTCTGCGCATGCGCTGTATAAAAGAACTACATTAAGTACTTATACGTTGTGCAGCTTTCAAAGAATTTTTTAAAATTTTAAATCACTAATTTCGTAATTAATTTTAAATGTTCCACAAATTTGTTTATTTCCATTGAATATTTATAAAGTTGTAGCAAAAAACGTAAGGAAAAAACTTAATTTTTTATTAAAATATCCATATTTTCATAAATATTTACTCTAGGTTGAAGAAATTTTATGCAGTTATTAAAAATAGCAACCAAAGCAATCGATACAAGTTACAAGCTTATTGCTTCTGGCATAAGGTGTTTAAAAATACTTGTTTTCTTCGTAATTTACGGCTTTAAATCTTAAATCCCTGAAAGCTTTAAATCTTATTGCTTAGTATAAAAAATCGCACAAACTAATTATCTCAAAAGTTATAAAATGATACTTTAAATATTTCTATAGGAATTTTAAAAAAATGTCAGAAACTGAAAATATCTCTTCCATTATTGTAGGGTAGTGTATAATCTTACACGCAAAAATATCATACTTAGCTTAAAAAAACGCTTTTCATTGCATACAATACCACATTGTAAGCAATGAAAATTGTCTTCCTATTGTATGTCCTGTTTGCAGTCTATCATAATTTTTATACTTTGTATAAAAATAACAAATATTGCTTGCAACATATATAAAATTTAATACTGAAATAAATTGATTAAACTGACATTTTCAAACCGGGAAATTCACCATTTTGATTTATGTGTTTGATAAAAACTAGCTGGAACAGTAAAATCTGTCAGAATTTTCCAAGACTTTTTTTGTGTTTTTCATTCTATTTTAATTTTAAAATCTTAATTTTTAGCCATTCAAATGTTACATAGCATTTAATTAGCTAACTATTACTATAATACATAGCACAGGCCTACGATAAAAAAAATACAAGAGGTCTGATAGCTGAACTTATGTATTTTTTGGTGCTGAAATGGAAAATAATAATGAAAAATGTCCATCACGTCACGTTTTTTTAGAAAAATTCAATTTTACTGGAATTTTTACGAACATTTACCATAAAAAAATTTCGTTTTCGAATTTCTTCCTTTCTTGACTGACCAGCATTCTACTTTAGTCAAATCTACAAAAGTACCCCTCTATCACTACTTCCTGTCACCGTCCCTTTCTCTGTAACAATCTCTCTGTACCAATAGCGTAGCGAGAATCCTTATCTAGGTTCGCTAACCTCTCAGAAACACCAGCAAGCGTAATAAGGAGTCATTTTAAAGTTTGCTTTTTTCTGTGCGTTTCGTGAAACATGGCTTTGAGTTCAAGACATTGTGAAAATTTCCCAGGTGACTTTTGTTATACATGCGGCGAATATAGTGTTGTTAAAAATCACATGAGGAGCAATTCAGACAATGTAAGATAACTTTATCTCGCATATTTTGACAGGAAACTCTTGGATCAGGACAAATCTTGGGCACCTCATAAAGTTTGTGTGCAGTGTCTCAATGATCTACGCTTATGCCATCAAGGAAAGAAGACTGTTTTACGATTTGGAATTCCTATGACGTGTAGGGAGCCCCAAAACCACTTTGATGATTGTTATTTTTGTTCCTGCCATGTTCGTGGGTATAACCGGAAAAATCAAAGACTAATATCTTATCCAGATAGTATTCCATCGGCCATACGCCTCGTTCCTCATGGACCTGATGTGCCTGTGCCTTCAACTGAATTACCAATCATCTCTTCAGAGTCTTCAGACTCGGAACATCCAGAAGTTCAAGACTCCGATATCGAATATAAACCATGTCCAGTCGGTTTTCCTCAGCCCTCCTCTCAGGTTGAGCTTAATGATCTGACTAGAGATCTTGGCCTTTCGAAAGAGGCAGCTGGATTGTTAGACTCTAGACCGAAAGAAAAAAACTTATTGGCCAAAGGAACATCTTCTTATTGGTACAGGAATCGTGAAAAGGAATTTATCAAGTACTTTGATGAAGAGGAGAACTTGGTCTATTGGTCTGATGCTCCTGGATTGATGAGCAAATTTAATGTCATCTACAATAAAGATGAGTAGAGGCTGTTTATAGATTCATCTAAAAGAAGCCTCAAAGCTGTTCTTCTTCATCATGGGAGCCAGTATGCATCAGTACCAGTTGAACACTCAGTATATTTAAAAGAATGCTACGAAAACCTGGCTCTCGTCCTGAACAAAAGAAAATATATCGACCACAGTTGGACCATTTGCAGTGATTTGAAAGTTATCTCCATGCTTCTTGGTCAACAAGGGGGATTTATAAAGTACCCATGTTTCATTTGTGAGTGGGACAGCCGTGACAAGATCCATATTGGGTCAAAAAAGAATGGCCGAAAAGACATAATCTTGATTCAGGTACCAAGAACGTTATTCGAAACAGGTTAGTTGATCCGAAAAAAGTATTGTTACCTCCGCTACATGTAAGCAGTGTGTCAATGCTGCTCCAAAAGATGGCAATTGTTTCAAATACCTGTGCAAAAGGTTTCCATGTTTATCCCAAGCTAAGTTGAAAGAAGAAATATTTGTTGGTCCAGATATCCGCAAACTCATGAAGGATAAAGAATTTAAGACTAACAGAAACGGAAAAAGAAGCTTGGGTTGCTTTCAAAGATGTCGTCAGTAAATTTCTGGGTAATTAAGAGGATCCTTATTATAAGGAAATTGTAATGAAAATGCTGGACGAATTTAAAACGTTGGGTTGCTCCATGAGTGTAAAAATGCATTTCCTTCACTCACATGTGGATTTTTTCCCTGAAAATTTAGGAGCAGTCACCTAGAACAAGGGGAAATGTTCCATCAAGACATCAGAGATATGGAGCTTAAATATCAAGGAAGATGGGACAAGAACATGTTCGCTGACTACTGTTGGATGATAGCTCGAGATAAACCTGAGATTAAGCATAAAAGAAGATAATCAAAAATAAGTTTCAGAGAAACTTTTCTCTTTTGTTTTTTGCTTGCTTTGTGTTTTGTTTCAAACTTTCATATACACAAACACAATATTTGTTATTCTTGGTTAATCGTCAATTTTACGTAAGTTATCTCAATAAAAACAAATTAAAATGGTTTGTTGGTGATTTTCTTCTAGTCTAGAAGCTGATGTAAAAAGTTTGAACACAAGGAACTTATTGTTTTTCTCTCAACCAGAGGTGACTTCTGCGGTCTGATTACAGTATTTTTCATTCATTTTAACCTATAAAAATTAGCTGATAGCTCAAAAATCAATTTTCTTTCCCAAGATTAAATTTTACATAGATCGAAATGAATGAGGAGAACAGTTACCGGATAGTACATGCAAAATTGTTTGAGATAATGCCTTTCCAAATAGGATTTTAGTAAAAACATTAATATCGATTTCATAAAAAATTCTGATGTGATTGGTAAAAATGAAGGTCATTTTCGAAATCAGCGCATCAAATAACATATAAATCAATAATAACTTAGCTTGCATTTTTCAAAAAGTTCAATTTCGCAGGCTTGTGTAATTTATTACATCTTTTTATGAATTGCGGAATGCTCTATTTTGTATTTGTTTTAAAATTACAACCCATTACAACTGACAATGCAAGTCTAAATATCACAATCTATTTTTTTTATTATTTTTTTTTCTTAATTGCTTATTATATATTATTTATTTTTAATTCATAATTATATAATTTTTGTTTATTTTTCGATTTGATCATTTATTCATTTCTTTCTTTATTTATTTGTTAAATTTTGCATACTGTTTTCGTATTTTTACAATATATTATTATTTTACACACTTAAACGTTGATGTGTTCTCCTTAATGCATTTTCTTTATATTTCTGAGAAGGACTTAAAACCACATGAATGTAGAACACATTTTTTTTCTTATCTAAGATACATTTTAATAGGAGAAGAAGTATATCCTAACAGTTTCCAGCCGTAGGTGTATTTTCTATAAATAATCTTTCTATAAATAATCTTACTAAAATCTTACTTTACACTTTCTCCTACTAAAATTTTTGATTAAATTTTAACTTCCAAAATACTATGTAGCATCCTTTAAAAACAACATATAACTTTTAGAACATATTTAAAGTATATGTTTAAGTATAAAGTAATCTTAGAATCGAAGAAATCTAATGTTTGCATTTATCATTCTATTGGAAATTTGTTCCATTTTTGTGCTAAGTATTACATACAAAACCATTCAATGTTTGTAAACAAAATATCTAAAATTATTAATTTTTTCTCATTCTGATAGTTTTTCTAATTCACAATTTTTCTAGTAGACTCTGATATATTTACCAAAGATTAATGTTTTTAGATTAATGTTTCGATTCTCAGATTTAAGTTTTTATTTTGTATTCTTCCCTGAATATAATTGTTACGTAGCTTTTTATTATAATTTAATATTTGAATTCCAGCTTATCCGAATCATTAATTAAACTCAGTGTTTTTAATAAAAGCTTTTTATTTTACTATTATTTTTCCCAACTGTAGTTACACTTTTCATTACAAAAAACGGCAAATGAATCCTAATAAAACACAGAAAAACATCGATATTAATATATTACTATCAATATCAATAAGTTATTTATCCCTTTCTATCAATACGAAATTAGTGTATAACTATAAATAAGTTAAAGAAAATATATGTTAATATGAATATACCCCTATTAGTTAAAACCTAAATCTAGAGTTTTCATCAGTACTTCATACGAAATACTTGACATCTATATTTTTTTACAATTTTCAGTTATAAATAAACAATGAAGTATGGAGTAATAATATAATATGTTAAGATTAAGCCAGTTGTTTCAACGAAAAGTAATCAACTTTTTTAAACTTCATTTTCATTTTTTAAACTTCATGAAAAAAAAAAATTTTTATTTTTACATAACTCAACAAAAAACCCAGTTAAAAATATTTTATTTCATTTTCAGATTGATTTATGTTTATAATAAAGGAATGCGTGCGTAAATAAAATTGGACATCGATATCCTTAAACTAAATTTTAGTAGTAACAGTATTTCTTGCTAGCATAATATTAAGGTAAATCTTATTGCACATAAATTATGTTTATTGTTCTGGGATAATTAAATATTCAACCAGGATAGTTAATTTCATTTAATATTTTCTGTTTCAATTAATAATTTTATTTAATATTTCCTGGTGTTCAATTCTAGTTTTATTTCACCGAGAATTTGTTAAAATGCTTTTAAAATATCCTACGCTTAACAAAAGATATAATAATAAACGCTATTGAAAATTTAAGTACATTGAATAAAAAAGTAATTAATTATAAAGTACATTTATTAATGTCTCTAGATTAAGAAAAGTTCTGAGTTAATTATTCTACAACCTAACAGCCATCGTGAAATTTTTTAGAAGCAGAGAATTTTTTTAAAAGCTTACTTTCAAAAAAGAAAACTTATAAAACTTTTAAAGCTTAGTTTTAAAAAATTTAAGAATAAAAATATATTTTTATTTATACAGCCATGAAATAAATTACCTTAGGACTATGTCTTTTAAAATCAGAATTATTATTATCAGAATTATTATTATTATCAGAATTGTTGTTATTAGAATTATTTATCAGAATTATAAATCAGAGTTATTATTAATATCAGAATTATTAATTATCATCAGAATAATTGTTTGACAGAAAATTATATGATTTTTATATTATTTACCATAAATGTTATAATACCGGGCAGGGTAATATATTTAAGTTTTACTGGATATCCGGAACACGAAGGATGACTAATAAAACTTTTGCCGGGTACTTGGAACCGGTCTGATAAAATATGAATTTTTTACCGGGTACCCACACCCGACACCTCTCTAGTTAGAAATAAATTTTAATTTGGTTAATTACTGCTAGAGATTTTATAATTTCGCTAATTGAAGACTTGCGGATGAGAAACAATGGCTAGACAATATCTTTATTTTCTGTACTTAATGTATGCATTTTAGATTTAAACTTGAAATCAATAAAATTTCCTTTAAACCTTCATCCACTTCAATTGTCATAGAGTGTTAAAAATTGATTTTATTTTGGTCAATGAGAGCTAGCGATTTGTAGATTTCGCTAATTGAAAGATTGCGGAAAGGAAATAAAGGCTATGCATTATCTTTATTTTCTGTACTCAATGTATATTAAATTTACACATAATTTACTCGAAATCAATAAAATTTCTCTTAAACCTTCATCCGCTTCAATTCTTCTAGAATGTTAAAAATTGGTTTTATTTCGGTTAATGAGAGCTAGAGATTTATAGATTTAGCTAATTGAAAGCTTGCGGACAAGAAATAAAGGCTAACCATTATCTTTATTTTCTGTTTTTAGTTTATACATTTTAAATTTAACTTACTGGAAATCAATAAAATTTCCCTTAAACATTCATCCACTTATTTATCTTAGAATGTTAGAAATCGCTTTCAATTTGGTTTATGAGGTCTGTATTTTTATAGTTTCCTAATTGAAAGCTTGCGGACAATAAATGTAGGATAGGCATTATCTTCAGTTTCTGTGCACAGTATATACAATTTTAAACTTAGTTTATTCGAAATCAATAAAATTTCCCTTAAACCTTCATCCGCTTCAGTTCTCTTAGAGTGTTAGAAATTGATTTTAATTGATTTAATGAGGGCTAGAGATTTATAGATTTCACTAATCGAAAGCTTGCGGAGAAAAAATAAAGGCCGGGTATTACTTTTATTTTCTGTTCTCAGTTTAGACACTTTAAACTTAACTTACTGGAAATCAGTAAGGCCGGGTATTATTTTTATTTTCTGTTCTCAGTTTAGACATTTTAAACTTAACTTACTGGAAATCAGTAAACTTTTAGCTTAAACCTTCATCCACTTCATTTATCTTAGAATGTTAGAAATCGATTTTAATTTGGTTTATGAGGGCTATGTATTTATAGTTTCTTAACTGAACGATTGCGGACAATAAATAAAAGATGGGCATTATCTTTAGTTTCTGTACTCAATGTATACAATTTCAAACTTAGTTTACTCGAAATCAATAAAATTTCCCTTAAACCTTCATCCGCTTCAGTTCTCTTAGAGTGTTAGAAATTGATTTTAACTAATTTAATGAGGGTTAGAGATTTATAGATTTCGCTATTTGAAAGGTTGCGGACAAGAAATAAAAGCCAGGTATTATCATTATTTTTTGTTCTCAATTAATACATTTTAAACTTAACTTATTGGAAATCAATAAAATTTACTTTAAGCCCTTATCTACTTCATTTATCTTAGAATGTTGGTAATCGATTTTGATTTGGTTAATGAGTGCTAGAGATTTATAGATTTCGCTGATATTAAGCTTGTGGACAAGAAATAAAGGTTAGGCATTATCTTTATTTCTTATTCTCAACGTTTAGATTTTGAAATTGAATTTTATGAAATTTACTGAAATTTCCCTTAAAATTCCATCCACTTCAATAATCTTAGAATATTAGAAATCGATTTTAATTTGGTTAATGAGTGCTAAAGATTTAGTAATTTCCCTGATATTATGCTTGCGGACAAGAAATAAAGGTTAGGCATTATCTTTATTTTTCATTCTCAACGTTTAGATTTTGAAATTGAATTTTATGTTATTTACTGAAATTTCCCTTAAAAATTCCATCCACTTCAATAATCTTAGAATATTAGAAATCGATTTTAATTTGGTTAATGAGTGCTAAAGATTAATAGATTTCGCTGATATTAAACTTGCAGACAAGAAATAAAGGTTAGGCATTATCTTTATTTCCTATTCTCAACGTTTAGATTTTGAAATTGAATTTTATGGAATTTACTGGAATTTCCCTTAAAATTCCATCCACTTCAATAATCTTAGAATATTAGAAAACGATTTTAATTTGGTTAATGAGTGCTAGAGATTAATAGATTTCGCTGATATTAAACTTGCAGACAAGAAATAAAGGTTAGGCATTATCTTTATTTTCTATTCTCAACGTTTAGATTTTGAAATTGAATTTTATGTTATTTACTGAAATTTCCCTTAAAAATTCCATCCACTTCAATAATCTTAGAATATTATAAAATCGATTTTAATTTGGTTAATGAGTGCTAAAGATTAATAGATTTCGCTGATATTAAACTTGCAGACAAGAAATAAAGGTTAGGCATTATCTTTATTTCCTATTCTCAACGTTTAGATTTTGAAATTGAATTTTATGGAATTTACTGAAATTTCCCTTAAAATTCCATCCACTTCAATAACCTTAGAATATTAGAAATCGATTTTAATTTGGTTAATTAGTGCTAGAGATTAATAGATTTCGCTGATATTAAACTTGCAGACAAGAAATAAAGGTTAGGCATTATCTTTATTTTCTATTCTCAACGTTTAGATTTTGAAATTGAATTTTATGTAATTTACTGAAATTTCCCTTAAAATTCCATCCACTTCAATAATCTTAGAATATTAGAAATCGATTTTAATTTGGTTAATGAGTGCTAGAGATTAATAGATTTCGCTGATATTAAACTTGCAGACAAGAAATAAAGGTTAGGTATTATCTTTATTTTCTATTCTCAACGTTTAGATTTTGAAATTGAATTTTATGGAATTTACTGAAATTTCCCATAAAATTCCATCCACTTCAATAATCTTAGAATATTAGAAATCGATTTTAATTTGGTTAATGAGTGCTAGAGATTAATAGATTTTGCTGATATTAAATTTGTAGACAAGAAATAAAGGTTAGGCATTATCTTTATTTTCTATTCTCAACGTTTAGATTTTGAAATTGAATTTTATGTAATTTACTGAAATTTCCCTTAAAATTCCATCTACTTAAATAATCTTAGAATGTTAGAAATCGATTTTAATTAAATTAATGAGTGCTAGAGATTTATAGATTTCACAAATTAGAAAATTGCGGACAAGTAATAAAGCCTAGACTTTAACGTTATTTTTCTCTAATTCTCTAAAATTTCACTTTAATCCTTAACCACTGCATTTATCTCAAAAAGTTGGAATCAAATTTCAATTGATTTTATATTAGATTAAGTAAAAAATATTGTAACATGAGAATCTATGGGTTTAATTTTTTCAAAAACAATTTTAAGTAGAACCGCATTATAATCAATTTACGATTCTCTCTGATAATTATTCCCCAATTTCGCATTTTTTCACACAAAGAATAAGCGGTTAAAGTTAAGATGGGTTCTGTTAATTATCTTTAAACTACATCAGTTTTTTTTTTCTTAAATGCCCTTAAGAGCTTTGCAAGAGTTAGATTTCACAAAATACCTAAAAGGCTGTTCATTTTATATTTTTTACGCCCAACTAGTTTGTCAAACTGCTTCAAAGGAACATTTTCTTTTTTTTCACTGGAACATTTTCATTTCCTTTTTTTTACAATTTTCAGCATTTATTATTTTTTTAATGTAATACAAATTTTTGCACAAGTAGCTAATGAAGATTTTTTTAAAAAACTTCTCCTTACGAGAATTATATGAAAAATCACATTTAAAAAGAGTTTAAACATAATTTTTGGAAAAACTGTTTTTAAATTGTTAATGAGTTTTATACTCAAAACTAAGAGCGAAAACGGTGAATTTAGTAAAAAAAGTAAAATTAAAAAAATAGTGCGTGTAGTCCCTCTTCGCGGAAAAAGTTAAACTTCGTAACCTGCGACGTTAATTATAGAAGAATCAGCAGTCGTAGAAGGATCACTAGTTCTACTCAACGACTCTTTTTCCCGCTCCGCTCGCTTCCGTGCTCTGTAATAACGGTAATATTGTGCATTTTTACCTCGTGGACCTCTTTAACCAGTGGAAGTGCTTGCGGTTGCCTCATCGTCTCGCCCAGGAAAATGTACTTGTATTAAAAAGGTATGTGAATGCGTCATAATGTAATTTCAAAAGAGAAAACCTAACAATCAATTGATATTCACAAGAGACGTACCTTGACATAACCTTAAATCCGTCGCATCTTGAGCTACAATTGCCGTCCAACTCAACTGCAGTTGGATTACAACGTGACGTTAACCACAGAAGCAATGGCGGACAACATCCAGCAGCACATTGAAATCAGCCAAGATTTTGATTTTGACATTTTGATTTTGACATAGCTTCTTCATTAAACATACCACTCTTCATTTAGCTCAGCTATAATGTGTTTTTTCTTGGACAAAGTCATTATTTGTTCTCTAAAACACTGGTCGACTATAACAAAATCAATACAAATTCAAAATAAATATTTGTTTACGTTATTAACGCATACGCAATGAGAGATAATGTCTGCGTTGGACCGACTGCTTACGCTGAGCTAACAAAAAAGTATTTTTTTAGCTTCCGCTCTACGTCAACTTTCAGCTGACGTCCAGATAAGGCGCTAGTTCTAAGAAACCAGGCCTTGAGCTAACAAACCAGTATTTTGTTGACGTCAGCGGGACGTTGACGTCCCGCTGACTCCCAGATAAGGCGCTTGTCCTAAGAAACCAGACCTTAAGAAGTATAACTTCAAAAACTATTTAAAGTAAAAATAATTTTCATGGCGTCAAAATTAAAACTGTATTTAAAATAGGCATATTTCAATAACTTCGATTTAGAAAATCAATATACAAATAAAACGATTTAAAATCAAAATGCGATTTAAATTGCTATTTAAATTGTAAGAATTAAATATAGGCGGAAAATATTCTTTATTGTCAGTGATGTTAGTGATTTTTATAACTAACTAATAATGTTCATTTTTATTTTATATTAAATATAAAGAAATTGTTAATAATTGTCTTAACATTTATTCAGTAATCAATTTTAAGTACATTATTTAATATCCAATACTATTTAAGAATACTTGCTCAGTTTCATATTTATTTTTTGAATCTGCTACAACTTAAAAGTTGGTATTTTTCAAAACAATTAAATTCAAGATCACTTGAAAACTATATAAATAGTATATGGTAGTCATATTAATCCGATAATCATTAATTATATATAATACTCATACGGATAAGTATAAATAATACTTATATTGATGTCAATTTAGCTCATATTTTCTTATATATATTATGTGCAGCTTTGAGCTCAATAATTTTATTTGAAACCATATTCAAGAAATACAGGATGTTTTATAATCGCCGCCCTTAACACGTGTACATATTTCCTTCTCAAATTAATTCAAATCAATTATTCAATATGGATAGCAAATCAATATGTAAGTAGGATAAAATAAATTTTATGGAAATCTTTTCGTATCACTAGTGAGGAAGACGGGATGAAAAATATGAAAACAAATTTATTGCTTGATGAAAGTTAGAAATTTTTCGAACTATCACCTTTTAATTTTTTAACAGATTTTTATATCTTCAACTCCGCTTCTCTCAGTAGTAATTTGTTAAATTGTAATATAGTTTTTGTTTATTCATCATTCAGACTTTAATTAACGCTCCTAATGTGTATATCCCTTTGAATTCAGTTTCGAAAAGGATTATAGAAGTATATAATAAAGGAGTTCTTCACGGAACAACTTGTATATTTTTTCGTAAATTTATTCCTCCTTGTATATATTATTTATACAATACTTATCAGATTGGAAATAGTTTGCTTGTTCCAAATTAAAATATATACTAACGACTGAATAATTGGGTAGGAAGAAGAAGAAGATCGCATATACCCACACACGTGACCTATTACGCCATCGCCAGCTAGTTGTTTATAAGCAAAATGGCATGTTAAAGTAGAGCTAAGTTTCTCCACATAAGTTGGAATGTTAATTAACCCGAAGTTAATTGAATACAGCATCGTGTGGCATATCGAATTTGTTGAAATACATAATTCTTTTTTGTTAACGTCTTTTACTTTACTTAAATTTATTATTTGTTTATGTATCTTATTATGACCTTGATATATTTTTGTTTTGTGTACCTGGCAACTTCGATGCATAATTAGTTTGTTTATGTTCTACATGGCCTGTCTTTGTGCTAAGAAATGCATAGTTAAAGAATTGAAATCTTTGTGAAAGAATATAGAATGTGTTTCTTAAGAGATTTGATACTTGATGGGCTTGGCTCTACTCGAAATAGAATCGAAAGAACAGTCACAAAAGTAAACAGATGCCCCGTTTCAGCATCCAATCAGGATCGAGATGCCCGCCCTACGTCACTTGCGGATATCTTATTGTTACAACCGTAATCAGAGTTTTTTTTAAAGGAAATTTAATTTATGAGTTGACGATATGTACTTAAACCAAAGTTATTAAAATTGAATGGTTTTTTAAGGCTTATAAAATAATAGAAACCCGTACTTTTTCGCTTTAATTATTTAATAATTATACAATACTTGTTTATGAACACCATGATAGCTGCTATTGTGAATGATTCACTTGATTCTTGATGTATCGAGTGAATAAAGAAAGAAAAGAATAATGATAGAAGCTAATGAATTAGTTGAAACCCTCTTTTAATCTGTTCATTTGTAATTCAGATCATCCGCTTTAAGGAGATAAGCTTATAAAAACTTTTAACTTGTAGTTTTGAGGTTTATATTGAGAAAAACAATTATTGTATAGTTTTGGGATTAATCAGCTCTAACATTACTTTTTCACTCTAATATCGTATTTGTTTACATTTTCAGCTGTGTAAATGTTACGCAACCATTATCTTACGTAAAATCAGAATCATATACATCGAAATCGAGATTAGAAGAACGGATAAGGAAGTTTTTGTTTTTGTAAACATTCCTCTAAGGGAAAGGAAAAGCATAAATGAAATCATTCATCTTTTTCTAATATTTTTCCCTACAACAATTAATAACAAATAAAATCTGTCGGCAAAGGAAAAAAGAACATTTAATAAAAAATGTTTTTTTTTTTTTTTTTTTTTTTTTGCAATTTCCTTAATGAAGTCATTCACAAATCGCGTGATCTAACTTTCATTAAATACAAGTTGGCTGCTTCTTTTAATTCCAAGCGCCTTTTTATGTAACTCAATCATCTGATGAAAGACGCCTCTATGTGAAAAGAAATGCATTTTATCGGAAAATTGGCTCCCTCGCCAAGATTGGCTTCTTCTGTTGCTAAGGCAATGGATCTTTTTAGTGATTTCTAAGGGAGGACTGTATTTGTGGAAATAAATTCTGCTAGAAATGTTTTTTACAGAGGAATAAAGCTATCTTTGATCCTGCTATATATAACATTCTAAAGAATGTTCTTAAGAATGGTTGCTGCCATTGTAATACAATCTGAGTATAATTAAAGTGCTTGTAATCTTAGTGGTTGTAATCTTGTAATAATAGATATTCATTAAACCTTTTGATAAAAAATAAAACAGGTCTAATATTAAAAAGCAGATCTGAGAGTTTTATTGTTTCAGTCCGAAACACAAATTTTAAGTTTTTTTATAAAATATATAAATAATACGAGCTATATTTTTTAAGTGCAAAAATATGAAGTTAAGATTGTGATGCAACTTTAAAAAAATTATAACTTAAATTTAACTATCCAATTTTTCAGAATCTACTTGAAAGCCTTAATCTAAACCGGAATATACAAGGTGGTTAAAGTTAAATTGACAGTAATTAGAGACTCGTAGCTCCGTTGCGATTCTCCAATCCAGTGGACTTTAACTACCCGCTCTTCAATTGGGCATGTTCTTAAATGGAAAAAAGCCTGGATTCCTGACTTTATTTGAGTTTATGTAGCAAATTTAAAAGAAATAAACAAAAGCTTGCATTATAATTGTGACCAACTACATTCGAAAGGAAAATTTCCGCACAAAAAAAGTTGTTGAAGGCAGTTTGATTGCCAATTTTAGCACTCTGGTTTTGCTAACGAATAGTTATTTAGATCAGTGGTTCCAAAAGGTGCCTCCATGGAGCCCTGGGGTTCCTTGTAAAGATTTGTTCCGAGAATTAGGATTTTTTCTCCTAGTAATGGTTTTTGAAACCTGTGATTGTTATTAGATTTATTCAATAACGTTTTATTTTCTAAAACATTTATAAAATATTACATTAGTATGTCACATCCCGCATTTCAAATCAAAATATTAATGCTAAATTCAAGTATTTTTTAATTTGAGGGAAACTTTTTTTTGACAAATAAACGCCTTTTATGTAATTTAAAGTAATATATAATAATACACAAGTGGATCAAATATAAATTAGACTTTTTAATAGCAATAGACAGTTTTCTCGTTGTCATGGCAACAATGGAAATTTATTTAGCAGTGCTTACATCTTTTTTTTTTACTAGCTTGAATAATGAGTGAGTGTAAAGTTCCTAATGCAGTTGCACATCGATTAAATTTTTAACAAATGAAAATGTCCTAACCTAGTAAAATTTTGCGCAGATTACAGGTAAAGTTCGGCAATGATACCCTGCCAAGGGTTTAAATAGGCAAATCATGTATGCAAATTTGAAATTAATCTTGCTTGCACCACTACTCCACTGAATGAATCTGCTCCATTCAAAGCAAAATCTTGGTTATCTTCTGGTAATATAATATAATATAATATAATATAATATAATATAATATAATATAATATAATATAATATAATATAATATAATATAATATAATATAATATAATATAATATAATATAATGTATCGAATAGTTCAGTTCTAAGTAATAACTAAAAAGGATTCGAGACACATTTTTAAAAAATGCAACTTTTGTTTTGAATTTTTCTTTTTGTATGCGTGTTTGCTGTTATATTATACAAATGGTATACAAAACAAAGCTTTCACATCTTCTGTGAGTTATTTTTAAAAAATTTAGTAATTTTAAAAATTTATGTTTCTAGTTTTTATAGTTCTAGTTTTCTAGTTTTTCCAGTTTCTAGTTCTACTATAAAGGACCATCCATAAATGATTGCGCACTTTTATTTAATATTTTCAATCCCCCTTCTCCCCTTTTACAATGTGTCACTCTCCGGCGTACCCTCCGACCCCCCCCCCCTTCTGACATATCAAGCTAAATTACACAAAAATATGATAGCTATTCAGAAACAAAACACTTGTTATGAATCATATTTCAAAATTTTTAAACTATGTGTTTTAATCACTTTTGGGTGAATAAAAATAGTAATTTTAAATAAATAATCCCAAGAAAATGAAGCGGTAAGACGTTACTTGATTAGAAACTTCAGCATCTTCAAAAAGATGCAAATTATCATAAACAAATACAAAATTATACGAATTGAGCGCGTGAAACAGTCGACATGTTTCGATCGTTCAAAAATATGTGCCCATTTTCAGAACTTTCCAGGCGTGAATCAGACGAAGAAAAAATCATTTGAAATATAAAACGTTCAGTTGCCAATTAAAAATTGAAAAATAAAGGGGAAAAGCTAAACTAGGAAAAACTCAATAGGGAAATATGAAAAACAGAACAAGGAAAACCACAGCGGCGGAGAGTTGCAAATCAATGTAAAATGCATTGTTAACGGCATTAGTTCCTCCCCACTTCTCCATAACGCGTGGAAAGGCATTTTATCCTGATTTGCCCCTCTCGGCCATTGTGGTTTTTCCAGTTTTATTTCTCACCTTTAATTTTCAATTTTTCGTTGGCAACTTTACGTTTCATATTTCAAATCACTTTTGTTTCTTCTCATTCATGTCAGGATAATCTTGAAAATGCCGCCAATTTTTGACCGTTTGAAACATGTCGACTGTTTTTTTTCTAATTTATATAATTTGAAGCGAATGAAGTTTTAAATCAATTAAAAATAATAATGGTTAAATTTATGTTTATTTTGATGAAAAATACGAACAAATAGGAAAACTTATTATATAAATTATTTAATCTGATGATTAAATCCGATGATTAATCCGATGTTTTAATTTCAATCAAAATTTATGATGGCACAATTCTTGGTACTCCCTTCCTTACACCTTGTTGCAATTTTAAAAAAACTTTTATCTTCTACATTTGTTGTTGTTGTTGCTAATTCCCATCTGGTCTGACGGGGTCAGACCAGATCAATGAATCCGTTGATATTAAGAAAATCCGAAACCAGAGGAATGAATGTCGTTCCAGTCCAGCCCTAAACAGTTCAAGATGTGCTCAGGTGATGCCTGGTTTTGTTGGCATTTAGGGCAAAGAGGAAAAATCTTTTGATTTGCAGAAAATGTGAGACTTTTCAGGTGTCCACTGGCCAGTCGGGATAAGCAGGTGTTGGTTTGCCTGTCACCAGGAAGAGATAGAGAGAGTCCTGGTCTTTTTGCTTTATACCAGTAGTGAATAGGTGGAAGCAGCCACTTTTGTTTATTCTGGGCCTTTTGCCTTGCAAAAAGTTCAAGGTATGTAAGCTCTGAGGTGGAGAGGACTAGATGGTCTAGTCCCTTCTTTGCAAGAGTGTCAGCCAACTCGTTGCCGTGGATATCGACGGGCGACGGGATCCATTGAAAGTGGACCTCGTGCTGTTGGGAAATGAGCTTTACTTTTTGCAAGATCGAAAAACTGGTTTTATCTCCAATGAGGGCCCAATTTTTGAGGTGTTGAATTGAACTACTCTACATTTGTGACATCTTTTATTAACCACTACTAATTGAAATTATTATGCTTCAATACTAAAAATGCTTGAGTCACTTTGCTGTTTTTTATTGGTTTTTAAACAAACTTTAAATCATTTCTAAAATTAAAATCGCAACTTTTCCTTTATTTTTAAAGGACAAAACAAGCAAAATACATGGAAATATATTGTAAATTTCCTACAGACAAATTAAAGCAATCTCAAATATTTCTGATTTTATGCAGTTATCATAAAAGATGTTGAAATAGTTTTGAAGTGGTGCAGAAAACCTTTCTTGAAACTTTTTTTAAAAATACATGCATTGTTTTTCATTTTGTTTGCTCAAAAATTTTTTTATTTGATTTTTATTTCAATTTATAAATACAAAGTTGGAAAGGCATAATTTTTAAAATTGATTTGATACTCGTCTAACGCACTGTTCTCAGCACAAATTTCTGACACTACTGTTTGAAACTCTGTCTGACAAAAATTTCTCGGGGGAAAAAAAAGTTAAATAACAATTAACCGCTAAATTACCGTATTAAACTGAAACAGCCCAAAAATAATTAAAATGTAGTATGAAAACTGTGTGAGAAAAATCACTTATTGACTGTTTTTATCCAATATGGTTAAATGACCAAAATTTTAGCTGCACCAGCTGAACCTACCTTATGACGCCACTTAGTTTCCTCACAGCTAGGTATATATTATGATCGAGAAATCTAATCTGTCAATTTCATTACCCAGAACGGGGATTCAAATCCCAGTGTTACCACAATATTTCTTCCATTCCTTTAACTCATTAGGAGTTTCCAGTGTCCTGTACTACTCAACTCTAGAGTCTAGACTATTGCAATACGAGACTCTCATTCCCGCATAGATGGCAGCACCACAGAGCTTCTTAACTGAAAACAGTTTTGCATTTCCTATCTCTCGCGATAGATGGCGCCACTAGATAAACTAATTAAGCCACATTCCAAAATTCACACGATAAAACAAAACTCCACTACAACCCAACTCAAATATCCTATACATAACGAAAAGCTTAAGATCTCCTCACTAGATCCATTACCCAAAGTTAATTGTATCGCTTTCTCTGCATAACGTATAAACCAATTTTTATCCAAATTCAATACGCATAACGAATTCTGGATGGGTCTGAACAGGGTCACTTTAATTATAGCAGCCCTATATATATATTCAAAAATTAAACAATAAGATAACCTTTCAATCTTTTATACTGTCTACGCTTTTAAATGACACCCAGTACTGCTACCTTACCGTTAAAACGACTGATGCATCCGTTTGCTATTCCATAGACGCAATGTTACTCCATTTCCCAATGCCTATTAGAATGTCCGTACTGAATTGTTTATTTCAATATATCCACGAAATTTATCATTTAATTTAGAAAAAATCACAAATAAATTATTTAAACCATTATTTCCTTTGAGGATACGATAGCCACACCTTGAATGAAGGAAGAATGACATGACCCCCAAAATTCTTACTCTAAAATTAAGTCCTAATAGTCGTAATTCATGGTCATTCATAATCATTTCAAAAGATGCTAAAACTCAGTCGTACTTTTATTATTTAAAAATTTTATCAACTTTTTTGTGAAATTTCAGTCTTCTTGTGTGATTTATTTTTGTGTTAAAACATGTGGTCTTCTCATATCATGCATATGGTATTTATTAAAAAAGAAAGTACCCAATCAGCAAATAATTTTTAATATATTTTTCACCAATGAAGTATTATTGTAAATGGTACTCTTATGTATAGATAAATAGTGAAAGAAAGCGTCTTTATTACCAATTTTTCTCTTAATTACCGAATTCTCGATAAAGTAAAACATTGTTTTGTTAAAATTTGTCAAGTATTATTTGGTCAAATATTTGTTTCAACCTAAAACCATTGCGGTAAGTTATTGATGATGAGACTTTTGTATTAAAAACAATATAATTATAGCTAATCTACTGATATTCCATATTTTTAGGTTTGTACGGCATGGCGAGAAGTGCTGTACCAGCCAAAGTTCTGGCGCGGATTGCAACCTGTTCTGAACTATCGAGAACTAAAGACCAGCTCTGCGACTGTCCGGCTAGGAATCTACAAAAGCATCGACAGACGAGCCTTTGATTCGGTGTGTCTCTTTGGAGCAAACGATGAGGACATTTACGAGTTAATCACACAATGCCCACCCAGCCTGGCCAATCGCGTTCGACATGTTGCACTACGGTGCTCTGGTATCACAGACAAAGGCTTAGAAATTCTCGTTGGTGGTTTACCTTCCATTGTCCAGCTGGAGCTCTCCGGCTGCAATGAGGTCACTGATGCTGGACTCTGGGCAAGCCTTACTCCTCGAATTGTGTCACTGACTTTGGCGGATTGTATAAATGTTGCTGATGATACTGTCGCTGCTATAACACAACTGTTGCCTTCACTTTATGAACTGAACTTACAGGCATACCACGTGACTGATGCGGCTTTGTCTTATTTTAGTCCTCGGCAAACAACCAGTCTTTGTATTCTGAGGTTGCGCTCCTGTTGGGAGCTAACCAACCACGGCCTGCTTAACCTGGTGCACTCCCTGCCCAATTTAGTGCAATTATCTCTGTCTGGTTGCTCTAAGATTTCCGATGATGGAGTTGAGATGTTGGCAGAAAATCTCAGGCAGTTGAGATCTCTGGATCTCAGCTGGTGCCCTAGAGTGTCTGACGGTGCGCTTGAATTTATAGCATGTGATCTTAGTCAACTCGAAGAGCTAACTCTTGACAGGTAAGCCAACAAAATCCATTAGGATTTTTCTTTTTTCTTAATTGCAAATTTTTATCTTTTAAAATTATCGAAAGAATTTTTTTAAAACAAAGTTGTAAGTTCTAACTATAATAGAATTTCAGTAGTTTCATAAAATATCTTTTTTCTAGTGGTAAAAAAGGTAATATATTAATATTTATTGAATTATATAAAACGAAATTTTGTTCACCACATCATATGACTAATTTAAACAGTTTTATTAAATATCAAATAGAGGAACGGCCATGCTCTATAGCATTGAGAAAGATTTTATGAGAACTGGGTACCTGAAAGCGACGTCCTGTGTGGGTGTAGAACTTGATTGGCTGCTGAATCCTGGCATTTGTATATGCCACGATTCAGCTGACAACCAGGTTCGACACCCGTGCGTGATAACGCTTGCAGGTATCCACTTAAATCTGATCCGAAAATTGATTCACCGTGGTTATGAAACAAGCTTAATAGCTATAACGTTATCACACCATCTTATTTACATACAACTATCTGATTCCAGCAGTCTTCTTCATCACGAGTTTCAGGTACCCAATTCTGCTTGCTATAAAAATTTTGGTCATAGTTCACTATCATTGATAATTATATTTCGCACAAAACTCAAAAGTTGGAGGGTATACACGGCGATCAGAAATAAAAAGATTTTACCAAACATAAAGACTTCCTCTGCGCAACTTATGCGAGTACTTATATGTTAACTTATACGCAAGTCGACAAATTTCTTACAATATTTCCTGGCAAAAACTCTATCTTGATCCCTGCAGAGCTTATAATTGACTCGACCTATATGAACATTTAACAATGAAGTAAGATTGGGACGTCTAAATTTCGTCTCAATAGATCTAGAAACTTAGACAATTATATTTAATTCCTATATAGGCTGTACAGTGACTAATATATATAGACTGCATAAGGCAGATCAATAAGGCTGAACAATGACTATACTATACGGAATCAATTAAACAATTCTACGTAGGGTTTATTTAGGTACAATATTGGTTGATAACGTTCCTCTATCACTAATTCGGCCAAAATCCCCTAACGGCTCGAGTAATGGTAATGGATTGTGATAAAATAGCATAAAATGATTACAATATCTACATCAAACATCATTTTGAGTTTCATTAAATCTAAACCCTCACAAAATTAAAGTAAGCTGGCTGTTAGATACCTATTTACGTTTTAATTTTCAACAATTAATAATATTCCTGCAACTAGATATTTTCATGTTCTATAATATCTTCCACTTGTATTATTTACCACATCTTCGATGTCTCACATTTTTTTTTAACTCAAAAAGAATTTTTAAATATACAATGTTATATATTTTTGAATAATTTATGAACTTACAATGTCGAGCAATATGATCATCTTTAAAAATGCTGGCAAATAATCTAGGAAACGAATAAAGGTGAAAAACGACACGCCCAAAAATTCCACAAAGAAGTGGCAAACAGGTACTAGTATATTTCATTGTTAAATGTCAAAATATGTGCCAAATCCGTAGCTTAGGCAGAGAGCGTAATCTGAGTCGGCCAAACGCCTTTTCCTTGGAGAAGGTTAGAACGAGAGATGCAATTTCAACGTGGTTCGGTTGCTACGGCAACCGCATCATTTATTTTTCCAGAGGCTAAAGAAAAGACCAGCTGGCAATCTCGATATGGAATAACCTTGACCTTTGCACTCCATTTGTTCATGATTGAATTTTAGTTATTTAATCTCTTAATGCAAATACGAAATTTACTTACAAATTAAATTTTTTTAAAAAGTAACTTAAACAAAATACTTTTCTTTTCTGTTTCCCTAAGTTGTTAATTGAAAAAAGTTACATAACAATCCGTAATGAGTTTGCTTAAAGTATTTGAGCAAGATAACTCTTTAGACATTTCTAAAATATTATCTGACACAAAATATAGTAAATGACATTTTACTGATTATACTAAAATCAGCTCATTTACCATAGCAATAATCTAGTAAAACGTATCCTCTTTGATTAATGAATCGTAGGATAATCCCGTAAGGATTACGTCTTTTCCTCTTATGCGGAACACAAATAACATTATATTTATCTCTATTAATTAAAACTTCCTAATTTATAGCGATAACTTCCTAATTAATTTCTATTAATTATAACTTCCAAATGATATAACTTTAAAGTCTTCCACATGTTTTGTCCACTTGTCTCTCCACTTGTCTCTCCACATGTTTTTTAAAAGATATCCTCTGTGATATATCTTCTATATCAATGGTTCCTAAAAGGTGTTCAGCGGAACACTAGGGTTTCATAGAAATCTCATAGGGGTTCCGAGAGTTTAAATTTATTATACCGGCAATAATCTTCGAAACCTGTCGCTACATTTATGTCCAAACAGTAAACCATCATTTATTTGATTATTCTGATTATTTTTATGAAATTATTTAAGTAAAATACCAATAAAAAAAGAAATAAAAAAAATTCGTAAGAAATATTTCCTCTAATTACCTTGAACTGAATAAATAATGAAAATGATAATGCCTTTGTATTAAAAAAAATTCAGTCATTATTTCTCTTCGAACATTTCAATTCAAAGCAAAATGATCACATCCTAGAACAAAGAATTATATTTGTCTAATAACCATTGTCGGCGGTTATAAGAGTTTTTGTTTTGTTGTCAAAACTATATTTCAGCTTACTTTATTCATTTTCAGCTTGTGCATATACCAAAAACGAACTCGGAACTAGACTAGATGCCACTCCATTCCTTCGAATTCAACTGTTTGACATAAAATCTATAATTTTACGACTGTTATCGATAAAACGATTACTGAAAATTTTTTATTCTTCCTATTAAATATTATCAAAAAAAAATAATCTTTCTTTGGTTAATAATTCACGGCTACTAATTTTATTTATAAATTTGGATTTCCACCAAACCACCATTTTGGGTTCCCACATCCGAAAAAAATTGGCAACTGTTGCCTTACATCACTTATGAAACCCCTCCTCCATGTGTAATAAAATATATCCTCTGTCATAAAGGAATTATGGGATAGTTCCAAGTTAACCATGCAAATGGACTATGGATGTTTTCTTCTTATGTGTCTCACATATATTGAGCTCTCGTGTCGCTAATCTTTGCACACTTCCTCTCCACTACGATGCCAAACGATATCAATTATTAAACCTCTCAAACGCATATCTTTATCAGTAATAAATATCACATTACAAAAATACATATCACTCTTTCCTATCCACTACGAAGTCAAACGATATCAATTATTAAACTTCGCAAATGCATATCTTTATCAATAATAAATATCACATTTAAAAAATATATGTCACTCTTTCCTCTCCACTACGAAATCAAACGATATCAATTATTAAACCTCTCAAACGTATATCTTTATCAATAATAAATATCACATTTAAAAAAAATTACTCTTTCTCTCCACTACAAAGTCAAACGATATCAATTATTAACCTCTCAAACGCATATTTTTATCAATAATAAATATCTCATTTTAAAAAAATATATTACTCTTTCTCTCCATTACAAAGTCAAACGATATCAATTATTAAACCTCTCAAACGCATATCTTTATCAATAATAAATATCACATTAAAAAGATATCTATCACTCTTTACTCTCCACTACGAAGTCAAACGATATCAATTATTAAACTTCTCAAACGCATATCTTTATCAATAATAAATATCACATTTTAAAAAATCACTCTTTCTATCCACTACAAAGTCAAACGATATCAATTATTAAACCTCTCAAACGCATATATATCAATAGTCAATATCACATTTAAAAAAAGCCTATCACTCCTTCTCTCCAATACGAAGTCAAACGACATCAATTATTGAACCTCTCAAACGCATATCTTTATAAATAATAAATATCACATTCAGAAAAAATATTTATAAAAAAATTCAGCAAACTATTTGTGTATTTTTTTAACTATATGAAAAAAATTCTTGTTAATATTTAATATTTCTGATCTAGTATAGTGCTATTAATTTCATTAAAATTCAATTTTTTTTCAAGGAAAAAAATGGTTTATGTTCTTTTTATTTAATAACCATTCCTCTTTGACGATTAATGGCGGTTTCTCTTCGACGATTAATACCGATTCGTCTTGAACGATTGCTGGCGATTCCCCTTTGATGATTAATGACAAAAATTTGTAGATATTTTGAATTAAATTTTTCGACAAGATTTTAACCTTTTTATTCTTTTGAATAAATTTAATAAAAATATTCTTTAATTATTCCTTTATTTATTATAATCTTTCAACTTGACTTTTTTTAACTTAATTTGAGGTTGAAAATCACACAAGCAATCGTTATAAACATCTTTTGCACCCTATTCTATTACAAAACTATAATATCTCCAAAATTCCTTTAGAAGTTTCTTCTTTTATCATATGTAAATAACTCAAAATATACGCATAATCACTCATATTTTTCTTCCTTATTCTCATCAAAAATAACGTAAAGTAATAAGTTCTAACAAAGTAGTTCTCTCTGAATCTATAAGCTATATCATAATTACTTTTCCAATACAGTTATAACGTAGTGTTACAGTAAGCGCGTAGAAATGCACGGGTGCCAAAAATTTTTCCTTTATCCAATTCCGTATAAATGGCATCATTCATATTGTGGCCTTAAAAGGAGATAGAAAAGCAATATTTTTCGTAAAAATATGTTTTATCGCCGTTTTATATCAGCATTTCTTGCTTGGGCTGTGTCGAATGTATTTGTATATATTTTAATGAAAGTGTTACACTTCTGTTTCATCAGACATTGCATTTCAATTTGTTTTTTTATCTATAAGTTGTGATTATACTAAAATTAATCTCGAACTGTGATTTTGAAATATACGTAGTAAAATGAAATGAGTTTATCATTTTAGATAATATACTTTGTAGCTAGAATCTGAATGTGTCTCCATTTTCAAAAAGGCTTTCCTTTTTGAGAAATTTTTTTTATGGGGGAGGGGTAGAGTTATATTGAGAATCTTTTCCCTAGTGAAGAAATTAAAGAACATCTATATATTTTCAAAAAAAAAAGAAAGAGAGAGAGAGAAGGAACGAGAAAACTGTTAGAAATATTTTATATTATTAGAAGTTTCTCGAAAAATGGCTAAATAACAGCATATTTAACTTTATTTTATTTTATAACCGTCGTTGAACATCTGACCCGATTTTTGGGTTTACGACTACTAATGTTCAACTCCATAGCCTTGTAATTTTGAACTCAATCCAGAAGACAAGGGAACTCCTGGATGAAGTATTGGGAGAAATTTGCCTTCGTGGAGGACTTTTTGATGGAACTAACCCGCATTTGCGTTACATGGAGAGGAAGGCCACGTAAACCTCCCACGGTTAGCCTGAAGGCAAGGGAACTCTAACCCATGATCCGTCTACCATTGAGGATATTTCACATCAGCACTGTGGTCAGTGCAAGCCGGATGCGGAATTCGTATCGACCAGCCATCGCCGGGATTGAACCCTGGTTCACCTCATTGGAAGGCGAACGCTCTATCCCCTGTGCCATCGCGACTCAACAGCATATTTCATTGTTATTTTACCTTGATCAACCGAAACAGTCAAATTATCATATAAAGATGGTATGTCAGCTGCAAGAAAAATCGCTGATTAACTCTTTTTTATGAAGTCATTTAGATCCTTGCAGCTGGGTACATTGTTTAACTGAAAAAGCCCATGTGTCCATCACATGAACATCTAAACGGGCATTCGAATCCCAGCATTGACGCCACAATATTTCTCCCATTCATTCAACACATCAAGTGTATCCCTTGTCCAGCACTCCTCAATTGGTGACACTGGTTGATTCGAATGATCTCATTCACGCATAAATGGCAGCACCACACAGCTAGTTAGCGTAAGTCTAGACCCATCTCTCACGATAGATGGCACCACTAGATAAGCTAAATAAGTTACATTACATGGTTCATATGCCAAAACACAATTGAAACACAACCTAACTCCAATGTCCAATTATATTTCATTTTCACTATTTTGAAACCATGCTAATTGTAAATGGTTACAAAACCGCCAAGTTTTGTGTACATGGGTTTTTAACTGTACAAGTTGTAAATGATTACAAAACAGTAAAGATAAAGACATGTTCCTATTCGTAAACTTTACAATTAATTGAACGGACAGACTATTGCCGATTATTTTACCTTAATTTTGTACTCTCATACTAAATTTGCTTTCAGCAAATGAGTAAAGGTATTTATTTTTTAGGTTCATAAGCTTAGTATTTTGTTGAAGTATAATAGACAAACAACAATTGCAACATGCAAATTTTATTACCACTGACACATTACATATTGTTATGTTATTGCTAGTTTCAACCTCATTAAAGATTAATTTGCTAAGATTAAAAACACATGTGAAAACCGAGATAATTGTTTAAGAAAAAATTGATAAATAAAAGTTTTAAAAGTAGCTTTTATTTTTAAATACAAAAAAAAAAATTTAGTTCAACATAATTTTAAAAAAATAATAATAATTCATTTGTAATCATTTTATTACATTGTCAGTTCAAGTTGATTTACGTTTATATATATATATATATATATATATATATATATATATATATATATATATATATATATATATATATATATATATATCTTTTAAAAATTCGTAATTACAAGAATAGAAAGGAAGATAGAATTGAAACCGTTTCATGAATCTTCTGTTCAATATTGGTAATAAGATAAAAATTTTAACGGAGTATCGAAATTTCAAGAGATTGTACTGCGATAGGTCTCATTGCACGTAAATTACGTTTGTAGTTATCAGATGTTTGATATTTAAACTCTAACTAGGAGGCTCCGCCCCCTGTTCGCTAACGCTCGCCATCCCCCGAGAATTGCTACGCAATCCTATGTGGTTCACGCCGTGAACCATGGCTCGCTGCGCTCGCTCGCCAATGAACGCAATGTTCTAGCACAAAGACATAATATATTATCATCAAAGACATAGTATTTTATCATCAAAGACATAGTATTGTACTTATGTTGAAGAATTCTACCAATGTTCTTATTGGCTTTTAAAAAAGTATATTAGATATTTAGATTGTACATAGTGAAAAAATCAAAACATTAGCTAAATAAGAAACATATTAGCAAAATAAATTATCAAATATTGCTTCACTAATATTCCGCATTTTAAAGCGTGAAAATTCAATGCATAAATAAACGCGAAATATAAAAAAATTCAATGCATTCAATACAAACACTTAAACGTTTTTTAGACGTTTAGGTAGCTCCCAGTAGAAAAATATCAATTCAACAGCGACCTTTTAAAGCATTCTCACTTCAATTAATTAATTAATTCCTAATTGAGTTTAAATTAAATATTGTCATGTTTTTAGTGCATGAATCTGAATTGAACAACCTGATAATGCTCACTCTGGTTATTGTTATCTGGTTGCTCACTACGTGCTCTTGCGCGCCGAATCCAATCAATTAAAAATGAAAACTGTTGCCAGTGCGAGAAAAGAAATATCATCGGTTTTATTGATACATACATACATACGTACGTATTAGCGTTTTATATAATATAGATAGATGAAACATTTTTAATTAATAAATTGTTATTAAAATATTTTTAAACTATCCTACTTTTATTAGAAGCTGCAATGATAAATGCTGTTGATAATTTAAGTAAATTAAATGAAAAAGAATTAATTATAAATTTCTTTAAAAAAAAATTTAATTTAGCTTAAAAAAATCTAATGATAAGATCATAAGGTTCCTTTTTATAGGGCTAATAAATTTCCTTATTATTATATTTTGTCAATTCTTAATAGAAAATTATGCGTTTTTCATACTGTTTTGCATGGTTGTTATAAAACCCGACCGAGAGTCGCTGTGGCTCAGGGGCTAGAGCGCATGTCTCCCAATGAGATGACTCATCAAAGGCTGGTCGGTACGAATTCTGCATCGGGCTTACATCGACCACATTGTGACTTAAAAATATCCACAATGGTAGACTGGTAATGGGTTAGAGTCTCCTTGCCGTTAAGCTAACCGTCTGAGGTTTTCCTCTCCATGTAGCGTAAATGCTAGTTAATTCCATCAAAAAGTCCTCCTCGAAAGTAAATTTCTCCCAATACTTGATCCAAGAATTCCTTTGTCTTCTGTATTGGGTTCAAAATTACAAGGCTATGAACTTAAACATTAGTAGTCGTATACTCAAAATTGAGTCGACTGTTCAACAACGGTAATAAATTTCATTAAATTACCCGGCCGGACAGGTAACCCGGAACCAACTGGGTAACAAATTAAATTTCTGCCAGGTACCCGGAAACGTCCGGGTATGCAATTAAATTATTACCGGGTACCGGATTTCAGCATAATTTTAGAGCCCGGCACATCTTTTTTTTTTTTTTTAAGCCTATCTAGAGTAGTGTATAACTTGATATTTTGAAGCAAAGCTAATCTCATCTTTTCTCTTAAGTTTAAGAAACTTAAGTACGTGCCTTTCTAAATAACAGAACAAATTAAAAATTGGAATGAAAAAAAAAAAACAAAGCAAAGTTAATATTATTCCCACAAAATATTCTTTAAAATAACTACGTTTTAAGAAATAATTACCCACTTTGTCGACGTACTCAAAATGCATAAACGTATCAAAGGAAGAGGTGTATTTTGGCCAGTTGCCACTTACAAAAATAATAAAAAGTATCCTTCCCCTCAAAACCACAAGAATTAGGTAAGTTGAGATGTTTTCTCATTTTTCATGCAAATTAATTGAATAAAATGGCTGAATTATTTTACTAGTCTTTGTTCTTTTCCTGATTTATTAAAAGACATTTTCACTGAATCCAAAGAGCTTAATTTTTACATCTCTCTAAAAGAAAAAAAATTATTTCCGAGATATTAGGTTTAAAAGAAAACCGAAGATTCTCAAATTTTGCAGAATTTATTTTACTGATAAAAGTTTTAAATTTAAAAAATATTTAAAAAATTTAAGTTTATTAAAACTAATTTTAAGAACGCTAAACAGAATAATTGTAAGGAATGTTTAATTAGATAAATTCGTAAAACTAATTTAGAGTTGTTTTAAAAAGACTGAGCAGAATTATAATCATTTTGCGTAAGCTGTTATCGGACCAATTTACAAATGCATGCTGAAAAACAGCCTAACGGACTCTTGAATTTGTGACGTCATTCTGACTTAGCTCTTCAATAAACTTTCTATCACTGGTTAGGAGCCGTGAAGGCTCAGGGACAGAGTGCTGGCCACCAGGTGAGGTGTCAAGGTTCGAAACCCAGCGTTGGCTGATCGATACGAGTTCTGCCCCCGGCTAGCACCAACCACATTACTCATGTAAAATATCCTCTATCGTAGACAGATCATGGGTTAGAATTCACTTTCTTTCCTTCTATCTGGCTAACCATGGGAGGTATTCGTAGTTTTCTTCTCTGTGTAACGCAAATGCGGGTTAATTCCATCAAAATGTCCTCTAAAAAGCTAGTTTGTTCCAATGCTTGATGCAGAAGTTCCCTTTTTATTTTATTTTATAACCGTCGTTGAACAGCCGACCCAATTTTATGGGTTTGCTACTACTAATGTTCAACTCCGTAGACTTGTAATTTTGAACCCAATCCAGAAGACAAGGGAACTCCTGGATCATGTATTGGGAGAAAATTACCTTCGTGAAGGACTTTTTGATGGAACTAACCAGCATTTGCGTTACATGGGGAGAACCACGAGAACCTCCTACGGTTAGCCTGACGGCAGGGGGACTCTGACCCATGATCCGTCTAGCACTGAGGATATTTCACGTCAGCACTGTGGTCGGTGCAAGCCGGATGCGGAATTCATATTGACTGGGATTCGAACCCGATTCGCCGTATTGGAAGGCGAACGCTCTAACCCCTGAGCCATCGCGGCTCCCAGGAGTTCTTTTGTCTTCTGGGTTGGGTTCAAAATTACAAAGCTACGGAGTTTAACATTGATGGTCGTACATTCAAAATTGGGTCGACTGTTTAACGCCCGTTGTAAAATAAAGAAATATTAACTTTATTAATTTGTGCATATTTCAATGAACTTTCTAATTGAAAATGTATCGTAAACATTCACAGAACTTTAAAAGGGGAAATTAACCCACTTTATTTTCATTCTACGGGGTAAGCATATAGAATGGAAAGAATGTCGATCAAATTTAATAACTTAAGATTGAATGAGTTGATTCAACAATTAAAGGAACTATAGAATGGTGAGAAATGGCATGCTCCCTTATGCTATGGTCTGTCGTCGATTCTTTCTTCATTGCTGGTTTGAAAAAAATTGATGAATGATAGATTTTTTTAAGTTTAGGACAATTGATTAGTTTACCTTTAGAATAACGTCTGCGATAACTGAACAGAAAAACTGTGAACAACTCCTGTGAGAGGTATGCTTAGAATTTGGAAAGCACGGCAATAACAGTTTGACCTCAGAATCAATTCAAACTCTAGTATCCTCATATTAACTGTCTATGGTCGCATAAAGTTTATACATGCACTATCTGCTAAAAAGTATTCAGACACCAACCTAAAGAACCTTATGTAGGGGTATTTTCTTGGTTTGGCCTGATTTCTTTACTTCTTGAGGGGTTTTTTCCTTAATTTTATTTTATATAACCAGCGTTGAACGGCCGACCCAATTTTGAGTTTACGAGTATCAATGTTCATCTCTATCCTTGTAATTTTGAACCCAGTCCAGGGGACAAAAGGACTCCTGGAACAAGAATTGGGTCAAATTAGATATAAGAGAGGGCTTTTTTGATGGAACTGACCTTCATTTGCTTTATATGGAGTGGAAAACCATGCAAACCTCCCACGGTTAGTCCAATGGCAAGGAGATTCCAATCCATGATAATTCTTGTGGTTTTAAACATGAAGTCTGAAATGTATCTGGACAATTCTGCTGACAGTTTTTTTTTTTCGGAAAAAACAATACATCTCATTTTTATGAGGAAAATAGTCTTGGAAAGAATTAGAAGAATTGGTTTTAGTAAGTTATGTGCCAACTTCTAACTGCACAATAAATAAGTGGCATCGACTTTCCATGCTACCAATTAATTTTTCCTTCATCAAAACTGTGAGCATATAGACTAGACACGAAGTAACTCTTGCCCCAACTCGTGTTATGACCCTGGAGGAGGACTCAAAGCAGAGAATTCTTATAGTTCGGACCAAATATTTTCTGTCGGATGCATCTCTAGAATATCCAACAGGTAGAATATTTATAATCCAGGAAATTCACGACGTGATAAAACTTTAACGCTGCTTTCTTTCCTCTATTAAAAGAGCATCAGAACCAACTGAATCACTAAAAAATTCGAACTCAGAGCTAGCTCTAAGGACACTATATTCAATATGCTATACTCAAACTAGTAACACTAACTCTTTCAGATATACAGGCGACATCCAACATGATGCCATCTTAGACAATCAAACGTCCCACAGTGAACTAATCAGACACGGTTTCCAGTACCAAAGTCAAGCATTACTGGCAGTAAGAGGATGGGTGACCACCTTGAATAGCCAGCGCAGGGATCAAGAATGTGTGTCATTGGTCCTCGTTAAACTGTTTTACCTTGAATTACTCGACTTCGCGTGCAGGTCAACGGGGCTATCCAAAACGGGTGAGCCATCCTCTATACATAGGATTAAAATTCTGATGGCATGTTTTCGGATCATCCTCAGGGATAGTTCCCAGACCGTCGCCAATAGCCCATTGTGCAACTCTAGTGCGACGCAAATAAAGTACCTGCATATCTAAAACAGCGGTTCTCAAATGATGTTCCGCGGAACCCTAGGGTTACGTGAAGAGGTAAACGGGTTCCGAGACTTGTTTTTAAAAAAATTTAGCGATTTTGAAACCTGTAATTATGTTCAAATTAAATCAATACCCATTATTTACTTAATATTTTGGTTGTCTTTACGATATAATTTAAAGCAAAATGTAAATAAGAAGGAAAAAAAAATAACACATTTTTGGGAAAAAATTTATAAATTTTCAAATAACAATGTATTGATTAAACTATAAAAAGGGCATGCATTTATAAAATATTGCTTTAACACTTCTCATTGCGCGTTTTAAATGAAATAACTAGATTGTTAATAAAGAAATATGTTTCCCTATTAACCATTTTCAACGTTTATAGCCATTCCATAGCCAACGTTAATAAACATTTTCAACTTTTTAGCTTTTATTTCAACGAAAACTATAATCCGGCTTATTTTATTCATTTTCAGCTTATGTTTATAGATCAAAAAAAAAAAATTCAGCTCCAGGACTGCGATTTCAATTGTCAGATATAAGACCTAATTTAAAATTTTTGATGATATTAGAACGTAGATAAAATGACGTTATTCTTATTAAATATTTTCAAAATATAAAGTCTGTCTATCATTGGTTAATACTTTCTATGTACTTTAGTTATGAAGTAGAGTTAGCGTCGAAAGAATTTTGATCATTTAGGGTTCCATTGCCGAAGAAAATTGGGAACCGCTGTCCTAGACAATCAAATTTTCGCTTCCATTATGGCAATTTCCTGGAATTTTCTACATAATCTTCATTTTCAAATTTCCCGGAAATTGGAGATTATGTAGAATATTCCTGGTTGATAGTTTTGTTTTGGAGTCAAGTATCTTTTACCTGCCCTCTAATGTCAGAGAATCAGTCATAATAGAAGTATAGAGAAAGCATTATGTATGCACAGCAGAGAGAATGTTTAGATCTACCTTAGCAGACAATTTGCCGCTTCCGAGTCCTTATCATGATCATTACATGAGTTGGATGAAAGGGTTACATACTGCCTGATCTTCGCATCCCATTTTAGTGTCCGAAAATTTAATAAGCAGCATGAAAAGTCGAAGTCACCACACCAGTGTGTCACAGTTAAGGGTAGAACAGTCAGTTCTAATTCTTCGTCGACAGTTTTTTTATATATATATATACAAAACTTTGATTCATTGTTTTCTTTGAGAAGATTTTTCTGCTAAGCTTTAAATTATGCTTGTGTCATGCAAATTTCTATATTGTTTTCAATGAAGAAATTTTTAGAATACATTTCGTTCGAATTTCTTGTTTCCATGTTTATTCAAGACAAACAGGAAACAGGATATACCGTAACTTTTGGAGAGCTATATTTAGATTCAAGAAACTAAAACCAATTGCAATATTTAACGAATTACATTCAATAAACATCAAAAAGTATAATGTTCTTAAAACTTTCAAAACTTTAGCTTCTCGTGGCAACGGCAGTCTTCTCCTTCTCCATTCATAGGAATTCTTTTTCGTTTTTTGTTGATTCTGATCTTGACTGAGAAACTTTGATGAATGGACAGTTTATTAGACAAAAGTGATTCTTTAAATGTCGCAATCGATGGACCGTCGGGGGTGGATGATATGGCGCCCCTGAGTCGACCTCCTTTTCTTTGGGACGCGCCGCCGCCCTATCTTGTTTCTATAGCAACTGTGTTTCGATCCTTCTTGCTCCTCAGCGATTTATTTTGGTGAATACTTTCTTTTCACGGTCATTCTTCACTCATTCAATTAACCGGTCACCTCCCCTTCAAAGATTACTCCTCCCCCCTTCCCTAACACCCAGGCGAATCTTAAGAAAATTATCCGCCTAAGGTTTCATTCGACTTGATTGGAGATAGATTAAGTAACATGGAGATGAGGTTTGGAACATTTATTTTTAGCTCCAAAGAAGAAAAAAAAGGACGAAACTTGTTCTTGTAATTTTTAGTAATTTTATTATAAAATTCTAAGAAGAGTTATAATCCTATTGCTTCCTAATTAACTACGATGTATGCATCAAATTTGATTAGCAATTTCTGTTTTTTATAGTTGCGCACTAACATACTCACAATAATTTTTTTTAAAAATAGATAAAGCAAAAAAAGTGCACAGAGACGATGTAAGGCATTAAACCCAATCACCTCGGTTTACAAGTGACGCTTTTTGTGTATTTTATTTTATTTACTTATTTATTTATTTATTTGAATGAACAGTCCATTGTGTGAGTTAGTTTGTATTGTAGTTTTTAACTTTAACGATTTTAATAATTGCAAACGTCTAAGTCAAATTTCTATTTAAAAATTTCACTTTCCAATTGACAATATTATTTTTTAAATTACTTACTCCTCTCTGCGTGAAAATTCGAGGCAGCTATCTATATGCATTTTCGATGATAGTAAAAAAAATTGAGTTTTAATTATGAACTCCATTTGGAAAATGTAATTTATTGCCTGCGTTTTCAGAGAGGTGTTCAAAGAAATTAATAAATGTTTTCAAGCTTATTTACTTACGTTCTACGCATTACACATATTTGTATGTACATTTATGTACTTATCACATTGAAAAGTTTATTTTATTTTAAGAAGCATCAAATAATGGACACACATGCTTATAATTTAATATTAATAATTTCTAATTGTGATTAGAAATTATGGAATTTAAACGACGTGTTTTATAATTTCTAACTGTGATTAGAAATTATTCAATTTCCATTTTCCGGGAAACCATTCATTTTCTTGAAAAAAAGTTCTTTAAAGAACTTTTTGCAATGGTATGTTGCAATCGTAAAATTGTTCTTATTTCTATATGTAAGAAGTTTCTCGTGCTTCAACGTTTCCTACGGCTGATGAGTTTGTTTAGAATTTCATATTTTTATAAATTTCGAATAATATATTTAATAGTTTATAAAAAACTAAAAGGAAAACTTGATATACAGTTATTTATTTATAAATGATATGGTATTTTTAGATGCGTCTTTGGTATGTTACAATCGTAAAATTGTCCTTATTTCTAAATTTAAGAAGTTTTACGTGCTTCTTTATTTCCTGTGGTTGATGAGCTTGTTTTAGAACTTCATATTTTTATAAATTTCGGAAAATTTCATTTATTTATAAAACATGTGGTATTTTCAGGTACTTCTTTCGTATTTCGGTACTAAATGTAAGAGGTTTTTAGTGGTTTTGCTTTTCATTTTTATAAATTTCAAAGAATACATTCAATAGTTTAAAAAAGCAAGAAGGAAAATTTTATTAGTTTCTTTATTTATGAAACATATAGTATTTTCAGAAACTTCTTCATTTGTACTTTACAATCATAAAATTGTTATTATCTCCAAATTTAAGAAGTTTCTCATACTTCTACGTTTCATTTTTATAAATTTTTAAGAATATATTTTATAGTTTAAAAAAGTAAAAAGGAAAATTTTATTTATTTATAAAACATAAAGTAATTTCAGATACTTCTTTGGCACGTCACAATCGCAAAATTGTCTTTATTTCTAAATATAAAAAGTTTATCGTATTTCCTGCGGTTGATGAACTCGTTTGGAACTTTATATTTTTCTAAATTTCGAAAAATATATTTCGCAATGAGAAAAAAAAAATTTTTTTTCTTTATTTATAAAACAAGTGGAATTTTCACATACTTCTTTGGTAAGTAACAATCGTAACTTATCTTATTTATTTCCAAATTTAAGAAGTTTCTCGTGCTTTTGCATTTCTATTTTATAAATTTCGCAGAACTTATTTTAATGTGAAAAAAACAAAGTTTTTTCCTTTTATTAATTTATAAAACATATGGTATTTTTACATACTTCTTTAGTACGTTACAATCGTAAAATTGTCATTATTTCTAAATTTATGAAGTTTCTCGTGCTTCTGTATTTCATTTATTTCATTTTCATGAATTTCGAAGAATATAATTTTCATAGTTTAAAAAACAAAACAAAAAGGTAAGTTTTATTTACTTATAAAACGTACGGTATTTTCAGGTACACCAGTACGTTACAATAGTAATATTCTCCTTAACTCCAAATTTAAGAAGTTTCTCGTGCTTCTGTATTTCCTGCGGTTGATGAACTTGTTTAGAACTTCATATTTTTACAAATTTTTGAAAAATATATTTTATAGTTTAAAAAAAAGGAAAAGTTTTATTCTTTTATTTATTTATAAAACATATGCCTCTCGTCCTTTTATTTACACGGTTCGTTTTATGCTTCAAATTCTGGCACGGTTCCTATGTAAGCAACACTTATGGCTGAACTCGCATGAATGGTTGCCAAATAAATAACCACTGACCAAATAACGAACAAAACTATTCTGTTTCACAATGAAATAAAAAAAGAATCGCATAATTTAGAGAATGACGCCTAGAATCAGAAGTTGTAAAAATGAAGCTAGATGAAATATTTATTTTCATGTACTGTCCGCGAAATAAGAAATGAATCTCCCTTGAATAATACTATAATTTTCAGGTACTAGTTATGAAATGACACATAAAAAATTTCTAAATTAGAGTTGTCAAAAACTCTTCTTAGAAAAAACAGTGTAACTTTGAACCGAACAGTAACTTAAGCAAATTCAGACGATAGTTAAGTAATTAAAATTTATGATTTCATACTGTACAACCTGCATCGCCTTGAATAATGCTCTAATTCTCTAATTTTCAGGTACTAGTTATGAAATGAAGCGTAAAAAATTTCAAAATTAGAGTTGTCAAAAACTCTTCTTAAAAAAAAAGTTTAACTTTGAACCGTAATAACGGTAAATTAAACAAATTCAGACGATAGTTAAGTAATTACAATTCATGATTTCGTATTGTGCAACTTGCATCGTCGATAATGCAATTATCTATCAACTCATAAAAGTGAAATTAAAATCATAAAAGTTTTGACGATATTGACAGAATAAGGGTGAAAAATATAGGTTCTATGAGAACGTGATTGAAATTTGTAAATTCGGAAATGCAGCACTTTATTAGTACTTGTAACTCTTTCCAAAAAATCTAATTTCACAAAAACGCAATAAAAGTTTCCATCAAATGCTAAAAATAAAAATTTTGGAAAACCAAAATTGGAGATAAGATGTTCCTTCTTAAAACTACTGGATATGTAAGAAAAGTTGACTTTACTTGTATGGTTCCATAACAGTATAAGTACGTCCCAATCTCAAAAAGTTAAATCATAACATGACAGCACAGGTGAATCTAACGTTCAAATTACTATTGCCATCGCTACTTTATAATAACTTCGTTAAATGGCGAACTTATATTGTCTTCTAAAATTTAATATTTGAAAATACTTTATGAAAACATTCGAATGGAAAAAAATTTATCTAAATATACGGTTACTTTTAACTTTAAATTTTTAAAACTTGTTCTAAAAATTGTTAATTTTCTCTAAGTTCATTTAAACTTTCCATTCAATCAGCAGTGATTGAACCATTTCATTCACGTGTTCTTACACCCCTGTTCCACGTGACATTTTCTTCAACTTTCAAAACTTCTGGTAGAAGTTTTGTTCGCAAAACTTTTCCATATGTCTGCACACCATTCGTCTCTACCAAATCAACGCTCCAAGTTTTTTCACCACTTCAGAACAAAGTTTTAAAAGTTTTCTTTTTTTAAAAAAAATGAATAAACAAACAAATAACCACGGTCAACCGAATCGGAGTCAAAACCAATCGATTTATCGTCCTTTGACGTCAGGAAGTTGGAATCGATGAATTCTGACGTCATACTAGTATTCAGTGACGTCAGAAGTTCCAAACAAGGTCGTTCAGTTCTACTTTGTGAATGCCCTCTGACGTCACAACGGTATGTTATCGTGACTTGCTCTTGAAATAAAGGGGAAGGGGTGAGAAAATAGTGAAATATGAGCATTCAGATTTTAACAATGAAATTCCTGGCGCCATTTTGTAAAAAAATAATTCAAACATTCTGAAAGTTCATTCAAGAATTTTAGTCCGCTTTAATAAAGTTTTAATTCATAATATATATTTTTTTAATGTTTTAATTAACTGTTGAGGGCAAAATCAACCTTTAAATAGTCTTATATTTGTAAATAAAAAATCTTTCATCTACAAATTTCCGGTCGGATGCATATATTCTACTCCATATTCCTTTTAATCTCGCTTCAACAAATAAAAAAATTGAGTATATTCATTCGTCAACAATGAACAGCGACAACAGTATCTGAAAAATTCTTTTAAAAAAATTATCATATTCTTTCAAATGATCAATAAGCACGAACTCACAATAATACTGTATAAATTATTTACAAAAATATGTGAGAAACGGGCATTTTTTTCCAAACACATTATGAGACATACCTTGTTTTGTGGAATCATGTTAGGACTCACGTACTCGTATACCCGCTTTCGAAACAAATCAGGTTAAAAATGTAATGATGGTGTCAAATAATTATATTTACTTTGAATGGATCTTATTTGTCGAGCATCATTGAAAATATCAAGTTCCTGCGAGCCCCTAGCCAAGATGATTCCTGGTAGAACTGCTGCGGCCTACCTAACTGCCATTATGCTGACCCCCTTCAAAAGATTTTCCATTAAAATAAAATGTTTAATATAAATGACACCACTATTTTGGCCACACTTTATCAAATATTAACTAGGAAAATTCCCAAAGGCTATAAAAAAGTTAGAGCCTTTTGAATCTTTTGATATTATTAAGGGCTATTATTTTTCATGTTTGACTAGTGCTTATGTTTCACTAGTGGTTATGTTTGTTTTTATGTTTATGTTTAAGGGCTATTATTTTTTATGTTTATTATGTTATGTTATGATTTGCTTAGCTGTGTTTTGGGCTAATTTCGGTGCTTTTTTTACACTACTAAGTTATTGTACTGGACATTAGACAGTGGATTTTCCGAACTCTGTAAGAACTGCCGTATCGATTTTACGCTAAATAACAATCCGATTTCAGCTGTGATACACATTGTTTGCTTCCAATTTCATCTGTATATATATCCGTAATGAAGATATGAATTGCTTTAGAAAAATTTAAAATGTTGATAACGTATATGATTCGAAACAGTAAATTAAAAGAAAAAAAATACCCGGTTGATCTCTAAAGATTTCATCATAATCGAAGCAACTGGGTAACTTGCAATGAGTCAGGTGATTGCGTCTAATCACGTGGTTGTGCATGGCAAATTAACGTTACAACTTTGATGCTTTATTACCAAGGAATACACATTAATGTAGTTTTCAGTGCTTTTAAAAAATCTAACCGATAATACAGACTGCGAGATAAGTTTTATCAAGAATTTAAATAAATGAGAAATCGACGATTGCAATATTTTTCAATGTGTATACATACTCTTACTATGTTGGTGTATATATATAATATGTATCATACATTTATTTTTGCAAATTCAAGGGAAAATATTAATAAACGTCGAATTTCAAGGTTAAGCCTTAGCTTAGACAGCACATACAAATTTAACTCACCCTAACAACAAAGATGCATTAATTTAAATCATCTCTTTATTACCAAAAAAATTTGAATCAATCCTATTTGAATTTATTCATTAACAAACTACAATTAGAAATACAAGCATTTTTTGGACACTTGACAAAGAGGCAGAATAATAACTTTAAACGGAAAAAAGATTATTAATTTCCATAATTTTTATTCATTTATTCATATGAAGCCCCATTATTCTAGTTTGTGTTCTCTAAGAAAAAGAAGAAAATGAATACATTTGGAAGACTCGGGTACCTTATAATAATGTATCATGCTCATTTTTCTTTATCAATAAGAATAATTTTAAATAAAAGAGCTTATTTAATTATTCCAAGCATGGAATTTCGGTAGAACTTTGTTTCACATATACAATTCCCTAGTTCAATTTGGTGCAATAAAATGGCAGAAAAAGAATTTCAAATTACTGCGACCTTTGGCAATCCTTTCTATTCCCTTCTTCAACTTGGCGCAATTAAATGGGAGATAAAGTATTGCCAAATAAATGTGACCTCTAGCAACCCTTTCTATTGTTTTCTTCAATGTAGGGGGCTTGTGCTTACCTATCAATTCCAACTTTTTCATTAATAATTTTAAATGCGTGACTTATTTTTGACCAACTTCGCGATCTCAAACTTCACCATTTTCCAAAATTTTTTTATCATTGGTAATCCGATATTGAACACGTACATTACGATAAAATAAAATATCTTGTTCTATGCTTTCAAACTCTGCATTTATTCAACTTCTGCTCTATTAATTTAATTTTTGTATAATATGTAATTTGAATAGTTTATATTGAAAGCAAAGCTACAATTTTGAGATTCCACTAGATAAAGATACCTTAAGGAATGATATGCACTGACAACCATATTTGAAGGCAAACCAGTGGCCTGGTTTAGGTCACAACCAATCATAGAATGTTATCTGTACGTCGTTCGTAACTCTAACACTACGTTAGATTAATCACAGACAAATATATAAAAGAGTTTTTAGTCTAATGCTAAAGCATATAAAAAAAACGGTGCGTTTTATTTGTTATTATTTTTTTATCAATGCGCAGCAAAATAGCAACAATCTGGTCCAAGCGATTTAAGCACGATGCTACGTAAAAAATATTAACTATCAGTGAGATTGATGATTTGATGGGGTTTAATCGTTTTCTTTTATTATTTTTAATTGAATTTATTAAGTTCATTTATAATCGTTTGGTCGTTTGTTTTATTTTAGTTCTGTGAAATGCTGTTAACTCGTTAAGGATGTCGTTTGTTAATGAAAACAAAAATACATTTTGCAAAATAAATTACGATTTATTTTAAATATTTTTATTTCTCATCATTTTTCTTCTTATATTTATTTCAATGTTGAATTTAATTCATATTAACAGGAAGGGAATGCACGATTAATCCTTTTAATTAAACTAATGAAAGAATAAATATGGAAAAGCGTAATGAATGTAATTTTTTTTCCCTGTATACAGAATTTATTATATAAAAGAATATAAGTAGATAACAGTAAATAAAAATGTGAAAGAAATACATTTTACGTTTTATAGAACTAAGATGGAAAATAAAAGATTTAAATTTGATCAGACAATTTTATGTTTCAACATAAATTCTCAATTACAAAATATTTATTAAAAAAAAAAGCAAACCTAAATTCACGCAATCCAATCTTAATTCAATAATTTTGATTGAAATAATGCATAAAAACTGAATTTTAAAACAATAAATCCCAAAGAATTATTATTCATTCATGCGATAAAAATAATCGAAAAGGAGAGGAGAAAAGAAATATGACAAAGACGCGACATAATATAACATAGAGTGTTAACTATTCATATCTACTGAATTAACAAACCGTTTCCGTAAAGTATTGCTAGATGGCGTTGTAGGCAGGTGGGTCAGGAGAAACTTCAAGAAAAGAGTCGTTATGACATCAGACTGGATCGTCGTTAAATATTATAGTTCATGATGCATAGAATCTAGTACGTTAGAAGTAAATATTTTCGTATTGTGAATCAGAAGTTATTTCCGCTGTTTAACTTTCGCTTATACTACAATGGATGATTTTATAACCGTCGTTGAATATTGATTTTATGACCGTCGACCCAATTTTATGGTTTTACGATTACTAATGTTCCTTGTAATTTTGAGCCCAATCCAGAAGACAAAGGAACTCCTGGATCGAGTATTGGGAGAAATTTGCCTTCGTGTAGGACCTTTTGATGGAGCTAACCCGCATTTGCGTTACATGGAGAGGAAGACCACGAGAATCTCTCACGGTTAGCCTGACGCAAGGAGACTCTAACCTATGATCCGTGAATCACGTTTCAATAACCAATCAGGATCGAGATACCTGCACTACGTCACTTGCAGGTATCTCGATTCTGATGGTGTCGAACCTGATTGGCTTCTGAATCGACAAATGCTGCAATTTACCCACGATGACGTCACGTGTAGGCATCCAGTTTAACCACTCAATAATGATTTTGGGTTGTGGAAAACAAAAACAGTCAGAAATTACTTTTCCGAAGCACCCGTGCACGCTATGTAACGTATTTTCCAAACACTTTATTTCAAATATACAATTTGTTTTTGTAAGAAAATGTGCGTGATCAACTTTTGCACTTACTCCTCTCTGAAATAATGCGAAAGAAAATATCCAATTTTGTTCAAATCTTTAAGTCACGCTTTCAACTTTACGTGCTATCTTCGTGCGTTATTACTTTTACGTAGAAAGAAAAACTTTTTATAAGTAAAACTCAAAATCTCGTGCTTTCTTTCTTTCAAGTAATTCGTTTATATGGTGATATAAACATGTCTCAGTCACTTTCAAGGGAAAAATATATATATTTCAAAATAGTAAAAATATGTGTAAGATGCAATAATTGATGCAATTAAATAGTTTAAAATTATAATTAAAATAACGGGCAATGTATTAAAATGAAGAATTTTTATTAATTTTGAACGGGTTTGTCAATTTTGAAATCTGTAATCTTTTCCAAATTTAATATTACTGAATTAATTTAGTTTTATTATGATTAATCAATTTTCAATACAGAATGATAAAATGTTTCAAAATTTAAACGAATTCATTAATCTCTTTAGTCAAGAAAATGATACAAACCATTTACTTTAAATATAACAACATTATAATACAAATGTTATAAAACAATTCACAATTATTACATCACCCGGTATACATTTATCCTGTGTATTTCCCACACTTATGTATTTTATAATGTTAATGGCCATTGCCCGGTGTTCCTTACACTTATGTTTTTAATGTTAATGTTGAAAGCCATTGCCCGGTATTTCTGATCTTTTTCTAAGGTTAAGGATCTGTGCCCAATATTCTCTATATTACACATTTCCTAATTTATTCAAATGGTGAAATTGATAATCATCCGCAGATTTTTTTTAAATGCTTAATCCAACTATTTTGAAAAAAGATAATATATAATTGAATTAAGCAACTTAGAAACTGTCAGGAAACAATTTGAACTCGCGTTGTCATCAGATACGTTGCTCCAGTATAGATATAAGAGCTCAAGCTAGTCGGGAAGCGATTTTCCAATCTAGCGTCGTTCGACGACTCGCTCTCCTGTATGGAATTTTTTTTAATAAAAAAAAAAACTAGATTCCTGGCTTTTTTTTGTTGAGGTAACAAATTTTGAAAGAAATAAAAGCCTGTATTATAATTGCAATAACCAAGAGAAAAAATTTGTCTGGTAGATTAGGTGAAATTGTCTAACTTATAACTTCAAGATTCCAACCTTACGAAAAGAAGTTAATAAAAACGCAGCAATAATATAATTGGAATCGATTAGGTAAAAGCTGAGAAACGATATCAGACCGTTTTTTTTTTTTTTTTTCTTAAAACAAAGCATTCTAATATTGCCATTAATCTTAACCTTGAATATTATAAAAAACTGAAATAAAACCTACAACAGCCGGAAAATTGCATCGATTTAGGACAAACAACAAAAAATATTTATCTGGCCTCAATATGAACTAAATATGATTCGTTTCCTTCTTCTCATATCAGAAGACGAACAAAAGACTCAGATATGAGCCAAAATCGAAAAGAAAACTCGCCAATAACTGGAAAGCGGAAAAAACATACCCTTCAACCATAACTAAAAGATCATTTTTTGACCTGCTGCCAAGCTTTGATCGTTAGACGTGCGTTATCTTGTGTTGCTCTATGCAATTTTTCTTCTGCCCAAATCTTTTCGATACATTTTTCCATTATCACTTTTTTCTGATTGTTTCTCTTTCATATTTTCACTCTGAGCCATTATACGATGGATCAAATTGCAGGAATTATCAATTTAGAAGCACATTTAATCTATCCACACCTTGTTATTCAATCTGTTATTCTTACGGAATATTATTTACAAGTCAGCAAACAGTGAAGAAAATAAAAAGTAGATTTTGCAAAAATATTTTTTTTGAAAGGGAAGAGACCTTTTTTCTGTCGTCTACGGGAAAAATATAACGCAAATTCTGTTACAATTATGTCAATATTCTGTCACAAATATCTTACAAAGTTGACTAAGGGGAAAATATAACTCAAATTCTGTTACAATTATGTCAATATTCTGTCACAAATATCTTACAAAGTTGACTAAGGGGAAAATATAACTCAAATTCTGTTACAATTATGTCAATATTCTGTCACAAATATCTTACAAAGTTGTAATTCATTGCGATTTTTAGCATAAAACACAGATATTACAAATGTAGTTGCATATTTGCTGGTTCTACACGTGGATAAATGCGTCGTTGTAGCAGAAGTATTTTATGGCACATGAAATGATCACTGCGAATTGCTGTCAGTTATTATAGCTGATTGACAATTTGTAATGTGATTTCCAATATTATGGCAGAAATGCGTAGATTTTATCACAAATTCTCTGAAACTTGTGAATCTGTTCCATCGCGATTTGTTAAACTTGATAGCAGTAGAAGTATTTTATTTATTTAAGTCATACAATAACTATTTTATTTTATTTTATAACCGTCGTTGAGCAGCTGACCTAATTTTGGCTTTACGACTACTAATGTTCATCTCCATAGTCTTGTAATTTTGAACCCAATCCAGAAGACAAAAAAAGACAGAAGAACTACTGAGCAATGCTTAATCTCTGTAGTCCTCCTGAGAGCAGGGGAACTCCTGGATCAAGTATTGGGGAAATTTACCTTCATGGAGCACTTTTTGATGGAACTAACCCGTATTTGCGTTTCATGGAAAAGAAAGACACGAAAACCTCCTGAGATTTGCCTAACGGCAAGGAGATTCTAGCACATGATCTGTCTACCACTGTGGATATTTTACGTCAGTACTGTGGTCGGTGAAAGCCATGTGCGGAATTCGTATCGGTCAGGCATAGCTGGAATTCGTACTTGGTTCATCTCATTGGAAGACGAACGCTCTATCTCCTGCGCCACCACGGCTCTAGAGGTACAATTTCAATCCTCTTCAGAGGATGTGTTTTGGTGCCCCGAAGACCTGCGCGCAAAGTCGGGTAGTTTACGGTAAAACAGTTTAACGAGGATCGATACCACTCACCCTCAGCTCTTACGCAGGCTAATCTATGTGGTCGTCAGCCATTCGCTCTTTGGCCGCAACCAGGGCTGCGACGCAATTCGAAATGCGCTTTTGGGAAAATGAGCATAGCATTCGATTCCGTTTTTCAAACATTTTTTATAAGTATTGTTTCTTTTATGAATAAATTAATGATTTTAAATAAAATCATAATGTATCGTATTTACATTAATCACTTGGTATATCTTATTAAATTAGTCTTTTTTTTCTTAGGAAATAAAAAGAAAGAAAGACTTTAAAGGTCAACACATATTTTTACAAAATTCCCACGCTTGCTCTAAATTTAGAATAGTAGTCATAAATTTACATCGTTGGAATTTAGAGTTTTAAAACTCAATTTATTATTTCAGAACACAGAGACATCATCACCTGAATATACCTAAAAATATATCTGTAATATACCTAAATGACATTCTGCCCCGTAAATATTTTATTTCATAACCGTCGTTAAGCAGCAGACCCAATTTTAAGTCTACTATTATGAATGCTCTACTCCGTAGCCTTGTAGTTTTAAACCCAATCCAAAAGGCAAGGGAACTCCTAGATCAAGTATTAAGAGAAACTAGTCCTCGTGGGGGTATTTTTAATGGAACCAATTCGTTGCGTTACATGGAGAGGAAAACCACAAAACCTCCCACGGTTAGCTTGACAACAAGGGGACTTTAACCCATGATCCATCTAACAATGAGGATATTTTACGTCATCACTGTGGTCGGTGCGTGACAGATGCAGAATTCGTATCGACCAGCTAAAACTGGGATTCGAACATGTTCATCGCTGTGGGAGGCAAGAGTCCTTAGCCGTTACGACTTGAAGATACAAACTACCTTATAATGCTTAGTGTTTAAATAATTAAGGAAAAGTAAGCACGTAATTCCTCGTTCAGTTATTTAATTTTAGGTGAAAACTGAAAAGGCAGATTTTTTGCTGTGTCCATTTTCGTAAACGCGTATTTTGAGCTGTGTCCATTTTCATAAACATACATTTCGAGCTGTGACCAGCTTTAAAAACTCACCGACAATATGCACTCATTATTTACTACCAATCATTTTTTACTGAGTTATGTCAAAAATAAGGCCCATAGTCCCCACCAAAGATCGCAGAATTAAAAATTAAAAGAACAACTAAGAAGCAGTTCAGCATTATGTAAATCGCATTAAGGTTAGCCTCTAAATATTTATCTGCTGAATTCATCAACATATCCAAAGAAAGTGCCATTAAAAAACCAATCTTCAATGAAAATGAAACATTAGAAAAAATCAATGCGCAGGTATTCACTATGGCTTACATGGTCAGCTCTATTCCTGAGTTGGGATCATATACCTGGCGAGCCAAATGCAACTGTGCCCATTTTCATAAGCGTGCATTTCGAACTGTGTCCAGATTTAAAAACCGACGAGATGCATTTACACAAATAACCTTTTACTGAATCATGTCGAAAGTAAGATCCATAGTCCACAAAGATCACAGAATTAAAAATTGAAAAAACAAGTAAGAAGCAGTTCAGCATTATGTAAATCGCATTAAGGTTAGCGTCGAAATATTTCTCTGCTGAATTCCCCAACTTCTCCAAAGAAAGTGCCATTCAAAAAACCAATGTTCAATTAAAGTGGAATATTAGAAAAAATCAATGCGCAGGTATTCACTATGGCTTACATGGTCAGCTCTATTCCTGAGTTGGAATCATATACCTGGCGAGCCAAATGCAATTGTGTCCATTTTCATAAGCGTGCATTTCGAACTGTGTCCAGATTTAAAAACCGACGAGATGCATTTACACAAATAACCTTTTACTGAATCATGTCGAAAGTAAGATCCATAGTTCACACCAAAGATCACAGAATTAAAAATTGAAAAAACAAGTAAGAAGCAGTTCAGCATTATGTTAATCGCCTTAAGATTAGCGTCAAAATATTTCTCTGCTGAATTCCCCAACTTCTCCGAAGAAAGTGCAATTAAAAAAACCAATGTTCAATGAAAGTGGAACATTAGAAAAAATCAATGCGCAGGTATTCATTCATGGCTTACATGGGCATCTCTATTCCTGAGTTGGGATCATATACCCGGCGAGCCAAATGCAACATATACGTGTATTTCGAACTGTGTCCAAATTTAAAAACCGACGAGATGCATTTACACAAATAACCTTTTACTGAATCATGTCGAAAATAAGGTCCATAGTTCGTACCAAAGATCATCGAATTAAAAACAAAAAGAACAACTAAAAGCAGTTTAGCTTTTATGTAAATCGCATTAAAGTTTGCGGCAAAATATCTCTCTGTTGAATTCTTCAATATCTCCAAAGAAAGTGCCTCCTAAGTATCTTCTCCAGAACATTAAAAAAAAAATCAATGTGCAGGTATTCACGCATGGCTTACACGTGCAGCTCTATTCGTGAGTTGAGATCATTTACCTGGAGAGCCAAATGCGAAGCATATCCAGGGTAACTCTACCCTTTTTATCCACTAAAGAATCGATTTTAAAGAATCCCAAAAGAACTTTCCTTACAATGGAAAAAAATTCATTTCGAACTTTCTCCTGGTTGTAGTAATGATGATTCGATGTTCTCTAAATCGATATAGTTCAGATAAACGAAAAAGGGCGGTATGGATTTAAGAAAGAAGATTTAGAGTGTGGTATGTCATTTTTATAGCACTTTTCCATCTAAGAAAGGATATTGTCTTAACTCAAACAATCCTTAGATTTAAAGTGATATCCTCTTGATAATAAAAGATATTTGAAAAATAAAATGTTATTTGAAAAAGTTAAAAACAATTTGTGGATGAAATCTTTTTTTATGTAGTAGATTACAAATTTGACCACAATAAAATATGTAACGAGCCTTTTTTAAGTTACATATTTGTGTGATTGGATCATTAAAATATTTTAAGCAATAATCTGCCTTTTAATACTCTACGGCTGATTATAAACTAGGTCATAAAGTATGAAATAAATTCTTTGTTTAAAGAAAATGTAGCAACCATTTCACTAGCAATACTGGCATTTTTTACAGCAAATTGCAGAATTAGTTACCAACTTAAAGTAACAGATGACTTAAATCATATAAATTGCATTTTAATACTTAAAACGATTTACCATTATATCAAAAGTTATTATTAGATCTATAGTTTTGAAACCTTCTGGAATTGAAATGTGTAACCTTCCAATATACCTCTGATAAAACGAGGAAACCTGTATCGATCACCCTTAATATTTTTTTATAATGTAAAAAAATTTGCACATTATGGGCCGCACATTGAAATATCCTACTGCGTTCGACAGAATTTTTTTTAAAAACAGAGTTATTTAAAATTTTAATTTAATTTTTTTAAGCAAGGATCTAAAATTATAAATTTAAAGAAAACTTTGAAAATCTCTAAAATTTCTTTTCAAAATAAAGGTATATTTGAGAATAAAAATTATTTATTCTACAACGCTATTCTACACGCTATTGATTCTACAACAAATCGTAATGCATAAATTGCAAAATATTTTTTTTCTTTATCAATGATATACTTGTGTTTTGAATTTAAATCTTTAAAAAAAAATTCAAATAAACGATGGAACAGAACTAAATATATTGCCCAATATTGAATTTTTACAGAAAAATTCTAAACATTCTTACTTATTCCATGATGAAAATAAAAATTTAACACTTAGACCTTAGCTCTTAGTTTAAAACATAGCTCACATTATAGAAAATCTGCATACAATGCTTTAATGGTTCCTATTATAAGTTTTTTGTTATGTTTTAAGGGTTTCTATTATAAGTTTTTTCGTTATGTTTTAAGGGTTTCCATTATAAGCTTTTTCGTTATGTTTTGTAATCTTTCATAAAATCAACGTTATTCAGAAATTGCATTTAAAGTATGCAATTGCCAAAAAATACGAGAACAAGTCTTTTTATATGAATAAAATAATTAGAAATTCTAACATTCATTCTTACAAAGAACTTATTATTTATTAGAACTTATTTTTTGGGGGGAGGGTCGTTTTCAGTCCACATTATCGCTTCCAGTCTACATCGATTTTTATCCAATCGGATACCTTAACAAAGAAACAAAAAAATTGCGTTGAATCATTAAGAACTTCAAAGCTTTTTCGTTTTGATCGGCCCTGATAATAATTCGTTTGGCTTTGATAAGATATTTTTCCTCATTTAAACACTAAAGTGTGATAGTTTTATAGTTCTTTTTTTTTCCTTCCAGATTTTAAAAGGACTATTTATGACAAAATACTTCGTAGCTATTTCTCTCCTACAACGTTTACTTTCATTATTTTTATTTATTTACTTTCAGCGAGCGTTATTTCTACTTACTCCTAGCATAACACAATCAACACTGCATTTTAAATGAACATAGCACAATTAAGAATGTAAGATCAAGACCAAGTGTACTATAACAGAGTGTGCAGTAATAGTAGATTTAATCTTTTTCACCTTACCTTAATTCTCTTACACAGATCTCAAAGAAATAAATCAAGATTCAGGTCATCGCTTCAAAAGTATAAAGATCTTATTAGATCTTAGATATTTAAATGCGAATATTGATTAGTAATTCTTTTAATCTCGGCATACATCTCTTTTTAATTGGTTTCCTAAGCTATCATTGAAATTTGCCTTACTTCAATAAACAAGTCAACTTTTCATTTTGTGAAGTAGCGAAGTTAACTGTTGACTGAGCTTGTAGCCAAAACGTAAACATTTGACTCAACTTTGTCCAAAATGTAAACAAAAACCGGTTTTGAAGAGTACTTGTTCGTCCCCAATGAGGACTTGTTATATACATAACAGAATCGGTTGAACTTTTTTCCTAACTTCGAATAACAACAAAACCCAATACAAACATTTAAAGAGAAAACGAAACAGATACATAAGAGGCTCATCCCCATTCTAGAGGTCTATTAAGCACTTTATACTACCCATTCAAAAGCACTGAGGTTCTTAAGTGACTTTGTGGTATAAACCTACGACCTTCTCTGGCAGTGTCCTCATAGCAATTTTCCTATCCAGCGGCTTTTAACTCTCTCTAGAATTTTTTTTAACTAAAGAAAAACATGATTCTAGCCTTTTTTTTAGTTCAGGTAACAAATTTTATAGGAACTAAAAGCTTGCCGTGTAATTGCGACTAACTACAGCCAAGACGAAAATCTAAAAAAAAAAGAGAGAGAGTCGCCAAAGGCCGTTCGATTGTAAGTTAGCGCCCGAGTAATCACCTGGATCTGTTTGTATAAGTATGAATAGTATGGTTAAAGTAACTTGTGCTCTGCATTACTATGCAGCGAAAGCAAAGTAAGACGTTTGTTTTTACTAACACATTATAAAGTCTGCCTCCGTGACCGAAGGGTCCTTCCACCAAACCTTCCAAAATGTGGAGGTAGCTGGTTGGAATTCCTCCGAAACTTTGGAGTATCTTTGTGCTGTCCTTCTCTAACTCAACTCAGAATCGATTTGCACCAAATTCGGTATACATACGTTTAAAGACACGGCGGATCTAACCCTCAACTTTATAACTCCCAATCTAAACACTAGTTCGCGCGCTACATTACAACGAGAGAAAAAATAGTGCGTGGAGTCCCTCCGCGCTTAAGAAGTTAAACTTCGTAATGTGGAAATGAAAATAAGAAGGGGTAGAAATTGATTTTTAGTGTAATCATATTGTTTCTTTAAGACAAACTTTATTAACAATGCTTACAATTCACAATTGATCGCATCTTTTAATTATCATTTTCGAGTGGAGAAGTATCCAAATCTATAACATTTGCAATGGGATTATGATAACTAAAGTAAGATACGAAATGTTTGAGTTCTATTTTTTCAATATTTCTTGCAAAAACTGCATCAATGGTAGTTACCTCTTTGGTTGTTGGATCATTTCTACCATTTATCATTTCCAATCCAAATTTGTCTTTAAGGAAAATTAATAATGTTTCAGCTTCAGGTAATTAGAAATTCACATTAAAATCTCCTGCAAGGATCACAGGCCGCTCACAATAATCAATTTCTTCATGCCAGAGCTTGTGAACCTGCAGTGGATAGTGGCAATAAAGATTTTGCAATAAATAATATAATATCCCTCATGGCTGCATTTGGTGAAATATAAATGGCAATTAGAAAAGAGAAAACCTAACAATCAATTGATATTCACAAGAGACGTACCTTGACATAACCTGAAATCCGTCGCATTGTCCGTGGGATTATTTTCACTCATTTTTTACAATTGTTATCCACTAAGTTTGAAAATAAAAAATATTACCCTATTAAATTATATGTGTATTTAATCAAACTAAAATATTTAACCAAAACAATATGGAAATGAATGAGAGAAAACTTTATCCTACTACGTGATTTCCCGGCCAATAAAAATGTAGTGTTAAACGTTTAACGCAACCTTGTTGGAAGTCGCATACGATGTATAACTTCAAAAATTTTTTTATAGGATTTGCTAAATATTTTATATGAGTCATTTACTAACTTGCAGCTCTAATTTATCAAATATTAGTTTTATTCCTCATCCTTTATGAATTATTTATCTTTGGTTTCCTTTGTTAGGTTATCATACCTAGAATCAACGTTAATAATTTCGCTATGTATTATCATGACATCATTGAATTCGCATTTTTAAAGGTATATGGAACTGCGTGTTTCTTATATTTATATCTACGCTTTTGAGGAGTGTCTAAATAAACTTAAATAATTGAAACTCACACGAACTAATAAAATAAAATTAAAGTTATTGATTAAACTAATGGAAAATTTTGATAAATTCTGTCGGTTTGTGTCTTTCAGGTTTGTGAGTGATTTCGTCGTGTTGATGATTTGATTTATTGAAATTACATACATTTGCTGACTTGTGTGTTCAATATAGGCTTATAAGTCATTGTCAAGTAGAAAATACAGATAGAACAATTCAGAGAAAGACATCACAAAGAATACATCCAGGGTTACGGCGGGATTCGAACCCGCTACCTCCATGCTTAACAGAGCGTTTGGACCGGCGATACCGCTCGGCCAGGGAGGCCCCCAGTCGTGTTGATAGATAACGATTTATTGATTTTTTTCTTTCTTTTTCATCTCGTACGAAGAACGGGCTTACAACTTGTACAAATGAATAAAGAAAGAAAATAATAATTTTGTCTCGTTTTTTATTTCATTCTCATTGAGAGCGATCTGTACCAAAATCGGACTCATGATCTTTTTCTAAACCACGTTCCAGTCGATGGTGATTGGTGGAGAACTATAGAAGTAGTCCCTTGCGATTGCTCAAAACTGGAGAGCGAATGTTTAGAAATTACATATAAGATGAACTGCTCACGCATGCGCGAATTGCGTGGACATGCGTTCGCATATGCGAATTACTTACAGTGAGAATGCTCCATAAGCCTCACGCTCCAAATAACTGATTGATACGAAAAAATACAAACAACGAGTTATTCTACTTTTCGTCCATCTCTTGAAATTTCAATTATCAATAAAACAGACTTCATTGATTTAATTTTTTAGTCATTTTAACATCATAAAGGATAACACTAAACATCCAAGTTTGTAAAAAGCATAAAAGCAAATTTAACTTTTCTGCAAAAGAACATTTAACTTTACGATCTAATCACAAAGCTTAAGTGTTCTAAAGAAGGTATTTCTAATAAGCAAATGGGAAAATGATTCACTCTAATTGTCATTTGAATTCGGAAGAAAGGAAAACTTTTTCGAATTATTCTTCGAATTCCAGTACAAGATCTTAAAACTTCGAAATCACATCCAGGGAAATTAACAAAACTTCTAAATATTACCCTCTTGAGAAATCTTCCAATATCGCTTTGTTTCTGTGCTCTTGAAAGGGTTTTCTCCACACTTTCGAGTCCAGTTTATTTGTTTCCGATCGAAATGCTTCGTACTTAAATACCTCAAGAGAGTAATACTTCCTAGAATGTACAATTTTAAATCCGATTCTCGTAAATACGCGGGTATGAGAACGATCTATTTTTTGGCGATAGAAATGAATTGAAGAGATTCAGCCAAATGAGAAACCGATATTTGGATTTTATTTCTTTAAAGACAGATAGAAGAAAATCGATACATTACATACGGTTTCGCAGTTTTGAATAATTTTCTTTTTTTTTCTATTATTTTACCTTTTATAAAGTCATTGAGCAATTCCGCGCTATGCGTTTTTTAGTGACAATAAATAATAATCATATCATGCACGGACGTGATGTCAATATGATACTCTCGTATTACTTCTCGTATTAGTATGCATACTAAGGTGACAAGACGTCCTCAAATCTTGAGGACAGTTCTCGAATTTAATAAGTTGTTCTCAAAAAAACTTTCAAACTCTTTGTGGACAGAATATTGTTACAAATCTTGCTCTCTGTCTCAAATGTCCTCGTATTGTCCCATTTCTTTTTATATGCAGCGAAATATCAACAACAAAAAAAGAGAAAAATCAGAAATGAGCATGTTTTATAAAACAAGATAATTTTGTCGTACGGAAAATGCTATCGAAAAGCAAAAAATGCATCATGCTAAAACTAACTTATGGAAACTCCATATTCGCCTGAAAATAATTTCAGCAAAAAATAAAATAATCATGAACTTCATTTTACAAGTGTTAAGCAAATGCAGAAGAGCGAATGATGTATTAAAACTGCTTAGTAATCGCAAGCTTGGTAAAGATGGTTCTGCATCTAAGTTATTATTTTTTTTAAAAAAAGAAAACTTTTTGGCAAACATAAATTAATATTTTCTATAAATAAATGGATATCCTCGAATCCCAAAATTTTTTGAGGACGTCTCGCTGATTTCTCCTCAGATCCTGATTTAGAAATCTGGTCACCTTTGCGTGTACTACGTACTCTCTAATACGTAAACTTTCGGAGTATGCAGGCCTGGGGAAGCGCTTATTCGTCATTCTGCTGGTCCTGAAGGATTTAAAGAAAAATTCACGATGGAGACGACGATAATACTTTGTATTTAAATTGTTCGTTATAAATTTATCTGAGTTCATTTTCATTTTATTTTCAGATGTGTACATATAACAGACGTAGGAATTGGATACTTATCAACAATGAACAACCTATGTACTCTATACCTACGTTGGTGTACTCAAATTAGAGACTATGGAATAAAACATTTGTGCTGCATGCGAAATCTACAAATTCTTTCACTAGCAGGTAAATTTGACTCTAACTATTATACATAATTTATGAAATAAATGTATGAATAATAACTTTTTTTTTTACAAAAATTTAAGCGTTTCTAGAGATCGATATTTCATATAAAAGTAAAGAAAAAAATATCTCTTGCATTGTATTTTAGAAAGAAATGCACGCAAAAATGCATTATTTATTGTCTTCTGTATGAACAAAAGATTCCGTATAATACTGCAATAGAACTGAACTAGATTTTTAAGCAACTCCCTCTATAAATTTCTGAAGAGAATAGGAAGAACAAGTTCTTATTGTAGCAAGATTATTTATTTAAGAACAAAAAGTTTTTTTTTACCTTAGATATGAGGCTAACAATTACTTCATTCAGCCATTAGTTTGACAAAAGTCTACAAAACGTCTTACAAAACGTATCCTTCGCTAGGAAAAAAAAAACCTAAATCGTTTTAGTCAAGCTAATGGTCAGTCACTTTAGTGATTCGAATCAAATCAAATATACTTTTTCGGATAAATGAATTTTATCGAATCATTCAAACCTTTAGCGAAAAAAACCAACAAAGTTTATTCAGATTAAAGAATCCGAATCCTTGGTTTCAATAAATTGATTCAAATAAACTAATATCAGTCAAGAAATAATTATACTTGTCATAAATTTACAATATGAAGCTAATATCAAGCTAAAAGGTTAGTCACTTTCGTGATTCAAATACGTTTTTTTGGATAAATGGATTTTATCCAATCATTCATACCGTTAGCAAACGGAACCAACAAAACTTAGATTAAAGAATCCGAATCCTTGGTTTCAATAAATTGATTTAAATAAACTGATATCAATAAAATAAATAATGTTACATTTATAGATTTATCATGCGAAGAAATTTTCTCGAATATGCAATATTATACATTTTGTTGGCTTCTACAATAAACTCTTTTTAAGTCTGCTACAGCGCCACAACAATTAACCCCTTAAACGCCAAAATCAGAGCAGTATTAGCCCAGTGGTTAGAGAATCGGTCTCTGGAGACTGGGGTTCGATCATCTACTCCACTAAAACCCACCGATTACATGCGATATACATGCTCGTAAACTCTGTGGAATCCAAAGTCCTGTGGTCTGTCTGACCATGGGTACAAAGATCTGGAGAAAATTCCGTTCCCCTTCAGATTTATGCCTAAATTGAGGAAGTGACCTCACGACTGAGTGGTGCTGCTATCTATCCGTGCTATTCTGAGCCAAGACATACTTCACCCTAGCGGTGCTCTCCTGTTAAACGAAAGGCGCACATTTCCGACTTAATTCGCAACGCCAATGGCTGGCAATTTTGGCTTGTCCAAGTGTCATTAGCAACGAACGACGACAAAATTGTAATAATTTACAGTCTTACTTTTTCAAAAAGATAAAAACTTGTAATTCAATTCTTTCTTTTTTTTAAATTCATTTCGGTGAAACAAAGACATATGCGTTCTGCAAAGCATTATATTTAGATAAGTAACAATATTTTGATATGAAATTATGTAAAAATGGTAATCACATTAAAAATTAATAACTTAGATTAATAGCTAATTTCGCGCCATTTCATTCAAAAAAAATCTAAATATCATAACAAAGCGGGTAATGCTAAAGAGCATGATCTCTTAATTGAAATATGTTAAGTTGAAATATGGTTGTTTAATTTGATTATTTTTTCTGTAAATGTCACTTAAATTAAATATTCGATTATGTAAACTAATTCGTTTGATTTGAATCACTATATAATTCATTTTACCAAACTCTAGCATCAAACAAATCTACTGCGAATGAATTTCTCTTAAGGAATGCTATTACGTAAAGACATTCTTTAAAACAAGCCAACACATAAAAGTGGAACTTTTGTCAAGCTGGAACCAAATCAATTGAATCAAAAGAATTGGAACCAAATCAATATTACACTAAGTGTCACTTAAATTAAAGATTCGATTACGTAAACTAATTCGTTTGATTTGAATCACTATATGATTCATTCTACCAAACTTAAACATCAAACAAATCTGCAGCAAATGAATTTCTCTTAAGGAATGCTATTAAGTAAAGACATTCTTTAAAACAAGCCAACCTATTAAAATGGAACTTTTGTCAAGCTGGAACCAAATCAATATTACACTAAGTGTCACTTAAATTAAAGATTCGATTACGTAAACTAATTCGTTTGATTTGAATAACTATATGATTCATTCTACCAAACTTAAACATCAAACAAATCTGCAGCAAATGAATTTCTCTTAAGGAATGCTATTACGTAAAGACATTCTTTAAAACAAGCCAACCTATTAAAATGGAACTTTTGTCAGACTGGAACCAAATCAATTGAATCAAAAGAATTGGAAGCAAATCAATATTACACTAAGAGTCACTTAAATTAAAGATTCGATTACTTAAACTAATTCGTTTGATTTGAATCACTATATAATTCATTTTACCAAACTCAGCATCAAACAAATCTGCAGCAAATGAATTTCTCTTAAGGAATGCTATTACGTAAAGACATTCTTTAAAACAAGCCAACACATAAAAGTGGAACTTTAGTCAAGCTGGAACCGAATCAATATCACACTTGAATATTACACAAAATGTCTTCAAGAATTACAGAGCGTTTATTGTTCGCCAACAAGAATTCCCTGAGATTCATGAAAGATCTTTAAATACCGCTTACGTGACAGATCGGCTTACCGCCAAATGGGTGTTTGGCGAGCAAAGAACCACCTGAGATTCTCTTCTACACTTTTGTGAGTTTTAAAATAACAACCTTGACATAAAGAGAGCAGGTATCTTCCAACTACCATCCATTAGTCACACTTCTTGGCTTGGATTTCGCTTGGAAAAGCGTAACATTTCTCACACCTAGTTAGAAAGAATTGCATGCATACTCACCTTTTTTAATGCTTACTTAGCTTACTCTTCACTCCAACTTCGTCAACAATTTACCTTACCATCAAAAGAAAATGAGATAAACATTTTTTTAATGCAAATGAAATAAAATATTCAACAATTTATTGCATTACAGAGTTAACAACGGAACTAAATTAAAATATTAACTATACCTTCCTCAATTGTGCTTCATTCATTAATTATTAAAAGTAATGACTCCTATAAATATGCCTCTGCATAGGTCTTTAAGTTATATTCGCCATTTTAACGAGATATTTTTAAATTTTCAACTTACCTTAAAAAAATTAGACATTTTAATTATTCGTAAAATTCGCATGAATAGGAAGAAGTTTAATAATTTTCACTTCATGGTTGGTTGGTTATAAGTTTAGTTCAATGACACTAGAGCTGGAAGGGGCTAAACTGCGCCAAATACAAATGGTAATATTCAAACTCTGTTATTAAAAAAGATTGAGGAGAATTTAAATAAAGTAATAATAAATATATTTGGGTTACGTGGCCATGACGAAAGTGAATCTTTTATGGGGTTTGTACTTTACAGTAGTATTGGATAGTACCATAATAGAGTAATACCATCGTAGAGTTGGATAGTAGGATAATATACTTGGATGAAAAATTTTAATCACCTATGGTGATTCATCTCAATCATCGTTTTGGCAATGATTTGAATATGTAGATTGAACTAGTTATTTCGAATCTATAATTCGAATAAATGTACTGATCCATTTTGTCCTTGATTTTTATCAGTTTATTCATTTATCAGTTTACTGGTTTTATCAGTTTATTTTAAACATTTATCAGTTTATTGGCTCAGTATTTATTACAAGCGGATTAATAGAAAACAATGTTACCATAAATAAGTCATCATATTCCGAACGTTGTTTTTTTTTTTTTTAAATAAAAGTGCAAAAACTATAAACATGAGTGATACAGCCGCGTTGGCTCAGAGAAAAGAGCGTTTGCCTCACAATAAGGTAGCCCTGTTCGAGTCCGAACGATGGTTGGTTGGTACGAATTTTGCTCCCGGAGCACAATGCTGACGTAAAATATCCTCAGTTGTGAACGAAATCATGGATTAGAATATCTTGCCGTCTAGTTAGCCGTGTGAGGCTTTCGTGGTTTTCCTCCCCATGTAAGGGAAATGAGGGCTAGTTCTATCAAAAAGTCTTTCACTAAAACTAGTTTGTCCCAATGCTTGATTCCCCTTGTCTCTGGAATTAGTTCAAAATTACAAGGCTACGTAGTTGAACATTGATAGTCGTAAACTAAGAATTGGGTCGACTGTTAAAATGAAATAAATATGCGTAGTAGGTACATGAATAGTACGTACCTGAACATGAACATGCGTATTACGTACATGAACAGTATGTGCATGAAAAGTTCGCCTAATTACAACAAAAACTGAAATGTTGTATTGATTTCAAATAAAATTAATTCTAAATTGAAGCAACCAGAATTTTAATGATTTATCGTTGCTCTGAAAAATAACTGTGTTTCGAATTATCGAATTAACAGATTCGAATCAATTACAAAATAATGATACAAGTCACCGAATCAGTACCCAATTCTAGAATCCAGATGGGCCATGGCAATAGAACTCTATTCATCACTGCCAGCATTTTATGAAACTCAGTAGTTCTGGGCAAATTTTCAAATGCTTATCTTTGGATGCATCATAGTTTTAAATATATATATTTTAAAGTCTGAAGAGAGGAATCATCTATATGAAACTTCCAGTATTATGTATTTCATAAGTAACATTTTATATTTGCTTAAAATAAAATTATATACAAAATAATATTAAAAAGTTGTTGAAAAATGAATGTATGTACTTACAAAAGACAATCGTCCAACTTTAATATTAACCAATCAACAAAAATGCACACTATGAACTAAAGATTAGCGCTAAAAATATTTTTGTATTGATTAAAGGTACAAAGAAAAAAGTACATGTTTTAAGAGAAGAAAAAGTTTATCAACGTTTATTTCTGTAATATTAAACGCTGTAATTATTGTTATTCAATGAAAACAAATTTTAGCTAATTTCTTTAATTGCGTTAATTTTTTCTTAATGATCGCTCTGAAATAACGTCCTAGTCCCTCAGTTGGAGCGAAATTTCACTTCTTAGTTTTTTTCTTTTTCTTTGCCTTCTTAACCTTAGTTTTAGCTGTCGTGGCCAACTTCTGCTTCATCTGCATTCCATAAATATCGCAATCCAAAAAGCTCAGACAAGAGATTGGGCAACTATCCATCAGAAAGCCAAACCCTTTACCGCTCTCGTCACCAGAGTCCATAGCATTTTGAGCAGAACTATGCAGATACTTGGCTACAACCATGGCCACTACTTCTAACCAAGCAGGAAGAAGAATCCATATAGCAAGATTCGATAGCATCAATCGCAAAGTTGCAGAGGCGATTTCGCTACAACCGCTGGAATAGAACGCTTGACCCTTTTCTACAGTGTTATATCCTGGACGCTTGTGTTCACCAGAATCGTGAAGACAGGGTCCCGTGTATGCAGGATCGCAGCAGGTGAATGGAACGCCTCTACCTTTCATGGACTGTAACTCTGGGCGAATGTATTCATCGGAATGCCATGATATCTCGATCCAATCTCTAAAAAGGCAAGATTCAAACATGGGTATCTCAATAAAACTATAAAAAAGTGCATTAAAATGCCTTAAAATTTGAAGAATTCTTACATACTCAAACACGAAAAATAAGACACAAATAGTATAAAACTATAGTTTGTCTAAAATAAAAACTCCAGGCATCCGTCTGAACCTGTGGCGGTAACTATGGTAACGAGGTATGACTATTTCAAGTAGGGATGCGAGGTCACTGTTTTGGATTGTTTTCGGCTCTTGTCGGCGAGAGATTGGGAATCTCTTTCTTCCTTCTATTGTGTTAGTCCTAGAGTGAAGGTACCCTCCTTAAAATGCGCCATTCTTGTTTCCATAGCACCAGACAGCCCCACACTTTGTGGCGGGAAGAGTTCTCAGCTTAGACAGACTATATAATTCGCAATAATTATGTTCATAAATGGTATAAAAACATAATTCACTATAATTAAATTAAATGGAGCGAAAGTTGATACTAACGAGTCTCAACCCAATGCTTTCAAATAAATTTATTATATAATTGCATAAAAAAAAAAACAAATTTTTATGAGACAAAAATAACAAAAATCAAAACAATATAATGTTAAATTTATATTTTATTCACCGAAGTCCCTCAGCTTGTATATGTTTAACAAGCAGAGGAAAAAAGAAACAAGCCAAATCTTTCTTTTCTCGAGAAAATCAGTAAATAAAAGAGTACTACACAATTTTTGGTACTTATCCATTTCCCCAGAGTAGGCGATAAAGTCGCCAATGCACCTTACAAAATGCAAGTAAATTCAACAGTTTTCACCCCTTTTTTTAAATAAATAGATAAAACAGCCGAAATTGGAAATAGCGAAATGTAAAAGCACCCTATTTTTTTTACTGAAAATTTTTCTTCCGAACTGTAAATCTGCAAAGAAATGCGCAAGAATATGTACATTTTGTTGAACTGAAAACCTATTCTTTACCTAAAACTATTAAGTAGGTAGGTACTTTATTTACGTCACACTAGCGCTACACAGGGGGCTATTGGTCTGGGAAACATCCCTAAGGATGTTCATAGACATGCCATCACAATTTTGATCCTCAGCGGAGGGGATGGCTTCCCAGCTTTGGTAGCCCGATATCCTACGCGCGAAGTTGAGCACTTTACGGTAGCACCATTTAATAAGGATCGATACCACGTGCCCTCGGTTCCTACGCAGGCTGATCAAAGTGGTCACCCACTCGCTTATTGACAGCATCCAGTTTACTTCTGTGCTCCACTGAGAACCGTTTCTTCACACAGTGCGGGATCAAAAAGTGTTAAAGAATACACCTCTTTGGTTTTAATTAGATGTCCAATTGAAAATTCAATTGGGTAAGAAACCGGAACACAAAAATTCATTTGCATACCCTTCAAAAATAAATTAGTTAAAATGTACAACAGATAAAATGGCTTAGAACCGCATTGATTGTGGTTATTTTTTAATCAAAAGAAGAAAAGAAACGTACATATTAATTCAGATTACAAAATGAATTTGCGAAGAATTGGTTTCATTATTTATTTATTTTCAATTTTAATAAGTCCCGCAGTGGACTGATCGTTAATACACGGTTCCCAGCAGATCACCGAAGTCAAGCATCACTGGCTGCGGTCAGTGTGCGCGGTATTGGTCCTCGCTAAACTGTTCTACCGTAAAGTGCTCGACTTCGAGTGCAGGTCGTCAGGCTACCGAAGAGGGGGTGCCATCCCCTCTGCGGAGGATCAGAATTGTGATGGCATGTCTTCGGATCATCCTCAGGGATGTTTCCCAGACCGTCACCAATAGCCCATTGTGCAGCTCTAGTGCGACGTAAATGAACAAATCAATCAATCAATCAATTTTAATAATTATGTTTTGATAAAACTAAAATTTGCTTAAACTTATTCTGTCTGCAAATTTAGTTTTATTTAATTTCGAAAATTCTCCTTAAACCCGTTTGGGTACTAGGGAAACCAGAATAAACATTTTCAACAATCCAATATGTTTGAGTACTTACTGGTAACTTGTACTTCCACAACACTTGTTGGAAATTTGCATCATATCAATTTCTTTCCTAGCGTTCCCATCCACGTCATACTTCCCCATTAAATCTTTGAATCCCTTTTCGTGGCCTTTCTGTAAAGAACGTACAGCTGCGGAACAAGAAATACTTAAAGCCATAGTTAAAACAAAAGCTCCAAACAGGACCCCAATATAAGGCACCACATAATTCAAAATTCGCAATCGCGTTATTACACTGGAACAATCGTGGAACAATTTCGCTCCAATCAAATGGATAATAATCAATATTATACTTGAAAATATGATGAAGTGTGTATGTTTTTTGTAATTGAAATTGTTTAAAATAGCTTTTTGTTGAGAAAATAGAACAGCTAACCCGATGCCTAGTCCAACCATAATTAAGTTCATCATGGCAATTGATAGATGCAAAAAAAGCAACACAATCCCCATATAGTGGCGGGCATGTTCTCCTAAGCGGATGGCTAAAACGGCCATAAAATATGCTAATTACCTTTACAAGATTTAGCAAGAAAAATATGCTTTATTGATAGTATTGAGTATAGTTTAGAGCGGCCAGCTCTCTGCTTATCGCTTATAGCTCTGCGTTTCTTTATTGATAGTTGACTTGTTTCGCTTATGTGCTTGCTTTTAATATACTGGATAATTCTAGCTTACAGCTTACTTTATTCCTCGTACCGGATTGAAAAAAGCGTGTGAGCTGAAATGATATGAAAATCCGTTTAATATGTTTTTCTTTTGATACTAATCATCAATAGAGAAAATCCTTAAAAATACAATAGCCATAAAAGCAGTTTAAGAAACGGGTTGAAATGATTTGTCCATTTCCTAAATCATTCACTTTGAACTTAGTCCATTTTCTGAAACGCGTATTTCTGGCGAGCTTCTTTTTCATTATCATTTTACCTTAAACTCTTAAAATATATATATAGGAGTTATAACGTTGCATCTTCACGTTTTACTTAGACTTTAAAACATTGCTGTAAAACTTCAAGAGAAAGTGTTTTTTCACAATATAGATTCAACTACGTTTGGTTAAAACGATATATGAAAGTAAAAATGGCGTAAGAAACATTTTTTAGAATTGGGTGATTATGCCTAACAATGTAATTTAAACCAGATTTAATTGGATACTTGTAAGCGACATCACGCGTGTGAGTCGAACCGGTATCCAATTGAAGAGTTAAATAAAAGAACATGTTAATTATATTATGCGAAGTCCAAATCCCCCCTCCAAGCTTTTAAGACAGATATTCTTACTCTGTATTACCGCCTTAAGATTGGGGCATTATCATCGCATTGCTAGTTTCGTGTTGATGCAGATTTAAGTAAACAGAGCTAAATCACCAAGAAAATATTTATATATTCACAAATTGTTTAACTGTGTAGTGCCATACTTAAACACTTAGGAAGAAAAATAAAAATAAAAAACTGAAAATGCAGCCTGCTTGCGTCAGACGGCAATATAACCATGGAAAAATAATTTCTTGTTCCACATCTTTAATTAAGGCAATTTTCAATTCAGAACCTTTTAACTGTTTCGTTTTCAATGTTTATATTTGACACATATTGAGGAGATCTCCGAAGCCAGGAAACAGGTTCGATAAGTTTTATTACACAACAAGCTCTGCGTTGTGTATGTTTGATAAAGGGAAAACTTCTTTCCACGCTTCAGAACAGATTTTTGCTTATATTAGAGCAAAAATGAGGATTTTATAAGCAAAATAATATTTATGTTTTAGTTAATTCCGATTAACAGTTAACCTAGCAATGTCACAAAATGAAAAGTTGACTGGTTATCCGTAGGATAATACAAATTTTACAATTATTAAATTAATAAGACATATTATACAACTATTGAAACTCACTATTTTGAAATTGTGTCAAAACATTTTCTTTGTAATTAATATTTTTAATCCCAATTTTTAATCGTATTGTGCGTAAAATAAAAAAACGAAACACCTGATTTAAGATCGGATTTTGTCGTATTAACAAAAATCCCAATAGTTCCATAAATAGGTCCAATACGGTAATTAATAATAGCAGATGATATTTTAAATTACGGAATCAGATACAAAACGTATTTTCTTCGAATAAACATACATTTGTAGTTGCAGATTTGGATTCTTTTTATTTTATTTTATAACCCTCGTTGAACAACCGACCCAATTTTAGGTTTATAATTTTGAACCAATCCAGAAGACATGAAAGTTCCTGAATCAGTAACCCCAGAGGTATAATTTGTTATGGGAGCATGGAGGACTTTGAGACTCGGCAGATTTAACTTGCAGCAGTTACCATTTACTACACGGAAAGTCTTCGGCCGGCGGGGATCGAACCCAAGACCACTTGGACATGGGTCCAGTGTCCTACCAACCAGGCTATCCCTCCCGGCCCAGATACGGATTCTTGACCTTTTAAAATAAGGGAATTAGCTTCAATAGGGAAAATATTTTCCCTATTGAACAGGGCAAAATTTTAGATTCTTTTAATGTTGCCTTGAAAACCATGGAATTTCTACTTAGTACACGAAAATTCGATTATCAGACCAAAAGTAACTCGGATGTTTGTTTATTTATTAATTTTATTTTGCGCACTTAAATAAATAAAAAAAGTTCATTTGTGTAACATTAAATTTCAAATTGCACAGCACTGCCAATGTATCTTAGCAAGAAATACATGCAATCAATTTTATTTCTAATTGTGTTCCAGGTTGTTCATTGGTTACAGCAAACGGATTATCAACATTGACACAGCTACGGCACCTTCAAGAGCTAGAATTAACCAATTGCAGGGGCGCTTCAAAAGAACTAGTACAGTATTTACATCAAAACTTGCCTCGTTGTCTCATTATTGAATAATTATGTAATTATGCTATCAATCAAAATAATTACTACCAAACATTATCTATCAGCATAAAAATAATTAAAGCTACATTATTTTAAATATGCATATACAGTGAAAACTCTTGGGAGTGACCACTCTCTGTTCCACAGTAAAAGGGTCGTTAATGGAGGTTGGTTGTTAAATTCATTGACTTCAAAATGTTATCGAAGGTACAGGAATTTTTTGCAAGCAATTTCAATTTTACTCAGCATCATTTTCTTGGTGCAGTAAACCCACTAGTTTTGGTGTCATGAAAACCGGATTGATGAATAAAATTTAGCGTCAATAACAATGACCTTTACTGATACAATAATTATGAGTAAAAACCAATTTACCAATTGAGAATGATAGAATTATTTTTAAATAAATAAACAATTATATTTTTTGTTAAAGTTTACATATAATTTAGTAAGTAAGTTTACATAAAAATAAGTACACACTGACTGCAACATGAGGTTGTCGATCTATTTCAGAGATTGTCAAAAAGAGCTCTCTAAATAGGAGACACTCACAAATATTTTGAACACATTTGAATCTACTTATTTGTTTTGTTAATATTTTTGTTTCATTGTTATTTGTTTGAGATGCTTAGTTTTATCTAAAAAAAACTTATTTTTTCTAATTTAACTTTCAACTCTAATGATAAATCATTAATAACATTGTGTCGAGTACACACTGACTGCAACATGAGGTTGACAATGTCTTTCAGAGATTATCAAAAAGAGCTTTCTAAATAGGAGCCACTCACAAATATTTTGAACACATTTGAATCTACTTATTTGTTTTGTTAATACTTGTTTTGACTTTGGTATTTTTTCTTGCTTCCTTATTTGACTTTTCCGCATTTGGTGCAGAGGTTATTTCGGTCTGTGGGAAAGGTTTTGATGGTCCCTCTTAAAGGCTTCCTTCACCACAAAGTTTATGGAAAAACTTCCATGTGCCCCAAAAGTAGTCTCTCCTGGAGGTTTCACTGTACGATAGTTACTAAAAGTTAACCTATTTTTCTGTGAGAACTGTGTTAGATACAGTATGTCTAAATATTCACAGACATTTTTATCATGCATCCCATCTTAATCTATATTAATCGAAAGCTTGCTAGTTTTCAAAGTAACAGAATGATTTCACAAAATAAATAATAAAAAAGCAAATAATTTAATTAAATAGCAAATAAGTTAATTAAAAATTATTTTACTTCAAATTCAAATATTCTTGTATGCTTAGAATAAATTGTTAGTTCAATCAATTTTAATAGCAAAAATGACAACTTTTAAGACATAAAACATAGCTTAGAATGTAAAACAATAAAAATCATGAGAATAATTTCTTTCATTTATGGCAAGGCACAAGTATCAGATGCATATGAATCATGCAAATTAAAAAAAGAAAGAATTAAAATAACAAGAATCATATGATTTATAAAACTCAAGAATCATATGATTTATAAAACTAAGCATTTTTTTTAATCTACTTGAAAAATGCTTTCTCACTACCTTATATATCAGTAGATTAAAAATAAATCTAATAAAAAAAAACATAACCCCACATATAAAACAAAAATAATACAGATCCCATAGAAAAATATGGTAAAAATAGTAACTAGCAATTATTATGACACCAGATTTTTTGCGGTCTATTTTTCATGCTTTTTTTAATGTTTCTCAAACCCTTTTAACAAAGAAAATATTTTTGGCAATATCACAATTGCTTTTTAAAGCGCTCTTAAAAAACAGCAGTAAGAACTTCTTAAGTGTTTAAAACATAATTCAATAACAAGTGCTCTGCTACAGAAAATTAAAACTTAAATTTCATTTTAAAAAAAATCTACCTGTGCAAAACAGCCCGAACACCTTTTTCCTATCTTAAAAAAAAAGATGTATTTTCTTAAAGTTCAAACCAATCTCAAACAACTAGTGTCTTATAACAATTATGAATTTAAATTTTAACTTTAAAAAATGTTTTATAAATTTACTAGCTAGAAGGAATTCGCAAATGTACATACATGAAAAACAAATCCTTTAACTTCAATGCATAATTTGTTATAAAAGAGTAATTTTGGTCAGATTAAGTAAATAATTAGGAAAAAGATTGTAGTTGAACTGAAATTAGAAAAACTAATTCCTTTAGAATATTCTATTTTCTAAATATTTCTTTAGCCCATACAATGATATAAAATAGTGGTGCATAATCTTTGTTTAGAGGAAGCCCACCGGCTATATATTTGAGCTTTTGAAAGTAGCAATGATTCGAAAAATTATGCCAAAAGCAATTTAATTACTACTATGAAAACTACTGAATTGATTCACTTTTAGAATTAAATTAAAAATCTAACAAATAATTATAAAATTTTCAATACGTTTGTATTTATTATTACTTTATATAGGACAAAATTACATTATTTTGACTAATGGATAGCAGTTGTAGCATTTTTAACAATTGGAAATTTTAAATAATTTAAAAAATTTTTGATATTAATAAAGTAAGGAGTTTTTTAAAATATGGTTAACATTACAAGGAAATAAAGAAAAAAATGTTAAGAAATAAGGTTACATACATAAAGTAATTTTAAGAATATTATAAAAATATTCCCAATTCTATATTCATTAAAAAATGTACATGGGAAGCATTTTCGACAAAAAAGGTGGCAATTAGCTGGCAATTCTTTTTTTGCCATTTGTTATGTTTAGTCACTTGATGGCCAGTAGTGACCATTATATTTTGCAAATACTACATTTAAGTGCAAGAATATTGAGACAAACAAGCACTTAATTTACCTACAAAAAATTGCATATTGTTATAGAAAAATAATTTTATTTTTAAAATAAACCCTTGAACTAACTATATCTGCTTTAAAAACCTTATGATTAAACGAATTTCCTTTTAAAAAATTTAGAATTTCTTCTTTCTTTTTTTAAATCTAGATTTTTTTTTTTTTTTTTTTTTTAATGACAAAAAATTTTTAGAAGACTTTTCAAATTATTTCTTAGCTAGAGGGCAATAAGCTGCATATAAAGATATAAACCATTTGAATGCCACAATTGTCCTCTGAGCTACAGGTTGTGCATCACTAATATAGAAAAAAAAACAAATATAAAAAGTAGCTTAAAATTTTATTTTAACATAGATAAAAAATAATAATAAACTGTTTAATAGTAATTTAAATTTAGTAATTTAAATTTGAAGATTAGAATAGTAAAACGAATTTATTAGATTCAAAACCACATTCATGCTATTTGTGTTTAATGCCGTATATACGTAAAAAGCTGACCAAACATTTATGTAGATAAATATTGAATTTAAAAGAAAATTTACTTTCTGTGGTCTTCCAATGTGTATAGCAAACCAGAGAGGAAATATTTAATGTTAGATATGTTAGTGACAGTTGAGTGATACAGTTAGCATGCCTGTCAACTGCACAAATAGAAATCTTACTTAAAGATGCAGCGATTAAAAAAAATATTTTTTTAAGATACATTTTAATATTTTCATTTTAAAATAAATTTTTTTGAATAAATTTTAATAATAATTTTAGAAGTAGTTTAATTAACTAAATAAATTAAAATTAATTCAAATTATTTTAATATATTTTTTTTACTTCAATTAAATTTCATATAATCTCACTTTAAGCTGTTACTTTACAGCTGTTTAGCAGTTTAAAATTAAAAAATACAATTATTTTAAGTTACTTTTAAATAATTAGGTTAAAACCAAATCATATAATTAAAATGACAATTTTTATACACAAGAAAATTTATTCTTAAGCTACTTTCCCAACTTCAGTAATTTTTTGTAAAATAATTTTCACCAGAAAAAAATGAATTGCTTTTATTAGAAATATAAAAATATTTTATTCATTTTAAAATCAGTTTTTAGAAACTATAACAAAGACGATTTATTATGTCTTCACCTTAGCCTGTTAGGTTTAAATAAAAAATTAATTAACTTTTTAAGTAATTTTAATAAAGTTGACAGGTATGAGTTAGTTTAGATAATATAATTGCAATCAACAAAAAATTGCAAATTTTTATTGATTTTTTTATTTATTAAATAAATATAAATTGCACATTTTAAAAATTAATTAAAAATTTAAAATTCGAAAATGAAAAGGGGAAAATGCATAATAAAACTAAAAAATATTATATAACTTAATAACGTTTTAGTAAGTAAAAGAAATAATTTAGGTGTAGCTAAGATGTTTAACAGCTAAATTATCTTAGAGCTACACACGTTGTTTCCCAATAAATTCTTTATATTTATTCTATATTCAACGTCTACAATTATCAAATTCTAAAATAAGAAGAAATTCACACAAATAAATATATACGTTTAAATCAAAGTAGATTTTTTTTTCCCTACAACTCATTAATTATTGATATTCATTTATTATAAAATTTAATTAACTAAACCAAAATATTTAGATATTTTATAATATTAATAGTTAGATATGTTCATTTATCTACTTGTTCTAAAAAAATAATTTAAAAAAAACTAAATCATATTTCACTAATTTTTATAATTAAATAAATTTCTGTTTTGCTCAGCTCAAAATATGACATCTGAATAGGAATAAATTTGCAGTTGCTCATTTTATGATACTAATTTTTTATTTTTTAACATTTATAGGAGAACAATGTATTTCTACAAAATTGCTGAAACATTTACATTAAACTGAAGCTGTACAAAAGCAAAATTTGTGCAATGCAGAGTTACAAATAAGTTAGCCAAAAAATTTCAAAAAATTCTATTCATTTCTTTAATAATCTTATTATTTCTTTGTAGAGATATGTTACATTTAATTTTCTAATTATTTTTTATTACTCGTAGAGATACAGTCAATTTAAATTTATAATATTTCTTCTTATTATAAGTAACGATACTTCCAATTAAAATTTGTAACAACGACATTTATTCAGAATTATACAAACAAAAAAATATTATGGAAAAGTAAAACTTTTGAACAAAATTTAAATGGGTGTCAAATTATAATTTTTTTTTTTTTTACTGTAACTTATGAAAAAAGGACACTTTAAAACATTAATAGGAAAATTTAAAATACATTAATAAAATATTTTTTTAAGGATTTGTAGTTTGAATTTAAAAACATTTTAAAATTTGAATAAATATCATTTAAATTCCATTCAAAATTTATTAATGGAATTTAAGAGTTATTATGGGTTAACGTTATAAAAACTTGACAACCTCCCTTATATTTAGGATTTAATAAAACATACTTGAAAAAACAATTATTCCATGTGATATAGAACTAGAGTTTGTAAACTTTCCAAAGCATTTAAAAATATGAGCACAATGTGTAAGTAAAAATTTATGACTGTATAAAATTTCTTATTTTGGAAATGTATGTCAGTGTTCAAAAGAATAAATAAGATAAAGAATGTAATATAAGAGAACAATTGATATTGCAGAGTGAAAAACCTGAAAATGTAATTAGCTATTTCAATCTTGAAATATCTAGTATATTCTGATGTAAAAATAGTTACAAATGTATATAATGATTATAGTATATTTCTATGTATATAATATCTTCTAGATCTATCTCTGCAAGACAGATGATATTAAAGGTGTGATATTTCATGCAATATTTAATGAATGTAACTAAAGGCACAAATATAAATATATAATGTATTGTTAAACATTGTAAATAAATATTTCGAATTTATGACTTTGTCATTTTAATACTTTTCAATGTTGTATACAAATCTCAAATATATGTACAAATGTGATATGAAAATATATCATTTAAATGGTAGTCACCATAAGGCTAACATCAAAAAAGTAGTCCACAAAATGCAGGATGATATTGTTCTTGCATTTAATGGCACATAATGTGATTCGTTTCTACAAAAATAACCATACACTTTCAACTCCACCATTCCAATAGACCTAAGCCTGGTTCATTTACTGATCCCTATAAAAAGAAAATATTATTTAAATATTTCAATAATTAAAAAGAGTTAAATTTGATCTAAAGGACTTTATATAACAAAGAATAATGTTTAATGTAATTAGATGTAATGTTTAGTATAATAATGAATAATGTAATTAGAGAATGTTTGAATTTTAAAAAAAAAATTATTCTATTCGAAAACAAATTTTTTTCCCCTTGCTTTACAGTAGCATAAGCAATTTCAAGCTGCAACTTCTAATATGTCACTTTTTTTCCATTCCGAAATAAAAAAAAAATTTTAATAAATAAAGCACATAACACTCTGGACAAATTATTCTATGCAATATAGTTTGTAAAATGTATAAAATTTAAATTCTAATATCTTATCAATTTCTCACAAAAAACATCAGTTTAGAGTTTTTTCTATAAATTACAGTAGAAGATATTTATCTAAAGAGGATGCAGTAAAAAAGTGTTCTTGGCGAATTTTGTTTCACCTCCATTTATAATTTAAATGTTGAAATCTAGAAGAAAAAAAATAGTTCAGGTAAGGTCACTTTAAATGCGGAAAAAATGTTTCCAAAATATCAAAACGCAAACACGTTATAGTAGGAAAACTCAGTGTTAGGTAATGGGGAAGTAATTTTGCTATAATTTGTTTAAATTTTGAAAACTTTTTTTTCAGCATTTAAAACTTCATGGTTTATTTTTGGTTAACCAGAACTCTAATTTTTCTATACTTCAAATTTTAAATTACCAATGGGGGAGAAACAAAATTTGCCTTGAAAAGTTTCTTACACAGTAAATCGTTCGTATTTGAACTTCTGGGAAATATTTTTCTAAAAGTAATATATGTAAAAATGTTTTTTTAAACAGATTCTTTCTGTTGTGCTAAGTTTTCTAAAGCTGGTATACCTAAATTATGCAAAATGTCCCTTAGATCTTTAATTACATATAATAATATTCCGAGTTGTTAATCATAAATATAATTAGAGAAAGCTAAAATTTCAAAATTTTGAGTATCCAAAATAATTTTTAAAGCCTTTCATAGAATATTTAAAAGAGATCTAAAAAGATAGGGTGTACTTAGTTTAACTTAGACTAAAGTGAAAAACAATGGAAATAAAGCCATAAATAAAAGGCCACTGGTGTAATCCAGGGTCACAATATCCAGGTTTAGGATAAGAAGACACCCCTACCCTCACCAAGAAGTTTCACCAATGAAAACTAAATACAATAAATTATAAAAAAAATTGATAAAAACTAACTATGTGCAAAATAAAGTATTTTACAAAATTGAGTAAGTGCATTTTACATTTTACTTAAAAATAATAATGGTTTTGTGTTTAAAATATATTTTAAAAAAACTTCAAGAAAGATACTAAAACACACACACATAAATGTTATTAAACACTTGTTCTACTTTGTACGACTCAAAAAATAGAAAAATTCTCACCGTCAAAGAATAAGGAATTCTACGCTCTTTGTCTTCTGATTCCATATTTTCACTTTCAGGACAAGTGGGGGTGGTGTCAACAAATGTTTCTTCTAACACTCGAAACCTAATAAAGAATAGTTTTTTTTAAGTATTGAATACAAAAATTAAAACGCTTCACCATACATAGGTAGTAATAATGGTTTCAAACAAAATATGACAAAACTTGAAACTGAGCAAAATTTTTATATAGAATAAAGAATATAAATACATATGTAATAATATGCCTTAAAAGTCTAGAAAATCCAAGAGACTTTGGTAATTCAAATAAACAGGCATCTATTATTGAATTATAAATTGAATTTTTGCATGAATTACAATGATGTGTTTCCATAGCAGGATTTGGCACAGATTTATTAAGCCATGAAAATATGAAAAAGCCATAAAAATATGAAATAGCTGGAGCCATTTTCAATGGCTCCTGCTATTTAAACAGGGATTTCGAAAGAGGAATTGCTTGCACAAATATTCTTAACTTAATCAAACGCCATTCAAATGGGAAAATTTAGAGATTTTAATATATTCCAAAACATGATGTTATTCAGAGGATAGGGTATTTCTGGGATTTCTGAGAATTTATTTCCCTTAAACTTCAGGAAATAATCTTTTAATTGGCATCTTGACTGTTTATGACTCTTTGTGAAAGAACAATTTCTACATCTTAAAATTAATAAGAGAAATCTATTTTAAGCTTATGATTTAATATAGAGAGACTCTTATAAGACATTCTATATTACATATCTATATAAAAATAATTTCAATTAAAATGTCAATTCTCTTAATAGATTTTAAATATAAATAAAATGCATCAAGCATTTTAATTTAGGCAAAATTTATTTGCAGTAAAAATTTAAATAAAATTAGTACTGATTTATAAGCAATATACATAAGACTAAACTTAGTGCTAAATTAATGTTTTTTTAAATTTTTCTTTCATTTGTATTCAGAAGGTATAATTCGATTGTGAATTGCAATTCAACAAATATTGATAAATCCTGACACCAGAAGAATAACTTGAAACCAATAATTCCAAAGAGATTTTATTTCATAATAATAACTATGACTTAGTCATTTTATAAAAAAAGAAAATAACAAAATGCTGACCAGACACATTTTAAATATGTATTTTTAACTCTAAAAGTTTATTTTTGATTGACTGTAAAAAACAAAATTGAAATCAGAAAGGAAAACTAAATGACAAAGTATTAAAGAAACCAGATGAATAAAAACTGAGAACTCTTTTTCACAAACTTAAACTGACATTGTCATAAATAAACAGTTAGCTATACTTAGCACTAAAAAGATGAATGTTGCCTTTTTGACTCCTTTAGGTTTTGTTGCTCTGTAATTCAAAAAATAACATACTGAAACTGTTGAATTTTTCTGACAATTCATATTTTGATCCAGTTTAAGTACTTATTTAATCACTCATGTGTTAGCCTTATAGAAACATATATACACAGAACATTAAATCTAGAATGAGACAAAGAAGCAGAGTGGCCTCTAAGGTATTTTGGTAGGTATCACATAAGCTCAGGTATATTTGGATTTAATATACCCTATGGTATGTATAAGATACTACAGTTTCATTAAAAGACAAGAAAATTTAAAAATCTATAATTATTATTTATAGAGAAGAGGAAACTCAATTACCCAAGAAACTAATGTATAATTGAAAAATCAATATTCCTCTTAAACAAATATTTTTGTTAACCAAATAGAATAAAATTTGATGATCAAGTCCCTAATACATTTTCTCTTATTTTTCAAAACAAAATCACTCAAGCAACAAAAAATTTAAAACAAAATTACAAACAGTGAGCAATTTAAAAATTCAGAGTTTTCCTCCACTTTTCGAATTTCTCATGTTGCAATAATATTATATTATTAAAATATCAAGATTCTAAAAACCTCATGCCAAAGCATAACACTATCTTCTGAAAAAATAATGGAAAAATAACTTAGACTTACAATAAAATGCACATAAATAAATTATACTAAAAATGGATTTTAGTGATGTAATAACATTGCAGTTAAAATAACGATAGCAATTGTAGTTTAATATCAATATGTTATTTTTTAAATACGCCATGATAACATTCGCATGTCATAATAAAAATATCGGAATTTTTAAAACCATATGGAATTGGGAGTGCATAGTTTTAACAGCCGAAAAATGGCTGAAAAGTAACTTGGATTTATGATGAAGTGAGCACAAATAAGAAAGGAGATTTTGTAAATGTGCAATTTAAAACTTATGTTGTAATAATATCATAGTAAGAATACAGATTTTGAAAATACGTGGAAAGGGGTACAATTAAAGTCTTAAAAAATCATTTAGATTTACAATAAAATCTACACAAAGAAAGTGCATTGAGAAGTCACAAATTAAATGCATAATTCAACTTTGAGATTCACAATATCACATCAAAAATATCAAGATTTTCCAAACTATGGCAAAATATGGTGCAAAAACAGCCGAAAGATAACCAGGGACTTTAGATAAAATCAGCTGGAATGAAAAAAGTCAAAAAGTGATTAATTAAATGCGCGATTCATAACTCACGAGTTAAAATATTATATTAAATGTCTCGGGATTTTAAAAACTGCATTGAAATTGGTTGTAGTAAGTGCCAAAAGAATGATCAAAATGTTCCATGGATATACGATGAAATCATTAAAAGTAAAGCTAGTTAAAAAAGTGATTACTAAAATTAGAAATTCTTGTTTTGCAATATTATATTAAAAATATTGGCAAAATTCCATAGCCATAAACATTGAAAAAGATATTGAGAAACAATATAGATTTATAATAGAGTCTGTGCAAATTAAGAACGCCAAAAAGTGATAAACATATATTTCATTCAAAAAAAAAAAAAATTTTTTTTCAAAAAAGTTCCCATTGCATTGCATAGGCTGCACATTAACAGTCAACGGGGTGCACCTGGCCCCGGGGACACAGGTTTTGCACCCCTAATTTATAATACATTGCCGAGAGACTTTTCTCACACCTCTTACACTCTATAAGTTCACTTCACATTACTTCTTTAGTATGTCTACTAAAAAAAAATCTACTTAAAAAGTTTTGTTACATTTAATAATCTTATGATTTCATAAAAAAAAATTCATAAAAATCATTAATTAAATTCAATCTATTTCTTCAACAGATGCAAAAAATATAATTTTAAATGATTACCAAGCAATTTTTTATTATTAAATTCTAACATTGGTAAATCTATAGATTTTTAAATATGCCAAGTTGCTTTCCTGAATCTACATCAAAAGCAGGATCAAACCAAAAAAAGTAATAATACTAATTAATCAGGTAAAACTGTCAAATAAGTTTTGGTATTTGAACATAATAAGCTATTGCCTAAAAGCTTTGTATGTTTATTATGGACTGTTAGACTTAAGTATCTAACTTTTCCCCAGAATTATGTGCTTTATGCAGGATGATTAGGTTGGAAGAGAAGGTCAATAATGGCCACGAAATGCTATATTACAAACTAATGTTACAATTCTATATCATTTTAACAAAACTTTTGCAGCATATGCAATACTTGTTCAATTATACTTTCATAGTTCTCCAATGGACAAATAGATTAAAAAAGGGTAAATATAGCGATGCCATCTAAAAGATAAATAAAAGTATAATCAAAAGAACAAATTAGTTCATAAACCCCTTAGCTGTTGTTCTTAATTTCAGACTATAACTTGATGCTTTCCTGAAGAACAAACCAATTTTTCTCATGCAGAAATAATTCATAACAAAACCACTTTTTACACATTTTCAAAAGTAACTTGATAAAAATATTATACTTATTTGTAAAGACCACATAACTTAAAAATACCTGTCTAGTTAACAATGCATATACTGACTAGATCAATTAAAACACAAATCAATAACAAACCTGATAGGATCTTCTTTTTCCATAATTAAATCATGAGATTCGCCTTCTTCATTTGTGAAAACCCAAAACCAGGCTTGTAATTTTTCATCACTAGTTATTATTAAAGAATATAACCATAAACAAGAACATAGAAAACTATGGCAAATAATTTGTCATGTTTTAAAGATTTTATTCAAAATTGCAAAGAAATGTTAATTTAAAAGAAAATCTCAGTGTATTAATATAAAAAAAAAATCTAAATTTAATAATTTATCAATGAAATTAATATTTTTGACATGAACAAATAAAGCTTTATTACTAAGCACATACTTTAGTAAAAGAATGACACAACCAGAGTAACATTCTCCCTTTTTCACTAAAAGAAAACAGCGCTGACAATGATGAAAAACTCTTAACTAGGTAAGCATTTTAATTTTTGCAAACCCACCTGTTTTTTTTCTTTTTTTTACCAAATAGAGATTTTTCCCCGCTTGTTCAATGAGAATGTCGTATAATTGAATAGAAAATTTTAGTGAGGCTTGCAAAATATGAAACGATCAAATCATTAAGGATTTAGAGCTTGTAATGTTTTAAATAACTTAGTTAGATTTTAGAACTAAATTTAAAATTTATACTGGAATTTTAAAGAAATGACAAAAAAAATGACAATTTTAATAATATCCAATACTTTTACTAGTTTTAATTTTATTTGGGACGCTGACTAGAAAAGTGAAGAAAAAGAATTTTCAAATTTAGATCTACTTTATAATGAAGACACTCACTTAGTTATCAAAACTTTATTCACTAAAGCTTCATTAAATATTTAAATGTGCTAAGCAGCCCTAGAAATGTTTGATAGGTAATTTAAAGTACAAAAATTGAGCTGCAAAGAAGTGAGGAAATTTAGTCAAACTCCAAACATTTATTAGAACAAAATTGGTCTAGATTACTGTATAAAAATGATGAACACAAATGACATGATTTATGACAACAAAACAAGATGTTGTATATGACTCTTTTGGAAGTCAACAGCCTTCTAGACTGGTAAATGTATGAGGGCGAAATGTAAAAGAGAATTTGCTATTTATATCCTTTAGACTAAAGTGAAAAACAACATGATTAAAGCACAAATCAAGTACAGAACTAAACATAATATAGTTCTGGTTCTCTAAACAAGAACCTTCTTCAGTATTTAAACATCAAATGACATTAACACAAAATAAAAAGATTAACACCAAACAAGACCGAGAAACAAGTGAGAACAATATAATAAAAAGGACAATAAGAAACAGGTGTGAGGAAACCCAAAGGGGGCAAAAGATTAAATTAGATTAGATTTTCATACATTGGGAAAGGGCACTATATTAGAAAGACTAGTAACTTTATTTCTTTCAAAATATGAAGTGATTCCCTTAAATCAAGTATAGTAGATGAAGAGAAATGTTAAATGGTGTAAATAGAAGAAAACTGAAACCTATTATAAGAATTTAAACTATGCAGAGTGATGGAAGATCAATCTTTCATGCAGTTGGAATATAGTTTAAATTCTAAATATATGTTTGAGTTTTCATCTTAAAATCATTCAACAATGCTCAGCTACTGAACTTGATTTCTGGAAATCTCTCCATATTTTGATAAAAATAAGTAAAGGATCTTTCTAGTATGTCTAGTATTTATGCTTTAATCATATGTTTCACTTTAATCTATGTAGCACAAAATATACCCTGTCCTTTTAGATAAATCCTTTAGTTAAAATAAGATAAATTTATCATTGTTTTAAATAAATTGCAGATTTTATTATAACATTGATATATACTATTTTAATTGTGTTTTCACTTCTTAAATTATGTTTAATTCTGAAAATTTAAAAACAGTATATAAGAACATTAAACTTGAATTCTAAGTCTACTTAAAAATAAATATTTCTTTGATAACAAGCAACTTAAAATCTAGAGACTAAATATTATAGAGTCTGAGAACCATAGTACTCATTAATATAAAAAATACAAATAAAATTACTAATTAATAAAAATTACAATAATTAATAAATTATTACAAATAAAACACAATAAATTTTCATAAATATTCAAAATTGGAAAGGATACAATTTTGATGGTGTTTGCAGATAATCTTTTGGAATAAAAATGTCATCAAAAAATCCTAAAGTAACTGTAAGAAAAAAATCAATGCAACATTAAAAATATTTAAATCATTTTTTTAAATATAATTTACAAATTTATAACAGCTTTATATTGTTGTGTAACGAATCATTTTCAAATCTATGAAAATTGAATAGAAAAAATCTATAAGACAGTGTAAGAAAATTAAAAAAAAATCAATTATTTGCAAAAAATAATTAGTCTTCAAATATCCTACATGAAAACATATTAAATTAGCAGGAAACTGTTCTGGGACAGATACAGATGTCTTAATACATAATATAATACAAAATATAATAAGTGAGTATATTAGTTTTTACTTTCAATCAAAAACTTTTTACTAACAATGCATACATTGAAAAATATACATTTTTTTCTAATTTATAAAAATATAACGAGTATATTAATTTGAATGTTAATCAAATATTCTTGATTTTCATAATGCCCCATAACATTAAAAAAATTAAAAGATATTACAACTACTTTTCAAATAGAACTATCAACATAATGAAGTATGTCATTGAAAAATATGAAATATAAAAGTGAACAACTAATTATAAACATATATTCAAATTTAAAAAAATAAATACATTTTATTTCGAATATTTCAATGAACAAATTCAAAAAAATGGCAAGTGTAACTATTTAGCAAATCAGAATCCATTATGGAAAAAGGATTCATAGGAGTCCACCAATTTCAGAAAAGATTTTTTAAAAAATCTAGACATGAACGTAGGCTTCATCTTAGTAGGTTGTACAACCTGCTGATTTGTCCTGAATCTCACCGTTCAAGAGCGCATTCAGATGGGCACATTCATTTATCAAAAATAATAATAATAATATTATCCCAGACTGGGATTTTAAAGGATGTGAACATTTTTATTTTGGCCACTAGGCAGTTTCAGAAGAAACCATCACTAATTCATTCAAGAAATGTGGGATATCAAATTAATTAGATGAAAGCAAGGATGGATTTTTCAAATCTTGCTCAATGGAGAACAATGTATCATTGGCTGATAACGGTAAGCTGATAAACCGAGAATGAATAGATAAATTTTTTCATAATGGCTTAGACTCATAATTTGAAAGCCATCCCAAGTTTGACTAAAACACTTGTGAATAAATATATTTAAATTAAATCTTTCGTTATTTGTGTTTTTTCTTAATAGAAGAAACTTTACTTTCTTGCTACTTGCTTTTGACGATGCAGTTGTAATAATTTTAAAAAGAGTAAAGACAAATTATTCAATATACAGTTCATTTATTTAAACTATTTAATTTTATTTGTTTTATACTTAACCAAATCAAGCAACATTTTGACCTAATTAAATATGTTCGATTTTCTTAAAAAATTTGCATTTTTCTCTAGACAAGAACCTTCCTCAGCTAAACATCAAATCGTTTAGCTTTTTAGGAAATTCAATTTATAATTTTTTTTGTGTTTAGACACTGCAAAAGTTTCCTGTCTAGAGAACCGAAACTATAGTATATTTATTTCTGTACTTGATTTGTGTTTTATCCACATTTATTTTTCATCTTAGTCTATGTAGCACAATGTATACCCTATTCTTTAGGATTTATCAATAACTTTACATTAAATTAATTGCTCAAGTTGAAAGGACGTGTTGCGCTAAACACGTGACTTTATCTACAAAATAGAAGATCATTTTCATACTTCAATGATAAAGAATATATATAGTTTTTAACTTATTAATAGATTATATCAATTCCTAAATTAAATCAAATCCTAAAATTAAAAAAGTACAAAAGATATAGTAATTTATAGATATAATAATAGAATTCTTTTTATAACTCACTATAAATGCCTTCTCTGTTTAAACTTCTTACTTTGCCAACCAAAACTTCATTCATGAATGGACGAAAGACAACATAGCTGAAATATACTGAGAGAGAAATTGATAAGCTACAGATAATATTAAAAAAATTTAAATGATTAATGAAATTAAACTGATTGTAAGCAAAATATTAAAAAACAATTATGCAAGTACAGAAAAATAATAATCAAAAATAATGAAAATTTTAAATTTTCCGGTACTGTAAAATTTAGTTTGTATTGCATTAAATTTAGTTTTAAATTTGGCTTTGCTTTAATTTCAAACAGTTGTATTGCCAACTTTAGTTTCTTCCACTGTCCTGTCCAGTTTTTTTCCTTTTTATTTATTTACATCACCATTTATGTCCGACTTACTTAGCAGATATACACATTATACAAAAAACCCTGATTGCAGTTCATGGATGTTTATTAATTTCACAACAAAATTTATAATAATGCTAATAATTAAAAAAAAAATTCGAAATTGTATTTGACTTTTAGGCATTAAAAATCGAACAGAGGGTGATCATTTATATAAAAATATTTATTAAATTTCAGCATTAAAGTGTAGATTTTAGTTATACAAAGAAAGCGAAGTACAAAGTAAGTCAACTAGTTATATATCGTCAAAAACCTGCTAAATTTAAAGAAATATATGCTGGCATATACAATATTCTAAAGAGTTAAGAGAGCTCCTATGCAGAGTTATAAAAAAAATAAAACAATTATAAAAATCAGTGATTTTCAAACAAATTTTGTCAAAAATAGGTAGCAACAAAAAAGTTGAAATTGGTTTAACAGAGTCAAGAAATTCCATACATGGAGTTTAATATTTTGTGGTCACAGAAAGTTTCTTGTTTTTCCAAGTCCATTACTTGGAAAATCTCATATTTATCCTCATTGAAGAAATTCCGTATCGATAACTTCGACAAAAAAGTACCAAATATCACTGGCAGTTTAGCTTAATCTAAGTCTGCCATTTGGAAAATCTTATATTGTTTATTTTTGAAGAGATTCCATATCGATAACTGCGCCAAAAAAGTGAAGAAATTTTAGCAGGAGGCAAGCAGTAGCAGCCAAGAAAACAATGAAAAAAAAAACAAAAGGAAAATTGAAAATTTGACAATATAAATAAAATTTAATAATTTCATGTCATAATTTAAATAATGTCATTACCTCTAGTATGGGATGCACCATCTCCAGGAAAAATATATGACTCTTCTAGTTTTGTTATTTCAAACAAAGCTATACACAAACCAACATCCAATACAACCTATAAAATACAAAAAGAGTAATAAATAAAATATCAAGTGAATTTCATAGAAAAATAAAACCAAATTAGTTTTTTGAGAAGCTGGTCAGTTTAAAATAAAACCTTATTCGCAAATTTTAAACGTAGTTCATCAGCTACAGCATCTTTCAAGGGTTTCTCGAACAACCAGGGTGGTATTCGAATAGTATCCTTCATTTCAACTAGAGAAAACATCTTGATTTATAAAGCAATAAAAGCTATTTCCCCTTAACCATTTGATTATTAGATTGGTTTATTTATTAATTTTATTATGTTTAGAAATGAGCAGTAAAATATGCTAGGATTTTAAAGTCAAACCATAACTCTTTGCTTTAAGAAGCAGAAATTTATTTGTTTACATTTTAGATACTTTTCCTTATGTTAAACAGTTTACAGTTACAAGTTCAATGATATTGAAATTTTCTTTTGCTCTGAACTTCGATTACATTAACTTCAACTTACAAACTTCTTGCACTGCATTACTGTTTTGACTGCATAAAATTCACGCACCTTTCGACATTGAGAGAGAAGAAAAGCCTGATTGAAAAGCCCATGTTTTTCGTGAAGGAATATATTTAACCAATCAGGTTCTCAATCTTCTTCAATGGGGATTAGAGGTGCTCAAATTACATGCAGCAAGAATGGCTGACTCTTTAGGCATGCACAAATTGCATGCAGTAGGAATATTTCGTAAACAAGGAACAATGAGTAAAAGAACTATTCACACTGCATTGCGTATGAGAATTAAGAGACGCAAATGGAAATTTGATTTGCGAGTTTTTCAATCAGTCAACTCCGAACTTGCGACTGCTATTTTCTTCTCATGCTGTGTGTGAATGCTCCAGAAACGATGACTAGTATTAATAATTTAAAATACGAATTCAGCCGAATATGAATATTTAAGAAGAAAAAAAATCAATTAAAAAAGAACTTTGAAAAGAAAGAAAAAGAGCAATGAATTCCAACGAAATTAAAAATTTTTAAGAAAAAATATTTAAAGGAACAAATTTTTAAAGTTTTTGAAAAACATAAAACAAGAGATAAAATTTAAATTTTAAAAAAAAGAAATTTTAAATTTTGAAGTTTCATGAAATTTAAAAATGAAAAAGAATTTAAAAATCAAGAAGAATTAGAATTTTAATGTCTGTAAAAATGAAATTAATTTACAAAAATGAAAACTTTTAGTGAGCTCGATGTTAAAAAAAATTCTTTAATTAAATCACAATCTATAAATCATAATTATTTTCAATCATCCATTAGTTGCTAATTTCATACTAGAGACTGGATGTTATATTTTTCTAAAGATAACCATATTTGTTGGGTAAAAGATGCAAAATGGATAATAAATTTGAAAAGAAAATTAGTTTTGGTTAATGGATGGGTGGTCTAATGTAAACAATAACAAACGTCCTTAAACCGGAAGAAATTTAGAAAATTTCCGGTGTATCCCTCCGCTCATGTTATGTCTACGAGGCGATGAGTGAACAAGCCAAATATTCTATGCAGTTTTGTTATTGTAATTTGGGTTCAAATCTAAACATAATTGTACCATCCATAAGAGCTTTCAGAAATGTATTGATTCTCAGAGGTCGTAAGGCCAAAAAAATTTTTGGAAAGTTAATATCTCACTGTGAATAATTCTTAAGGTTTGCCATGTTTTGTATTTTATCCCATATTTGGCTACATTTGAATAAAATGTCGCCAAAAATATCTTTTTAAGTTAGTCTAATTAGAAAATATTCTAATGATTATAATATTAATATGATAATGCTGAAGTTTAAAGGCTGAAAGAAAGAACTCGGTACATGTGAAATACTGCAAAAGATATGATACAATAATATGATGGCGCGTTTTTTCAATCTGCGGCGTAAAAATATATCGGAAGCAGTAACCCGGAAGTCTTGAAAGAGCAATTTTACCACTAGCGCCACCACCCTTAGCTTTACACGATCACCCATCCATAGGTTCAAAATAGAGATTCAAGATGTAGATTGAAAATTGAAAAAATATAATGTGGCCATGTGACGGACAATTTAAAAAGAAATAAAGGCCCCTTAAATGCTTGTCATGCGCACTGTCGAGTATCATGATAAATTGGGCACTATAAAACATACAAAGTCCATAGCATCTACAGCACAAACACAAGGGACGCACTGTTTACGAATTTCTAACAAATTTTGCCTTGCATAATTCAGTTGAAAGTAGTGTCAGATTAAAGTATGGGGATTCTATTTTTCGTAAATACTCATGGATAACAAGTTACTTTCTCCAAAACTTTTAAAGTTCTTAACATATATTTATTTAATCCTAAAACCTGATATAGAATTTGAGTATCTGTGGAAGTACCACTAAGTGTGGAAGTGAGTCTTAAAATATTTTTTGGCAGTTTTCGAAAAAATCTTATTTATTTCAAAACATGCAAGGTCTAGAGCACATGTACAGCTTTTATATAAAAGGTAGACGTTTGAAATTTTTTCTTATGTAAATTATTAAATGTATGTAAAAAATCGTATTTATAGTACAAAGCTTACTTGGTCCAAATCATAAATTGCGAATTGGTAATTTGCAAATTATTTATAGGTTTTAGTACAGCGTTCAGGGGGGTCGCGAATTTTTTTTTTTTTTGGAAGTGGGAAAATTCAAGTTTTGCCGAATGAAATTTCTAATTTCACCAAATAAAAAAAAGCGCCTTTTCTTTATATACAATAAAGAAGCATCAAGAGCAGCTCCAGAGAAATGCAACATATAAATAAACATTCCAGAAGACAAGATAAAATAAAATGTTCTTGCTCATTATCATTATTTCTAATTAATTCAAACATACATAATTTATCTGATAATCATTGAGAAATTGATAATCACTGGTTTTAGAGAAATTTAAAAAATTTCTTCTTACAGTTATTGTTTCAATTTTTATTTCATTATCACTAGAAAAAAAGTGTAAGTGTTGGCAGTTAAGAAACAAATATGATTTGTTTAAAATATCAACATGCAAACATATTTTTGAAAGTGTTATCTATAATAAAATCAAATTTACTAACAGCTGAGGAAGTAGATTTACTATGACCAATGTGAAATAATTTTCCTATACAAAAATCAATAGATATTTAAACAATTTCATTTATTTATAACTCTAAAAATGAACAAGGTAATATTTAATTGATATATTAAAATACATTTATTTATCGAATTTGAAAAGTAGGATAAGAAACCATAATATTTGTAGTATATAAGTATGTGTACATGAAGATGTAATTCATATGCTTAAAAAAATTATGTTGGTGCTAATATTTCTGGAACAAGTTAATTTTTCAGTAACATATAAACGATTCAACGATTTTGTACTTAATTATTCTAGTTAAAAATTAAAATAATAAATGAGTCACTTGATAAATAAATATAAAAAATAAATAAATTTACAGTTAAGAAGAAGACATCATTTTCCCCATATATTCCACGAACCGAATAGCGAATAACTTATTGATTGCAAATTTCGGCGAATACAGAATAGAAATAAAATATTCTATGAGTGGAGCCCCGTAATTAATAATCTATTAAGTGTCCAAAGAATGTAAAATATACGCATTTTTCTTAACCTTTCAGATTAGTATTCTGCTTTGCAATAGAAAAATAATCGTAAGCGAGAAAAATTCAAAATTGAGATTTTACATTACATCTATCATATGTTGACGCATCTAAAAGAAAATAGTTATCTAGAATTCTATCTTGCAAGACGTACGTTATTTTTCAATGGCACTGCAATATAAAAAAACACCAACATTTTTTTAAATTTAATTGCTCGAAACTAATTAAAAAAATTTTTAAAAAAAAGGTTCAACAGTTTTTTTTTTTTAAATTTGCAAAAAAAGAAGAAAAAAATTACATTGTTCCATCTTATAGTATTTAAGCTATGATAACGTGAAGCATGTTAGGAGAAAATTATCTGAAATAGTGTTGAAGGTGGCAGTAACTTTTTTTTAAAAACCTTAAGAGATAATCAAAAAATTTCCATTCAACTTAATGCCGTTTACACAGTTTTTTCCTCTTAAAATTTTTTTATCTGTATTTTTAGATATTAAGATAAGTTTCTGCTGTATGCAATTAAATTGGTATTTTTATTCAACTTTGTGCAATCTGCACTTCAAATCAAAGTTTAAATCAATCAAAGTCTTTCTTCATTTATCATTAAAATTAAAAGAGGAAACCGAAGTCGTCATTCGTGTCCGATTGGTTGAGACATCCGGCTTAAAGCTGGGAGAACGGCAGTTTATATCGCAGCTATTGATTCTATTTAATTTTCATTTCTTCATTCTTAAAAATGCATTATATTTTTAAATATTTATTTAAAATTATACTTTGAGAAATTATCTATTTTTATGCGAAGTCTATAATTTTTTAAATTGAAAATGCTTAATTTTATATTTTTAAAAAATTATACTTTAATTTTGATTTTTTTCTGACTGAAAAATGTTTAATTGAAAGAAAAACAAGTAAAATAAATGTAATGATTTAAGTTTTCCGACTAAAAGGTTTTTACTTTTCTGTGTGTTTATTGTTTCCTACTTACTTTTTTTTTAAAAAATAAATAGAATGAAGGAATGAGAATAAGAAAGATAAGAAATTGAAATAAATATAAAGAAGTTTTTGAAACAAATATAAATTAAAGAAAGCACTTATAAATTGAATAAAATACTTTATGTTTCTTCAATAAAAAAAAAACATTTTTTTCATTTAGTAGAATAAATAATTAAAGAGAAAGTTTTTGTTAAAGTAAAATTACAAAAAATATGACTTTTATTTATTTATTTTTCTGAAAAAAGAATTTTTTTTTAAATTTCAGAAAGAATTTTGATTTTAGAAGAATTTTAATTTCTTAATAATTTTTCTTTTGAAGAAATCCTATTTAACTAACGGAAAGAAAATAATTTCCTTTTAAATTCGTAAATAACTTTTTAAATGGTAGTTAATTTTTTTAAACATATGCCTGAAATAAAAAGAACACAGGTTTCAGTTGTAAAAAATTAAAATTAAAAAGTGTCATCAACTGGAAAAGAGCCACCGTTCACTCAGATGGTAGGTATTTTAATCATTTGGTTAAGAATTAACAGGTTGCGTAAGAGCTTTTAGTTTTAATAATTAATGAACACAGGCCCAGGGATCACAGATCTAGACCCAGGAGCCACACTTGTGGCAATTTTTTTTTACACAACCCTATTTTTAAGACCATGTTTCTTAATTTAAACATGGTTTTGTTTTAATGAGAATTTTCAGAAGCGTTCAGATTCCTTCGTTAGTCCTAAACCCGCAAAATCTAGACTATACAGTAGTACTACTACTAAGGTGATGGACATTTTGGGAGATTTTTATTATTTTTGCTCATCTTTTTCTTTTTAATTTGACGCTATTTTCACAATTAAATGTCATATTTTCTATGTATACCTAGAAGTGTTTCTAAATAAAATTTACTGAATATCATTTAGTCCTAAGCCCTTAGAATTGGGTATACTATAGCCTACGTCACAGGTTGTGTTATTCCTACTAAATTTAACCCATGAACGGCATTTTCTGCGAGCCTAACTTCAAGCCACAAATAAACAAACGAAGTGTTTGATCGTTTAAATAGCTGCTCGCCAGATTTTATTGCATTATAAAGAAAAGTAATTGATATTCGATTTTTGATTAATAATTGATTTATGCGGATAGTGGCATTTATGTGGATAGTGGCATAGAATTTAGCATTGCGTCATGGTAAATGTTATTCCTACTAAGTAGAAGTAGTTGTGTTTTTTTTATATCATACCCAATTCAGACCATATCTTGGTTTAACATAAGGTAAGCAATTTGCGATTTTTTCAATGTTTTTTTTTTTTTTAGTAACGTCTAATTTATTTGAATCTAGTTACCTATTAATCATGGGTCTCATATTTTCTGAAAATAGCAATGTATGTCTAGAAATAATTATTAAAAACTTAAAGAAATTACAATCTAGTTCAAACCAAGTATTTTAATTATTTCTGTTTTGATATTGGTTAACGAACAATTTCAGTAGGAATGTGTTTTTTTATTATTATTTTTTCATCATCGGACGCATTTAAAACATATAAAGGAATTGGCATCAATCCATATGAGGGAATCGGCATCATTTATTTTCCGAAAATGTCTATATGTGACTAAAATGGGTATAGAAAATATTTAAAAAAAATTTAAACGGAAGCAAACTTAAGCGAGCTTAGATTTGACAATCTATAATGTATTCATGAAATGTGTCTAAAAGCAGGTAGCGGACACAGTATGAAACTTTTAATAGTTTTCAGTATCGTAAAATTTACATGAAACTGATTTCGTTCGTTCGGAAGGAAAAACGCAATTATTTTCAAAATTGTCCAAGTTTAGAAAATATTTTAATTTTTTTTATATTTTTTTATAAATAAGTTTTTTTATTTTTTAAGGAACATTTAATTTATTTGACATTGACTAACGGATTCCTTGTGAATTTTTCATTATCTTTTGAAACACGGGATTCATTTGAAATTTTTCTGTATGATATAATATGAAATAACCATATATTTCTTAAATATGCAAAAAAAAAAAAAAATAAATGAAAGAACTTTAACAAAAACTTTTTTTAGACTAAAAAGACTAATGTTTTTTTTAATTTTTTTAAAAATATTTTTGAAAGTCTAACACAGTCAAGAAAAATTATTTTTCATGTGGATATCAAATGGCACTGAATTATGTAAGCTATCCAAAAAGCTAAAAGCTGGTATTAAATTAAATACAGAGAAACGCAATTGGGTCAAATAACCCCAACATGGAGTTCTTGAGCTAGCCCCAAACTACTCTGACGAAGATGTTAGAAAAACTAAAAGTTTAATCGGCTTTCATCTTAAGACAAAAGTGGATATTTTCCTTTCTTTTGTTTTTGTTATAAATAAAAGATTTTGCATGGAAACCAAATGTATTGTAAACAAACTTTTCATATTAATACAGAATATTTTTAAAAGCTGACCGCAAATATTTTATTTTTCGCTTTCTCATCAAAATAAAAATGTATATAAAATAAACATTTATAAATTTAAAATTTGATCGGTTTATTTTAAGTAGAACAATCTAACTATGATAAGTAGGAATGTTCTTTAAGTTTGCAAAAATCCTGAATTGTATTATTCTTTATATATATTGTATTATTCTTTATAATTTTTACTCTTTTATTATAGTCAAATTTTCAGATAAAAATATTATTCAAATCATTTATGAAAGAATTATTATTAAATAAAGAATAATGACGTCTCAACCGCTAAATGATTACCAACTGTTAACTGCCAAACGATTGACTTCTCAAAAGTTGAAGAACTTTGAAGCAGGCTCCTAAAGTTCCATGTTGCGGAACAGACGCATTGATTGATTAAATTCAAAGTTTGGTTTAAGAGAGGGAATAAACTGAAATAAATTTGTCGGAAATGTTATTGAAATGCTACGTTGGGGATTTGACGATAACAATGAACACTAACGCACCAGTTAATTCAGCCCACATATAGCACAGCATTTTTTATGTAAAAAGGAACCGATTACCTAATTTAATAACGATATTTCACATTCAAGAAAAATTATTGTTACATTGATTATTTCCTCTTTAAAATAGGATTTCTTAATTAAGTTTTCAAAAATATAAAGTACTGCACTGAATTTTCATTGTAGAATTATCTCAAATTTAAAATTATGATGAATTATAATTTGCAAGTAAGTCTTAAACTTATTAGGGGGGGGGGAAGAAGAAAAAGAATTAGAACTCATTTAGAAAATTAATAACAAGTAAATAAAGTGGAAGATTTAGATTCGAAAGTGCATATCCTCATTTATATCCAATCGCTGTCACTTCTTTTAATGTAAAAAGAAAAAAAAGATTCTAAAAAAAATTGTCATTTTTATTTGTCTAGTCTCTGCAGAAGTATTAAATCTGGCATTCATCTCAATTTTAAGAATTCTATGAACACACATTATTCTCCTCGTTCCCATTTTTGCATATGTGTATACTAAATGACTGTAAACATATATTTTTCAACAAAAATACCTCTGAAAAAGGGTTTTTATTATATAGATGGGGATCAAGACCATTGATTCTAGGGATCCAAAAGAGATAAAATAAGGGCGTGCCTCTTGAAAGTCATTATCTCCCTTCTCCTTCCCTTACCAAAAAGAAAGGTTTGGCGTTAAAACACCAAAAAAGCCAAGAAGAAGAAAGCAAAACTCCATTACCATGATTGAGATAGATGGCTAAATAGATGAGAGCAGAAACATCAGTCAATTGTCTACCTTCAGATGTATGTACCCTCAAAAGCTCTTTACTGGAGATCTGAAGCCCATTCCGTTTTCTATTTACCAAGGGTTAGGCTATGATACTTTCAAAACAAATTAGATATGGGGTGTTCACTTTTGTAAGAGGAAATAGTTTGTTTAAATTGTTTCATTCAGTGAAAAAAAAAAAGATAAAAGATGCAATTTAAAACAAGTTTATCTAATTTAAGTTTTATTATTCTAGTTTTCATGGTTATCTAAATAGGAATGAAAAAAAAAATAGTAATAATAATTTTAAATATCGTAAAAATTGTACACCGAGAATTTGATGTAATTGGAAATGAAACAAATCCACAGATCCCGAATTCTCCGATGTTATTTAATGAGCCTCTGTTTTATGGTAGTTCATGATAGATCAGTTACTGTAAAAGTGGTAAGGAAGGCGAGTGGGTAAAGTGGCAACACATTTGAATTCAAAGTTGCGATTTAAATCTAAAAGGCAATGAATCATAGATTTCATTTATTTCAATTACTAAATTTTTAGTTAATTAATCAGGTTAGTAGTTGAGATTAAAAAAAATTACGGTTTAGTATACAAATCTTTTAAAAGTATCTAACGAAAAATTCTCAGATCTCGAATTCTCTCATGTTATTCATTAACTTCTGTCTGATAGTAGTTTAAATGCTGTAAGACAGTTATTGTAGTTGTACGATGCCGAAAAAGTGATAAGAAAGATGGGTGTGCAAAATGGCTACATATTACAGTTCAGATTTGCGTATTAAATTTGAAAGGCAATGAAGGATAAACGCTAAATTTTTGGTTGGATGCTAAGTCAAACGCTAAGTTTTTAATTATCAAAAAAATAAATAGTTGAGATTAGACTAATTATGGTTCAGCATGGTGCAAACTGTATTGGCTAGAGTTTTACAGATCATCAGGAACTCCTTTGGCAATGTTTTAAACCAAATATTTTTATCTAATGCCAAAGTGTAATAATTCAAAATTTAAAAATTATTTTGATCTGAGTTTGAAAGTTGGTTGCGCTATCCATCATGCAGCTCCATCACATAATGCTAATATTTTATTTTGTTTTATTTTGAAAATCGTTTCATAATAAAAGATTCCAATAACTCCATTCAAAATTTTAATCAATCAGAATCCATTAATTTGTGATAGAAAGATTTAAGTGGAAGGAGAATTCTTTAACAATTCATATATTTCAAAGTCGTAATGCAGACATTATACGTATTTCCTCCCCCCCCCAATTATTTTTAATTAAACTTCTTTAAAGTCAGTATGCTTAACTAAATTTTGTCATATATTTATATTAAATTTTTCATTGCATTAACTTTTTATAGCCGTAAATTATTTCCAATATGAATTTTTCTTCACGAAAAATATTTTAATCCAAGCAAAAACAAAACAAAAAAACGTAATTTGTGAGTAATGTTTATTTGTTAGTGCAAATTTACTAGGGTGTATTCATCATAAATAATATCTTAAAATATCAAGCACAAGAACATAAATGCAATTTGAAAGTTTAACATTGTATGTATGTCAACATTTTAAAATGTCTTTCGATTACGCTATTATTAGGCTATTATATAGGATTCGATTACGCTGTTATGTAGGATACTTTGAGCTCTTGATAATAGAGGTCAGCTTGATAGTTTATTAACAATTGATAGTTTTGAACATTTTAACAGGAACTTTCTCAACATCTGAACAGTTCTGAAACATATGATTTTCTTGTGAGTTCACAAGGAGTGAAAGAAAAACTAATTTTTTAAACAACGCAAAAACGATATTTTGATAAGTATTCTCACGATATTGCTTGAAAAGCATGTTTTACAGTAAATATCGAATGCATCAATATTCTGGGTAACAATAAAATAACGATTATTTTAGACAACAATGTCTCGAATGCAATAATTAGGAAAAGTTATGGAATACGGTCATTGTCGTCATCAATAAGTACAGAATACATTAAATATAATGAGTATTATCTATAACGCAAAATTATCAAATACGATATTATTTTAAATGTTGACAAATTTGCTTCGAATAACAAAAAGATTGACTTAATTTACTTATGCAAAAAATACTGCTGATTAGTTGAATTAGAAAAATACCGCGATATATTGTAAAATGTCGATATTTTACGATTCTAGTAACTCCCAACATTAATGCATACAAACTTTTGGGACACACAGTATATTATATTAATAAAAATATTTTTTTTTTCAACTAAGTCATTATCTAAACAAAGATTTTGCTGATAAATTCGAGATAATAATAGTCGTTACAAGTAAGATTAAAAACTGTCGACATTAAAAATGATTTTGATGTAAATATACTTAGCAAATTTTTCAAAAACTCTAATGCATAAAACATGTTGCGAAAATCTGGTCTATTTTATTCCCCATAATTAAGATAAAAATAGAAATTAACAAGTCTCTGTAGGGTTTGTTGCATTTTAAATATGTCGTGGGATTTAAATTACCTTAATAAATCGTTTTATTATTCAAGATTTTGATAAAGAAATCAATGTCTAAATTTCTTAACTACCGTAATTAATAACAATTATCTTCTATTAACGTATAATTTTATTAATTATTTCATTTAAATAATTTGCCTAATGACACAATGACCAATTTAGTGTCTATGAATCATTAATCACCGGGGCTGATTTTCTAGCATGGCATTGTTCTTTTGTCATCGTGTCTTCGATTTATCATTTGTAAGTGACAAGAACAGTTTTTCGAATTTTCAGGATTTAAACTGCTAGGTTATTTATTCTTACGATAAGGCGGCGGTGAAAACACTTGAATTTATTTTTATTAAAAATTCATTCCTTCGTTTATTTCAATTATATAAGAGAGTTTAATCGTGTGATGATATGTTCTAAATTAGTTCCATATTTAGATTGCAGTAAAATTGGTCATCAGGTTTCAAAATTGCCAACAATATAGTTTGCTCTCCTAGACAAAATTCGACAAACAAAACCACGAATGCCGACATAGTTATATATAAGGCCCGGATTTTGATGACATTTGCATTTTTTTGCATTTTTTGCATTTTTGGACATTTTTTGTCTTTTAGAGCATTTTTTAGATTTATAGGGCATTTTTCTTTAAATTTTGGGGCGTATTTTGCATTTTAATGCATTTTTTAAAGTTTTCTGTTAATTTTTTCCTATTTTTATTATTTTTTATCAATTTTCATTATTACACTGGTTTCCAAACAATGAAGAAAATCCATAGGATATTAACAGGTGAAGCAAAATCTTTTCAAATTGAAGAAGAATTGTCAGTAAGTGAGACTGTCTTTTTCAAGTACACAACTATAACATCAGTAGACGTTGAAAGAAGCTTCTGCAGGAATGAAAATTTACTTTCAGACAAGAGACGCTCGTTTACATTTCAAATTATCAAAAAAACATTTAATAATCCAATGTAATTCTGATATTTAGTAATATTATGATATGGAAGTTGTTATATCCATCAAAGTTTCTATACAAAAGAAATATATTTTGGTGTCAATATATTTTCCTTTTTTTGTTATTTTAGGATATAAAACATATTTTTCAAACTTTAATGAACGTAGAACAAGTATTGCATTGCTTTATATTTTTTAAATGACTCATAATAATTTTAAAGAGCAAAACAATTTTTTAATTCAATATTTTTACTTTATTTAAGGCATTTTTTGAGCAATTTTTGCATTTTTAAGGGCATTTTTCGCCCTTTTTAAGAGCATTTTTTGCACTTTTTAAGGGCATTAGTTGAGATTTTTTAGGTCATCAAAATCCGGGCTCTAGTTATATATATTAGGATTCGTATTAAACTTAACAGTACCAAGCAAGAGCCAACACCTCTTACAAGGGAAAATGCTCCGCATGCTCCGAAAATCTGGATGAATTTAGTACTTCGACGTAAATAAGATGAACTGCGCAGTAGGGGAAAACAAGAAAGATGTTTAGCAGTCACGTTCAGACTACTGAAGGATCCGGTTTTTATTTCAAACCCACGTGAAGGTTTTTTTTCAATAGGAATTGTTGGCTGAGCTCACTAGTAAATTTAAAATAAAGCATGAGAGAAATTAAATTATAAATGACCTGGTTATGCAATAAAACCAAGACAAAGCTGGCTAAGATCACTTTGTATGTAGAGCTCTTAACTAAAGAACTGAGTAAGAGAACAGTAGCGAGAAAATGGTTTAGTAATCCAGTTTCATCTAAAAATTTAAAGAAAATATTCCTGATAAGAAATTAAACAACTTATGAAATTCGTAGTAAGAATAAAGAAAGTAAGAAAAAAATGAAATACTTATCAAATATAAAAATTACATTTCAAACTATTATTTATTTTTATAACTATTTGAAATTTACTTATGAAATCTAATATTTTTTAGTACTTTTTTTTTCGATTTGAAAAATTATTTTTTAAAAATATCTTTTATAGTTATAATTTTTTTAAACTCAATTCCGTAAAATGAAATTTTGAGTATGTTCAGCATTTGAAAAGAACTGGTGTAAAAGTTCATCTTATCTGCCATAGCACGCAGAACAGATTTAAATCACCTGATATCAAAAGTCATGATTTGTTAATACAGCTGTTTCGACAGTTATTCGAAAAAATAATTTTGCAGACTAGATATTCTTCGAAATTCTTTTTGGTGTAATTTATTATTATTATTATGTAAACTCTCAGAAAAATATAACGCAAAATATTTTGAAAGTTTACTCATGCTGTAATAGCTAATTACTAGGTTATAAAGAATCCAAAAATAAATACTTCTGAGCTTAATTGCAGAGATTATTAAAAATAGTTAAGTTTTCGAAAACACATATTTAATTTTATTTTGTAACCGGCATCAAACAGCCGTCCCAATTTGAGTTTTTTAAATTTTTTTTTTCAAATTTTTTGCTGTATCTTTTTATTGACATTTTACACAAAGAATTTCATAAAAATATCTGAAATATTAAATAAATTATGGATTATAAATTAGATACAAACATAAATACAGATTCAAAAATAATTAGGGGAGAGTTGGGTACCCCCGCCCGCTGTCAATTTCATATGTATGGAATATTTTTTCAAGTCAATGGGCCATCGGACATTAATTGCTATTTTAAAAAAAGATTATTTTCAAAGTTTCAAGTATTTATGCAGCTGATAACATGGTAAACAATAGTTTTGAAAATATGTTGAATACAGTAGTCATGAAATTAAGAAAAATTGGTTGAATGTTTCGATTAAACTTCATTTTAATACTAAAAAAATAATTTTTTCTGTACATACAGCATTAAAGTATGTAGTCTTAAGTTTAATTTGCACAAAGAAAGAAGTTTGTATGTAAAAAATTGTTCGAGTAATAACAAATTTTAAAAAAAATTGGATTTCGGGTAGCCCCGCTCACATAAACGTCGGGTATCAACGCCCAATTTTATTTCGTCGATAAATGTACGGTTGCAAAGATTATTATTTTATTGCTTCAAATTTGAAAGTTATATGCATTTTTAACAACAAGTATCAGTAGTATAGGCAGCGCTACAGCGTACAGCGGGGGGTCCCTATACCTGACGTCATCACGGAAAGTCAAGGGGTGATTATTTCTGCCCAACCGGAAGTGACTTATTTCTGCCCGCATACAACCGGAAGTTGGTCATTTCCGCCCTCCTATAAACCGGAAGTTGCTTATTTCTGCCCGCTTGCTTATTTCTGCCCGCCTGAAAATCGAAACTTCGTCTGCAGCGTAATGGGGGGCTTATTTCTTTTTTTCTTAAGCCTAATATATTTTTAGTTTCGGTTTCTGTTTTTAATTTAGTTTCGTTTTTTTTAAATATTATTTAATTTATCAGTTTTTTGAGGGTGGCAACACTTATTATTTTTAATATTAGTTTTTAAGGATGGCAACACTTGTAAACTTTGTTATTTGGGGGAGATATTGTTTATTATGAAGTTATGACGTCATCTTTTATGACATAATGAATAAATGATATCATACTTTTACTATAGTGGCGCCATCTATGTGGGAATTTCAGAAATAAAATAACTTTAAATCTATTTTAATATTTAATTCTGTTTTTAATATTATTTATTAAATATAATTAAGGCTGAGGATCGAACTCACGCCATCAAAAAGCCTTCGTGGGTCAGTAGTTGGAAATCATAACCACTGACCCACGAATGCTTGGTTAGATATGTGTTAATAAGTTAAACTTTTGTATTCTGAACACGTGTATAAATGAAAATTATTTGATAACGATATCATCCTACAGTTTCATCGATATATTTTTCACTTAACCTTTGACAGTCATTAAATAATTATTTCTGCCCCTCTTAATGCTATTATAATTTTCTCTGGATGGCAACGGTACTGACCATACACGTGTTAATTATTTAACAATAAATAAATGATATCATGCACATGTTTTTCATTCTAATGGTTCCATCTATACTTAAATATTAAAAAGAAAATATGTTAAAAACTCTTAATTTTTAGTTATTTTTAATATGAACATGGATGATATAATAGACTTTAATTATTATTAACCTAATCAATATTAATTAATACATTTTGAATAAATTGATTCTATATTAAAATAAAAATTGTATTTATTAAGTATGTCTACTGAGAATATTAAAAGTATTAGACTCAAAGGCATATTAATTTTAAATCAATGAATATTATTTTATAAGATTTTATTTTATCATCTTCGTTTGGATTTACGGCCATCAATATAGTCTTGTCATTTTTGAACCCAGAAGAAGTGGGAACTCCTAGATCTTGAGACAATGCATGTCTTCGAAGTGGACTTTGTGAGTACCCATGTTATGTGAAGAGGAAAACCACGAAAACCTCCTACGCTTAGTCCAACGACAAGAAGTGGACTTGGTTTTGTTAACCAGTATCCTGTGAATGTACAGAGATCAGAGGAAAAACTTAAGGTTTTAATAAAATAAATGTTATCATTTTATATATATTCTAATGGTGTCATCTATACTTAAAATGTTAGAAGTTTAGTTATTTTTCGATATATGTATAGTTGATATAAATGACTGTAATTATTATTAAACTATTCAATATTACCTATTATTATTCTATTCAGTAAGAAAGTACACCCTTTAATAATTAATACAAAAAAGTTTAGGAACAATATATAGAATTTTCTGAAAAAAACTAGAAAATATAAAAAACTTTCTTCGAAAAACTAGAAACTTTTTACAAAAAGAAAAAATATTTTACTAAAAGAGAGAAAATTTTCATAAAAATAAGAAATATTTTCTGAAATGTTAGAAATTTATACGAAAATAAAAATATTTTCTGAAAACTGGAAAATGTTAATAAAAAGTTTGAAATATTTTTACAAAACTATAATCTATGATTTAATTAATCTATTACGCAATCACAATAATGATGAAAAAATGAATATGATATTAGCAATGAATGGTTGTTAGTTGAAAACTGGACAGATGCCTTTGATTTCACGTAATTTTTAGTTTTGCAAGAGCTCCAACACGTATTAATATAGATATTTAAGAAATATAAATTTTATTAATTTTCTATAAAATCATTTATGAAAAAAATTATTATCTAATTAAAAACTAATATATAACAATATATCTACGGTGTTTATTCAATCATATTTTTATTAAAATAAAAACATTAATAAATTTGATCTTATTTTCTATTAGAAAATGAATGACGACATACTTATATTATCAATTATATATTAAATTTACTTAAAATTTCGAATGAATTAATTTAAATCTAAGAAACATATAAAAGGAATTTTTGCCGCTATAAACTCATTTATGTTCAAAACATATTCATTTATTATTATTTAATATTATAATAATACAATTAACTTACTTTATTTTCAAATTAGGAATTAATTTGAAACTATCTATAGCCTTTCTATTTGAAAGTATATATTTAAATGCTACTGATTACCGAACTTGAACACGATATCCATTTCTCACAAAATTTTACAAAGATAATGTCTGTACAGGACGTTTAGGGTTTATCTACGTTTTATCAATTAGTCATAATATAAAGTGCAACATAGTGCTTCATACTTGTTATAGAACGTGAGAATACAACTATTTCTCAGAAAATTGTTAAGAAACATATGATGTATGCTCGCAGAAGTGATTGGATGAAACTTTGAATAAAATGTTATTTATTTTATTAAAATATATTTTGTCTTTATTGATCATTTTCACATGTGAAAAGTTTTCACACACAAAAATATTTTAACTTTTTGTTAAAAATTTTCTATCTTTTAAGAAAATATTTATGTTTTTGGAAAAAAATTTCGATCTTTTAAGAAAAATTTTTAACTTTTTGTTAAAAATTTTCCATCTTTTAAGAAAATATTTATGCTTTTACAAAAAAAAAATTCTCTTTTAAGAAAATATTTTGACTTTTTCGTTAAAAATTTGTTAGTTTTATAAAAATATTTAAGTTTTTGCTAAAATCTCCTAGTTTTTCAGAAAATTCTATATATTTTTCTGAAACTTTTTTGCATTAATTATTAAAGAGTGTAATTTTTTCTTGATAATATAAACTTTTTCACATGTGAAAATGATCAATAAAGACAAAATATATTTTAATAAAATAAATAACATTTTATTCAAAGTTTCACCCAATCACTTCTGCGAGCATACATCATATGTTTCTTAACAATTTTCTGAGAAATAGTTGTATTCTCACGTTCTATAACAAGTATGAAGCACTATGTTGCACTTTATATTATGACTAATTGATAAAACGTAGATAAACCCTAAACGTCCTGTACAGACATTATCTTTGTAAAATTTTGTGAGAAATGGATATCGTGTTCAAGTTCGGTAATCAGTAGCATTTAAATATATACTTTCAAATAGAAAGGCTATAGATAGTTTCAAATTAATTCCTAATTTGAAAATAAAGTAAGTTAATTGTATTATTATAATATTAAATAATAATAAATGAATATGTTTTGAACATAAATGAGTTTATAGCGGCAAAAATTCCTTTTATATGTTTCTTAGATTTAAATTAATTCATTCGAAATTTTAAGTAAATTTAATATATAATTGATAATATAAGTATGTCGTCATTCATTTTCTAATAGAAAATAAGATCAAATTTATTAATGTTTTTATTTTAATAAAAATATGATTGAATAAACACCGTAGATATATTGTTATATATTAGTTTTTAATTAGATAATAATTTTTTTCATAAATGATTTTATAGAAAATTAATAAAATTTATATTTCTTAAATATCTATATTAATACGTGTTGGAGCTCTTGCAAAACTAAAAATTAGGTGAAATCAAAGGCATCTGTCCAGTTTTCAACTAACAACCATTCATTGCTAATATCATATTCATTTTTTCATCATTATTGTGATTGCGTAATAGATTAATTAAATCATAGATTATAGTTTTGTAAAAATATTTCAAACTTTTTATTAACATTTTCCAGTTTTCAGAAAATATTTTTATTTTCGTATAAATTTCTAACATTTCAGAAAATATTTCTTATTTTTATGAAAATTTTCTCTCTTTTAGTAAAATATTTTTTCTTTTTGTAAAAAGTTTCTAGTTTTTCGAAGAAAGTTTTTTATATTTTCTAGTTTTTTTCAGAAAATTCTATATATTGTTCCTAAACTTTTTTGTATTAATTATTAAAGGGTGTACTTTCTTACTGAATAGAATAATAATAGGTAATATTGAATAGTTTAATAATAATTACAGTCATTTATATCAACTATACATATATCGAAAAATAACTAAACTTCTAACATTTTAAGTATAGATGACACCATTAGAATATATATAAAATGATAACATTTATTTTATTAAAACCTTAAGTTTTTCCTCTGATCTCTGTACATTCACAGGATACTGGTTAACAAAACCAAGTCCACTTCTTGTCGTTGGACTAAGCGTAGGAGGTTTTCGTGGTTTTCCTCTTCACATAACATGGGTACTCACAAAGTCCACTTCGAAGACATGCATTGTCTCAAGATCTAGGAGTTCCCACTTCTTCTGGGTTCAAAAATGACAAGACTATATTGATGGCCGTAAATCCAAACGAAGATGATAAAATAAAATCTTATAAAATAATATTCATTGATTTAAAATTAATATGCCTTTGAGTCTAATACTTTTAATATTCTCAGTAGACATACTTAATAAATACAATTTTTATTTTAATATAGAATCAATTTATTCAAAATGTATTAATTAATATTGATTAGGTTAATAATAATTAAAGTCTATTATATCATCCATGTTCATATTAAAAATAACTAAAAATTAAGAGTTTTTAACATATTTTCTTTTTAATATTTAAGTATAGATGGAACCATTAGAATGAAAAACATGTGCATGATATCATTTATTTATTGTTAAATAATTAACACGTGTATGGTCAGTACCGTTGCCATCCAGAGAAAATTATAATAGCATTAAGAGGGGCAGAAATAATTATTTAATGACTGTCAAAGGTTAAGTGAAAAATATATCGATGAAACTGTAGGATGATATCGTTATCAAATAATTTTCATTTATACACGTGTTCAGAATACAAAAGTTTAACTTATTAACACATATCTAACCAAGCATTCGTGGGTCAGTGGTTATGATTTCCAACTACTGACCCACGAAGGCTTTTTGATGGCGTGAGTTCGATCCTCAGCCTTAATTATATTTAATAAATAATATTAAAAACAGAATTAAATATTAAAATAGATTTAAAGTTATTTTATTTCTGAAATTCCCACATAGATGGCGCCACTAGAGTAAAAGTATGATATCATTTATTCATTATGTCATAAAAGATGACGTCATAACTTCATAATAAACAATATCTCCCCCAAATAACAAAGTTTACAAGTGTTGCCATCCTTAAAAACTAATATTAAAAATAATAAGTGTTGCCACCCTCAAAAAACTGATAAATTAAATAATATTTAAAAAAACGAAACTAAATTAAAAACAGAAACCGAAACTAAAAATATATTAGGCTCAAGAAAAAAAGAAATAAGCCCCCCATTACGCTGCAGACGAAGTTTCGATTTTCAGGCGGGCAGAAATAAGCAAGCGGGCAGAAATAAGCAACTTCCGGTTTATAGGAGGGTGGAAATGACCAACTTCCGGTTGTAGGCGGGCAGAAATAAGTCACTTCCGGTTGGGCAGAAATAATCGCCCCTTGACTTTCCGTGATGACGTCAGGTATAGGGACCCCCCGCTGTACGCTGTAGCGCTGCCTATACTACTACTAGTATCTATATGTATATTTCTCTTACACGGCGATAAAAAAAAAGCCTCATTACAACTCCCCGAATGGCAACGCTAGAAAATAGACCAATGATTACCGATAAAAATGTCACATGCCAAATCTAGCTAAGATGGCTCAACATATAGCGCTTTTAAAAACGGAAACTGAAATAACCAGGGAGAGCACAAGCTAGGCAGAAGTCTTTGTCGATATATCTCTATTTTGGTTTTTTGTCGAAAGCGTTTTTTTTTCACGAATTTATGTATTACGAATTTATTTAACAATTTTTGATTTATATCACGAATTTATTTGCTTTACTAGAATTTATTTGTTTATGCAGGTTTTTCCATTGCAATTCACTTATTTAAATTTTTAATAGACTTAATTATAGCCGAAATTTTAATCTTTTTAAAGAGATATCAGTTTTAGAAATTTTATCTTAAGATTTTATACTATAGCACATTTCTAATAGATTTAACGAATTACATGTCATTTATTTGAATTCAAATTTATTTTAAGGACTCAGTACTTACTAAAAAGATGTAATTTTTTTTAGAAAAAAAAGTTGTTATATGGATTTGAATGATTGTTTTGAATTCTTAGAATTTTGTGCATTTGCAATGTATCTAAGTTAGTAGCGAGCGAAGCGAGCTTGGTTTGCGGAGCAAACCATATAACATTGCGTAGCAATTTTCGGGGGTTGGCGAGCGTTAGTGAGCAGGGGGCACAGCCCACTAGTATGTTTTAATATTATTTGAAACATAAATTTATATATTTAAAAATGAAAAATTAAATATTTTTAAAATGTAATTGATATATCCAAATTAAATTTAATATCAAGAAATCATAAATATTATGATAAGCTATTTGCTTACTTATTTATTTTCACTTATTTGTGAACGAATCAATCTACAGAAGCATTTGAATGCAATCAAAATACAAAGAAAATTTGTAATTTTATAAGAAGTATTTTATATTAAGTTTATAAGAAGAGATCAACCAAATAAGTTTATATTGAAAAACAACTATTGTTATTAATTATTGTTACTTAAATTAAATTATTTCCGTTAAATATTTAATATATATTAATATTATAATATATTAATATACATTAATAATGATAAAAAGTATGACATTTGTTGTTATTAAATGATAGAATTCACTAAAAGTATATAAATATGTAATAAATAAAATAATTTTGTGATAAAAATGATAAATGAGGTTTATCTATTGTCAATACATTGGTCATTCTCATTTACACCTGAAAAAATAGCCAAAAAACACAATTTTTGTAACTGGGCGGGGCTACCCGACACATTTTAAAAAGAGCTGAAAAACATGTTTTTTTAAATTTCTATTTTTTTAAGTTTAACTATTCTTTTTTTGGTTTATTTTTTTGCATTATTTATTAGATGATAAAACAATAGAAACATACAAAAATGTTGATTATTACTCAGTATTATACAGAAATATAAGCAATACTCCTTAAGTGAGCGGGGCTACCCGACTCTCCCCTACTGGTTATTATTACCGTCGTTGAGCAGCCAACCCAATTTAGGGTTTATGGCAACTAATGTTCAACTCCGTATCCGTGTAATTTTCAACCCAACCCAGAAAACAAGGGAACATCTGGATCAAGCATTTGTACAAATTAGTCTTCGTGGAGGATTTTTAGGTGGAACTAACTCGCATTTCCGTTACATGGAGAGGAAAACCGTGAAAACTTTCCAAGGCTAGGCTGGCGGCAAGGGGATTCTAACCATTATTCACTTACGATCGGAGCGAGACAAGAGCAGAATTCGTATCAACCAGACGCCGCTGGGATTCGAACCAGGAATATCTCATTGGCAAGGGAGCTCTATCCCTGTGCCATCGCTGCTCGATGAAAACACATATTGACTGAAATTTACATCCGACTTATATTCTGAAAACACACAGCTAGAACATATAAGTCTAGAACAAGGGTCTCCGATTCTTGGCCATAGATGGCGCCACTGGAAAACAAGAACAATCGCACCCCCTCTGCCTAAAAAGGCACGCGTCAACAACAACAACAACAAGGATCTCCAAACTGTGACTTCCAGTCAAAACCAGAATGTAAACATCACCAGTCTGGAACGCGGGGGCAGGACTAATATACTACGTATCTGGCTCACCACAGTTTACTACATTGTAAAATTTACATAATGAGTTAATTTTATAAAATAATAGTGACATTTTTCATAAAGTTCGTCCAATGTTTACCGTAACGCTAACTTTATTTTCTCTCTTAAGTGACTCAGCAATTTGAAGAAAAAGTTTCGAGCATGCAATTTGTTGTTGTTTCTAATGCCACTTGCCAATACCAGCAAGCCTGCTTGGTAAAACCAAGTGAATTTTAAGGAAGAGGGTGTGTTTCTTGTTTTTCACGGGTGTCATCTGCGCCCAAGAATACGACTTCAGCCATACAAACGTCACATCCCGTTTATATGGCGGATTCATTCGAACAGCCATTTATTCATAAACAGATCGTGATTTTGACCTGAAAAAGAGAATGATCAATCTCCAATTCAGTACCCCCAGAGGTGCGATTCTTTATGGAAATATGGAGGACTTTGTGATCCAACAGATTTAACGTGCAGCAGTTGTTCCGACATCAACTGACAGTTAGTTTAAATAATTGTTTTAAATCGTCTGCCAACTCTTGTAAATATAATAACTGCAACTCTGGCTGGTTGCTACGCAACCCAAACGATTTTTCTTCTTTTTCTTGTTATTAATGTTTTGTTTATCGTTTGTGTATGACTGTGGAAGTAAAAGAATAAGGTCGCTGTAAAAGCTAACAGCAGTCACCATTTACTACACGGGGAGGATCCACCTCACGACCGCTTGAACATGGGTCCAACGCCCTACCAACAGGCTGTCTCAGCCAAGCAATGATTAGCTCATAAGTAACAACAACAAAAGAAAGCGTTCTCTCAATTCAACTTTCAACTAAACAAACAACAAAAAAATTCAGAATACTCCATAAGCATTCTATGATGCTACCCAAAAAATAACACTCAAATCATGTCAAACTTCGCGCTGTATTTATGTTGTGATATTAATTTTATCAAATTTATTTATATCTCACGACCTTTTAGAATTTGTAAATTACCAAAAAACTCTCATGAACTGTAAAATGACGAGTAAATTTAAACACAAATCACAATAATAAAACTTCCTTGAGTATCAAGCATGTTCACGCATCGCTTCGTAAACTTAACATAAGAGGAGGGATATACTGAACGTTATCCGTATTTTTTCTAGTTTTAAGAAGATTGTTATTGTTTACCTTCAGTCACTCACTTCAGTCACTCACTCAGTCACTCACACTGTGAAGTTAAAATATTCACAAATGTGTCAAAATATTCAAAAACGTCTTTTGATGGGCATAAAATAGGAAAAACAAAATCCCATAATTTTTTTTTTCTTTTCTAAAATTTGGTAATGTTTAGCCCACTTTATTGGCTGGATTGGAACTTTAGAGTCAATATGCCTTAAACACTAGAACGTTTTGTTAAATTTCTTGTAACCTGCATATTTGTGAGATATAGTTTTCACAAAACTACTGGAATTGTATTGTCCCACTAATCTCGTAAATACTGTTTAAAGAAGTGTAAGGTTTTAATTTATCTTCATTTTCTGAGAGAGTTTAAAATTTTCTGATAGTCTTAACAACTTCTTCATAATTTTACAAATAAATTTAAAATATTTTTCAGAATAAAAAAAAATTAAATAAAGCTGCTTTCACTCAAAGCATTTATTTCAAGCTCGTTCCCTAATTGAAAAATGAAACATTTTGCAATGTTGAAAATAAATTTGCGGTCGATACAGTGGTCGATAAATTAACAAAAACAAAATTTTTTTATTGTTTTTCATAGTTTAAGTCTAGGTTTTCTTTGCAAAATTTGCATGTTTCAGTTGTTTTCAAAACGCAGTAGTTTGACTGGAAATTTAACTTATTCAAAATTTTTACATAACGTTACTTCATAAAAAAAAAACATTTTTTCAGAAGATATTACTTCATGAAAATGAAAGTGTTTTGTTTTCGAGTTATCAATAAAAATCGGCTGTATTTCCGATAGTTAGGTCATTTATCATCAATCAACGTGTTTGGTGAGAATGATATTATTTTAAGCTCTTATGATATTTATTAAAATCTAATTTCAAAAGTTCCTAAAATACATGGTTGTCCATCTTCATCAAACCAAGTGTGTCTTTAAGAAGTTTATAAATTCTAATCAGCTTAGAAAGAAAAGAAATGGAACAACATAAATAACCTGATAATGAGACTAAATCAGATATTTTATTGATTTATACGTAATACCGATACTTGTCTTACTTATTACTCCAAAAAGTGACGTGTCTCCAAATGTCCGACGTCATTATGGATAAACGTGAAGGTCAGATAACGGTCAAAATCTACCAGACTATTTAAGTGGAACTATTTTCAAACAAATTATTTATTATAAACAAATCTGTCATTGATGAAGAAACATTAAATATGCAATCCAGCATGCTGTTTTTTGTTTTTATACACATTTTCAAAGATGTTTGGAGAGAAAAGCGCACAAAAATAAAGTCACAAGTTACCCTTGAACTGGAATTTTTACCAGACGAAAAAGTCAAGTCTTTTGACGACAAACATTTAAATCAAGATTAGTGATAACTGACTAGCTTCACAGTCACATCCCGTATTATGATAAATTTAATTAACAAACTAACATCAATGATTAACAAATTTTACCCATGATTAAAATTTGATGATTAAAATTTGATGTACAATCAAGAACAAAATGAAATGTACGGCTCAATTAACTCGTAAATGTCCCCGGTCCTTTGCAGGGCATATTGCGAAAAATGCACCATAAAATAATTTTTTCACCATAATTCATGCACCTGGACTGATTACTAAAGATATCCGTAGTGGTAGATAGAAATATTTTTCATATCATGGGTTAAAGTCTGATCGTTGGGCTAAACATTGAAGTTTTCCGTGTTTTTTCTCGAAAATTGCGGGCTAATTTACTCGAAAAATTCTTCATGATGGCGAGTTTGTTCGATCACTTAACCTTCTGGGTCAGGTAAAAAATTACAAGGCAACAGAGTTGAACATTAATCATCACCAATCCTATATGAAGCAGCTTTTAAATGCCAACAAAATATTAAAAAAAATTTAACTGTTCATTTTTTAAAAAGATTTATCAATAGAAACAGGAATTAAGCGTCTGCTTGACAATTCATTTATTTTTTTGAGTCCGAGACGAAAGTAGATTTTTGAACACTATGTTCATAAGATAAGTCTAAGTTTGTTTATTGGTAGGCGAGCTACGGCGTATGGAATAAAATTACCCTATTTATGTACATAGATAATATTCAATAATTATTGATCACGGATTACTGCTGTTTACACAAGTTGTTTTGCAATCATCGTCCTTAATATATATTTTCAAATGTTCCCCGAATGAAAATTGGGCAATGTCTAAGAATAAAAACTTATTTGATAGCCAAAAGAAACGGAGTGAAGTTAAAAGGCGATGAATAGAAGCAAAATCAGTTTACTCTCGCAATGGAACTGGTTTTGATTATTTTAATACCGCCTTTCCTAATAGTAATTTGTTAGTTTTAATTAAGTTTTTCTTTTCTTTCTCCCCTTATCATATATTTTTCACCCATAAATTGACATAAACGTCACTTGGAAAATGTCACCAGCATATTGCAATACGCTGGTCTAATTGGAAAAGATATCAATGTTTTTTTGAACCACCTGAAATTTTTAAGTTTAATACAATCAGCGTATACGCTTCTAGCTTATTAGAAAATGTATAAATAATTATTAATTTCGACTGGATTGACTTAGGCTTATGGCAATAAACCATTAATAACCTTTAACATTAGAGGCTTATTTACAATAAGCCTCTAATAATCTAATGTCTGAGCAACAGTCTGAGTTAATACAAATTAATGAGCAATGAAAACGATATATTTTATTAGTCTAAAGTCGATAGCGCTCATTCTAAACTATTCTGAAGGCTTTTCTATCATTATACTGAAGGACGACAACTGATATTACAAAGCTCCGGGATATTAAAAAAGTCTTAGACACTCTCACACACACACACGAGTAGGGCAAAACTGAGAGCTATACCCCACTATTAGGGTTGATAATTTCTCGTCTATAGGATTAGAGCTACATCTCACTACCTCAGTATGACTGAGAGTTCAACCGCACTGATAAGCTCATAGTAAAGATGACGTAGCATGCCTCTTTGCGTAGCATGGTTTGGAATAAAAAATTGTTTCTTAAAAATTTTGGATATTTATTTCTTCACAACTACTGACATATTTGAAGAATTTAACATCTAAAACAAGTTTCAAATGCAAAAAATTATAAAGAACTCGCAAAATGTCCTCCACTATGTAAACCTTATATACTCTCTAATGTCGCATGGTTAAGACTAAACAAATTGTTCTTAAAATTTTGGGAAATTTATTTCTTCTCAACTATGTGTATTTTTGAGAAATTTGACTCTTACTTCGTAATTTGAAACAAGTTTTAAATGAATTTCTCTTGGAAAAAATCATAAAAAATTAGCAAAATGCCCTCCATTTTTATAAAAATATACATGCACTTTACGCAGCATCTTTTGGAATGCACAAATATTTCGTAAAAAATTTGGGTATATATTTCTTCACATTTATGGGAGTAGTATAGACAGCGCTACAGCGTACAGCGGGGGGTCCCTATTCCTGACGTCATCACAGAAAGTCAAGGGGTGCTTATTTCTGCCCAACCGGAAGTTGCTTATTTCTGCCCGCCTACAACCGGAAGTTGTTTATTTCTGCCCCCCCACCCCCCCACCGGAAGTTGCTCATTTCTGCCCGTCTATAACCGGAAGTTGCTTATTTCTGCCCGTATACTTATTTCTGCCCGCCTGTAGTTTCGATTTTAGTTTCGGTTTCTGTTTATTATTTAATTTATTAGTTTTCTGAGGGTGGCAACACTTATTATTTTTAATATTAGTTTTTAAGGATGGCAACACTTAGAAACTTTGTTATTTGGGGAGATATTGTATATTATGAAGTTATGACGTCATTTCTTATTACATAACACATAAATGATATCATACTTTACTCTAGTGGCGCCATCTATGTGAGAATTTTAGAAATAAAATAACTTTAAATCTATTTTAATGTTTAAATCTGTTTTAATATTATTTATTAAATATAATTAAGGCTGAGGATCGAACTCACGCCATCAAAAAGCCTTCGTGGGTCAGTAGTTGGATATCATAACCACTGACCCACGAATGCTTGGTTAGATATATGTTAATAAGTTAAACCTTTGTATAGTGAACACGTGTATAAATAAAAGCTGTTTGATATCGATATCTTAATACAGTTTCATCGATATATTTTCTCTTAATCATTGCGAAGAGGACTTTGTGAGCGCCTACGTTATATGGAGAGAAAAACCACGAAAACCTCCTATACTTAGTACAACCACAAGAAGGGGGTCGTGAAAACTTAACAGATGGCTTTGGTTGCACCTAATTTTCAGTTTTATTATTTTGCAAGACGTACTAATATAGATATTTAAGTAACATAAATTTTATTTCCATGAAAATAATTATCTAGTTAAAAACTAATGTATAACAATACATCTAAGGAGTTCATTCATTTATATAATTAAATACATTAATAAACATTATTAATATATATTTGTTTCATCTTTAAACTTTTAATTTTATCAGGTGGAATAATTTCATAATTACATTAAAATACAATAATATTTATTTTTTATTCTTATCAAAAAAATATTTGAATTAATTTTAATTTCTGTTAAAAAAATAACTAAATATTTACATATTACATATTGCGATTGATAATATTACATATTATCAATTATGGATTAAATTTCCTTAAAATTTCAAATGAATTATTTTGAATCTAAGAAACATATAATGAAAATTTTTGCCGCTTGAAATTTTATATTCAAAACATATTCATTTTATTATTTAATATTACAATAATGTAAATAACTTATTGTTTTTTCAAATTAAGAGTACATTTAAAAAGTATCTTTAACGGATACTGATTACGGAACTTGAACAGATCAATTTCTCACAAAATTTTACACCGATAATTTCTGTCCGGGACGTTTGGCGTTTATCCACGTTTTATCAATTAGTCATAATATAAAGTATAACATAGTGCTTCATACTGATTATAGAGCGAAGATTTCTCATGAAATTTAAGAAGATAAATCTTACTATGCGACATTTGAGTTTTATCCGGTGTGGTACATTTTTATCACTGATTATTGAGCGTGGGATTATTACTATTTCTCACAAAATTTAACAAGATAGATCTCCGTATCCTTTGAATTTTATCTGTATTTTATTAGTTAATCACAAACTGTAAGGATATAGTTTATCTATATACATGAGGATATGGGAAGAACATAGTTAGAGCTTATCTATGAGCAATAGTGTTGATAACAATCAGTATATATAGAGCTGCTTCACGGAAAACAATTAAGTTGGGAATATTATTCTGAGTGTAGATGATTGTATAAACCAATATAGTTCGCCCTGCAGATTGTCTAAAATTTGGATTACCAGCAGAGTCTTAGTGATCAAGAGAGTCTGATTTTGAAAAAAAGTAAGTAATATTTCTTTCATTATTTTAATAAGCAATTTCTATTTAAATTAGTTCTTTTTATTTGACATTTTATTTATATTATCTTATATTCTCGAAAGTATATGAAGCATCTTAAGTTTTATTTGTGTTCTATGTTTAAGCTTTCTCATTTTACATACTATTAGTTATATTTTTTCAAAAGTATGTGAGTATTGAGCTACATGAGCTCTTTTTTTAAATAAGGATCTGGCGGATTCATTTATTTAGTATTAGCTGTATCGACTGAAGTGCATGCGCTGATTTATTTACATAAAATGCGTCTTCATCATTAGAAAAATTTAGTTAATACAATATTTTCATAATTTTTCTTTATCTTAAATTAAATTTCAAGAAAGTATATGAGGAAAGTATTTGAAGCAGCTAAAGTTTTATTTGTGTTTCATGTTTAAGCTTTCTCATTTTACATACTATTAGTTATATTTTTCAAAAGTATATGAGTATTGAGCTACATGAGCTCTTTTTTTTAAATAAGGATCTGCCGGATTCACTCATTTAGTATTAGCTGTATCGAGTGAAGTGCATGCGATGTTTTATTTGCATAAAATGTGTCTTCATCATTAGAAAAATTTAGTTAATACAATATTTTTATAATTTTTCTTTATCTTAAATTAAATTTAGTTTGAAACGATAATTTAAAAAAAAATGTATACTTCCTTTTTGATGAAATTACCATGCTTATTTTTTTTATAGATTTTTTATTACATCACGGTGATTTTTAAACATGAGAAAACGTTCTGCTGAGGACCCTACTGACGATTTCAGTGATTCCGAAGTACGTATTTTTTCAAATACAATTTTTAACATATTTCAAATATTGTTAAGGAAAGAAAATGTTATGAAATACTTTTTAATTTATACGTTATAAAATACTTAAATTTCTTTTTTTTTTTAGATTATATCTGAGCTTGAACAAAATTTCTTAGAAATAAATGGAGAGGACATTTTACCTGATTTTGAGCAACATTTTTTGGAGTCAGATAGTTTATTGATTCACCATGTGGAACAAGTATTTGCCGCAAATCCCACTATTTCTCTTCAGAGTGGTGAGGGAGCGGCCAACGAAGTAAGCAAATTTTCTCATATAATCCTAGTTGCATATATGATATGTCTATAGAATGTAAGCGTAACTTTTGTATTATAAATGTCTTTTTGTTTATTTATTTGTTTTTTTTTTTATTTTTTATTTTTATTTTTTTTTAATCATTATCATAATAAAATTTTAATATTATTTTTTTACACAAAAAAAATAATAACTTTGTTTAATACAAAATTTATTTCTTTTGTTATCATTATGATAAGCGTTATTTTATTTTTTTAAAAAAAGTTATGAATGAGTTTTTACTATTTAATGAAATTACTTAAATTTATATTTACATTGTACTATATTGTTTTGGAGTGGAATTTTAAAAAAATCATTTTTTGTTTCAGGATTTTTCCCTTTAAATATGTTTTTAATATATATATATATATTAAATGTTTTTGTATGATTTCAGATTAAAAATGCTGTTCATATTAAAAAACTTGGTGAAAAGGAAAATTTTAAGTTTGGAGCGAAAGAAATGGCCTTTGCTGTGAGGATTGATTCGGACAAATTGTCGACAACAATTAGAAGCTCTCCCCTCCAAACTCTTTTAGATACTCTTCGATATCTGTTTGAAAGGCTTATTAATTTGGCTGCTTCCGGACTTGGGCCAGCTGATCGAATACGATTTTGTATCTTTTCAGATGCATTGGACCTACCAATTAGTACTTGCCTGACAAAAGTGTCAGATATGACGCCGGATACCGTCCTCAATGCTATAACGAAGGTTTTACAGAGTAAGGATGCCATACCCTTTGATGAAACTTTGAAAATTGACGTCATCACAGTTTTCCAGCCTCCTAATACTACTAACCGATCAAATCCTGGACCCAGTGGATCGGGAAGAACGAAAATAACTAACATCGAAATTGATCGCTTGCGTAAAAGGTAAATTAAATTACATTAAACATGTTAATTTCAAATTATGTTGTTGAGATTTAAAAATAATGTGTGTGTGTGTGTGTTTTATAGGTCAATATATGCGGTTCCCGATAGTGGTGATAAGATGTGTTGCGCCCGTGCAATTGTGGTAGGATTGGCCATATTAAACAACGAACCTGAAGCAAAAAAGATTCGAGACGCAAGATATGTCTTACAAAAAGATAGAGCTCTTCAGTTACATCAAAATACTGGTATTCTACCAGGCCCCTGTGGAGTTCCCGAAGTCATGAGGTTTGAAAATTATCTTGGAATACAGATTTATGTTGTTTCAAGTGAAAATTTTAATAAGGTAAAATTAAAATGAAAGATTTTTTAATGTTAAATATGCTTTCTTTTTTCTTCTTTCAAATGAACTTAATGTACTTTATTATGCTTCTAGGTTATCTACAAAGGTGCTGAAAACTCACGAAAAATATTTCTCTACTACCACAACAATCATTATGACCTCATCACGAGCATGACCGGTTTCCATGGAAGCAACTATTACTGTTTACCATGTGATGTGCCTTACGATCGTCAAAACCATCACTTGTGTAATTTTAAATGCAAAATATGCTACAGGTATGAATGTACCCCCGATGAAGAAGTGTTTTGTAGAGAGTGTAACAGAACGTGTTCCTCACGCACTTGTTTTCAGAGCCACAAGGAACTAAAACCGAAACAGAAATCAAGTTTTTGTCAGCAAGTATATAGATGTAAGACATGTAAAGTTGTACTAGAAACGTCTATTTGCCCACGAAATAAGCATAAATGCTATCATTTCACTTGTATCGCATGTAAGAAATATGTTCTTCGGGAAAATCATCTGTGTTGCATGACAAGATTGGAACCAACTCCCCCGTCCGAAAAATATATATTTTTTGATTTTGAGACGGACCAGTCGACAGGCGAGCATCATGTTAACTTCGTAATTGCCCAATATTTTAACGGTGAAACAAGAGTTTTTTCAGGATATAATTCCTGTAGTGAGTTCTGTGTTTTTCTTTTTTCGAAAGTGCACAAAGATTTTACAGCGATTGCCCATAATCTCAAAGGATTTGATGGTCAGTTTATAGTTCACTGGCTTATCAATCAAGGTTATTTCTTTTCCTTTTTAATCTTTATCTTTGTATCATAAATCATCATCATACTAATTACTTCTTTTTTTCAGGTCGCAAACCAAGTGTGGTTCCCAATGGGTCAAAATTAATGCGAATCGAGTGTATGGGAGTTACGCTGATTGATTCGTACAATTTCTTACCTATGCCTCTCAGCAAGCTTCCGAAATCCTTTGGAATCGAGGAAATAAAAAAAGGATTTTTTCCTCATAAATTTAACACCCCAGAACATCAGTTGTATATTGGAGACTTACCCGGGATGGAGTACTTTGACCCTGATATGATGTCTGTTACAGGAAGAAAATCTTTTCATTCATGGTATGAGGAAAGACGCAATCACCCCTTTGATTTCAAAAAAGAAATGGAAGAGTACTGCAGGTAAAATTTAAATTATGGAATTTTCTTGTGTATTTTGTGTGTAGATATTTTTATTTATTTAATTTTCTCTTTTTTTTGTAGAAGTGATGTTGATATACTACGGAAATGTTGTCTAAAGTTTCGAGAGCAGTTTTTGGCGGCTAAAGATCCCTCTATCAAAGCTGGAAGAGTAGACCCCTTCCAGTACATGACCATCGCGTCTTCATGCATGGCTGTTTTCCGAGCGCACCACATTCAGGAGGAAACAATAGCGTGCCCGCCACTCCAGGGCTACATTACCACTGTTAGTTACAGCAAAGATGCAATAAGATGGCTCGTTTATCTATCTCGGAAAAACAACATACCTATTCAGCATGCTCTTAACGGCTTGGGAGAGCGAAAAATCGAGGGCGTGTTTGTTGATGGTTATTGTGAATCAACAAAGACTGTCTACATGTACCATGGATGCTTTTTTCATGGTTGCCCGAGATGCTTTGGGGGTGACATAATTAATAAAATGAGCAATAAGCGTATGAGGGAGTTGTATAGGAAAACACAAGCAACAAAGACGAAACTTATTGACGCTGGATTCGAATACGAAGAGATATGGGAACACGAATTTCTAGTTCAGAAGAAGGAAGTCCTCAACACAATAGGCGATGTTGAGATCGTAGACCGTTTGAATCCTCGTGATTCATTCTTTGGAGGCAGAACGAATGCCGTGAAGCTATATTACGAAGGATCAGCTCACTATGTAGACTTTACTAGTTTATATCCTTTCGTTAACAAATATAGTAAATATCCTGTGGGGCATCCCGAGATTTTTACTGAAAACTTTGAAAATATTGATCAATATTTTGGACTCATGAAATGTCGGATTCTTCCCCCAAGAGGACTTTATCACCCTGTTCTTCCAGTCAAGTTGAATAAAAAACTGATGTTTCCCCTCTGCCAAAAGTGTGCTAGTACACTTCAGCAAGAAAACTGTACTCATACGGATGAGGAAAGGATGCTTCTCGGTACATGGGTGACGGAAGAGATAAAAAAAGCCGTAGAAAAAGGATACATCATTCAGAAAGTAAGTAGATTTATTATTAATTATTTATTTATTTATTTATTTATTTTACAATATTTAATGACTGTTTTTCATTTCATTCAGATATATGAAGTTTATCATTTTCCCCGCTCTTCGACCGAACTCTTCTCATCATACATTAATCTCTTCCTGAAAATAAAGCAGGAGTCCTCAGGATGGCCAAGCCATTGCAAGACAGAGTCAGAGAAACTTGCCTATATATACAAGTATGCTGAAAAAGAGGGTGTGGACCTTGAGCATGATCTCGTCTCTGAAAACCCCGGAAGAAGACAAGTAGCTAAATTGGCTCTTAACTCATTCTGGGGTCGTTTAGGCATGAACACAAACAAGGTGCGGCTGGAATACATATCTGACGTAGATAAATTTTTCAAGTTTTTTAATGACGCTACTATAGAGGTAAGCAAAGCACAGTCGTATTTCTATCTTTTTAGTTTATGTTGAAATGTTTTGAATTTTAAATTTTTTTACAGGTGAAGGATATGTATATGGCATCTGAGAACATCGCAGCTTTGCAGTGGTGTCATAAAACAGAGTTTGTCCCACAAGATGTGAAGACGAATATATTCTGTGCCACATTCACCACCGCATACGCCAGACTGCATCTGTATGATCAGTTAGACAAATTAGGCGAGCGAGTAATTTATTATGACACGGACAGTATTATTTACAAAGATGGTGATTTAAATCTAGAGCTTGGAGACTACTTGGGCGATTTGACGAATGAGCTAGACGATGGAGACGTTATCGAAACGTTTGTATCAGGTAAATATGTGTAAAAAAAGGCATTACAATTTTTAAAAAAATTTTAATTGTGTGTTTGTTTACTTGAAAAATATTTTTTCCCAGGTGGTCCAAAGAATTATGCCTATCGGACAAGGAATGGAAAGGAAGTTTGCAAAATTAAAGGGTTTAACATCAACTACAAAAATTCTCTTGTACTAAACCTAGAAGCTGTAAAGGCACTCATCATGGATCATAATCATGAAGTTGAAGTTACAAATCCTGCGAAAATCACCAGAGATGGAAAACGCAGGAAAGTAATAAACAAAGTCGAGAAGAAGCGGTATAAGTTTACTTATAATAAACGAAGGATTCACGTAAATATGGACACTACACCTTATGGGTATTGAAAAATTATCATAGTGGAGGCGACCCACTTGAAAAAAGCAGTGGAGGCTATACCCACTTAGAAAAAAGCAGTGGAGGCTATACCCACTTAGAAAAAAGCAGTGGAGGCTATACCCACTTAAAAAAAGCAGTGGCGACGTCCACTTTAATAACCGCGGAGTGCCAAAAGGAGAAGGGTCCTCGTCCCGCACTCTGGATGGTTACTTCAAACCAACCGATGTCTCCTTATCTTTAAAATTTATGTTAATTTAATTTTAGAAAAATATTTGTGAATATAATTTTTTAAAAAATAATAATAATCCTTAAAATAGTATTAAGCAAAGTGGATAAATGTGCCTATGTTGATTAAAATTTTAAAAAAATAAACAAAAGAAACTTTTTATTTCAAAAATCGTTTATTGCAAAAATTATAGCATAATAAATTTACAAATAATATTTAATATTTTAGCCATCTATTTTTTCTAGCGAAATATACTGGTGAATCAAGTACAGAGGGTGATTCGGTAAGTAATTTTTTATTAATTACAAATTTTTCAGGTACTTTCAATTCTTGTAAAGCTTCAAAAAATATTTTTTGTCCTTTTGGCTGTTTCTTTTCATTTCTCAATACATTGTTTATCAAATGAGTGATATTGGTGTCAGGAAGAAGTTTCTGTTTATACATAATTTCTCCTTTTTCAGTCCACGATAACAATTCATTATTAGCTTGCAGGAATTGTAAAAGCTCCTTAGCACGTTCCTTCTGACTCTTGGGGACAATATTCATGAGCTGCGTTTCTATTAAGCTGCTGTTTTCTTGATCATTTTCTTCTTTAATATCCTTAGTTTTTTCTTCCACTTCATTTGAACGCTCCTCCACTGGTTCATTTTTATTCTCCAAAAAAGTAGGAAATTTAACATACTTTTGGAGAATTTGTACATATAACTCTGCTTTTTCATTGTCTGAAATATTTTTATTTTTTAAAATATCATGCATTTGTTGATCCAACTCTGACAGATATTCTACAGTGTTAGTTTGTAGCCTATCTTCCGGCATAAGAATAAATTTTTTAGCGTACTCCATTGATTAAAGATGTTAAAGCTGTTATGGCCGCTGGAATCAGAAATCCTAAGAACCCGTCACCTCGTTGAACAAGGACTTCTCTCTTACGGAATAAAGGTACTTTTTTGTCTGCAATTTTTCTTAAGCTTCTTTTAAAAGGTGAAAGTTTCTTCTTTTGATTTTTATTTAGAGGAATGTTACCTTTTAACAAATTAAGTACACATTCACAAATATGTTTAATAGATTTAGCTGGACAGTGTTTTAAAAATTTCCGCTTCGATTTTGATTTAGCCACAGCTTTTAAGACCTCGAGACAACAGTGTTTACTGTCCGACATTCTAATCGCATTTGATTGTTTTATTCTTAGCGAGATTTAATTTATACTAATTTCCAAATAATTGAGATTTAATGAAGGCAAAGTGATTTCTGTTAAAGTGTCTAAAATTACAGTTAACACGAAAGGTTAATGGGAAAATGACTATCGTGACTGGTACACGATCATTTTATCTTTCGGTAATATACCTGTGCGCAGGCGCATATTATCTTCAGTATCTGGTTTCAAATCAACCAACAGGTAACCAAAGGGTTTCGAAGTCGCGTCTTGATACACTTCTTGGAAAAATTTCACTTTTGTTGGATAAAGTTGTCTGCCTAAATGTGTGATTTGACTTTGATCACGAGGATTTTTGAAAAGAATTAGATAATGAGCATTTAGAGATATTTCTCTCATCTCTTTACCTTTATGGAATATATTTTGTACAATAAAAATGACGGACACATTACGATGATGACTATGTTTAGTAAACAGATGCGTCAATTTGGAATTACTTCCTAATTCAGACATAAGATCGTCGAGAATAATTAATGCATTTGAAATAGTGTTTAAATCAGAAGGAACGCCCTCATGAAATGTCACATTCGGTATTGTTTCAAACATAGCTTGATACGCTCCATAACACCAAATAACCGATTTTGGAAAAGGTTCAATAATTTTAGATTCAATTATTTTTTTGCAGAGCTGGCTTTTTCCACATCCTGTTGGACCAGCCAAAATACACGTGAACGAATGCCTAAGTTTAGGGAACTCCATAATTTATAGAAAAGAATTAACAAACGAGAATATTTATTAAAAATAAATAACGCAAATAACGGTATGTAAATAAAAACACAAAATAAAATATCACAACATTTTTAAAAAATAATAATTTTATTGTTTGAAAGCAAAACGTACACCAAATTTCTTTTTCACAAATTGATACATGACGAAATCATTTTTTCGATTTACATTGAGATTTTTTATAATGGATAACATAGATATGTCGCGACAACGATTATAAATGAAAAAAATACAATAGGCTCCACATACGTTAGATGTGAGTGATTGAAAAGATACAGAATTCCAACATACATTAGAAATATTAAATAATTTATAAACATTAAGTCCATAGAAATCTGGAGAATGGCCATAGGAATCGAAAAATTCCAGTGTTTTTCCTTCAGTCATGTACAGAGCTAACCAATGCGATCCTGGTAAAGTTGATTCATCAGTGTTGACGATAATAGCTTCATTTTCTTGCAATAAGGGTGTTGTATCTCTCGAGTAAACACCTCTAAATCTAAACGCTGTTGTAGGATCTTTTGATAAAATTTCACAAATCTTTTTTCCATCCATTGTTTTAATTTCCAAAATCGTATATAATGTCACGTGCTTTGTTAATTTCTATGACGTTTTCAAATTCTGCGAACACAATAACGCACACTGTTTTTTCTAAAGGTTGCTCAAATTTCATTTCAACTCTTAGATTACTGTGCTTTATTAAATTGAAATGATCGCCATCACATAAATCAGGTGATAAGTCAAAAGCATATAGAGTGTAACCATCACAAAATTCTTCTCTGGAAATAAAGTTACCTTTATCACTTCTCATATGCTCAGTGCTCATGAATAAATTTTGATAAGCTCTTATATATTGTTTTTGTGAAAAGTTGAGTTCCAATGGATTATGGGGGACTGGTTGACCATCTACGTAGACGGCGATAAAATTTAAATTGAAATGTTTAAAATCAAAAGGATTTTTTTCAAATGTTCCATGAAATGCATCATTTTCGACACATCCTATGATAAGTCGTTTAGGAATTTGTCCCACAAATACATTGTCTTGTACAAATGACATGTTTCCTTTAGGAATGGAATACACTTTACAGAGCACTCGATTGATAGGATATTTTGCAGTATCTTTTTCTAATGCTTTTGCGTGTCCTAGAATGACTCCGGGACTTACACGTACTTTTCTAACTAAAAGCGAAATTCTATCTAATACAACTTTATATCCCGACTTTCCTATTAGACAAAACTCGGGTTTACTACGATTTAATTTAATTTTTATATCCACCATGTTTAATAATAACCTGTTTTGATGAAACAAATCACTATGAATACAACCAATCATATCCACAGTTGCACTTAACTTGAAATAATCTGATCTTTTTTTAAGACCATCGTTTGAATCTTTATAATAAAGTTCGGCCGTCAATTGGGAGGTTTTACTGTCATAACCATGGTTTAAAAGTGTTTCAATGTAAGATCGATAAGGATAAGTATTGCTGGAATTAGATATAATGCGGTCGTTTAAAGAAACATCCACTTGAGAAAACAAAGAATGCAGAAATAAATTTACTGGACCAATTTTATCATCAGCTGTTAAATTGGTATTATCGTTTTTTAAAATTTTTGCTTGTACGTGAAGCTGAGTTTGGCTTAGATCAATAAATTCATCACCAGAACCTGATATATGAAATTCAACGGGTCCGCCATCAAACACATTCGATAACGGGTGAAATTCAACCCACTGTCCACTTTGTATAACTGTTTGTGTGCCGGGCATCTGAAACAATTCCAGTTCAGACTTCACACATTCCGGGGAACCTTTTAAAAGAAACGTCATGATGAGTCGAAAATATCACGTCCTCTCACTTTCTGTTTCTTTGATGAAATGATATTTTTCTTAGTCTTGCGTTTTCTTTTATAGCGTCCACTGCCAATCATTGACTGTATTTTCCCAAGAGCTTTATTGGCCAGATTTTTACCCGACTCTTTTGCTCTATTTTTGGCTGATGTTTTCAAATCTTGGCCTGCTAGTACATCGGACATAACACGTGATCCTGTGACTAATGCTTCTTTTCCAACAGTTTTTGACCCGCGAACAATGTATGGCAGGGCTGATCTAAATAGACGTCTAAATATGCCGCCCAGACCATAACCTTTTTGATACGACACACCACGATAATAAGGTAAACCGTTTCCCCCTTGGGAAGCATAATGGTCCTCCAACTTCTTGGAACAGCAAACATAAGGTACTTTCATCTTGACTACTTATCTTGAAATGAAGCCTTTTTAAAAAAACACTCAATATTTATAGTATTTGTCGCATTCGGAAATGCAGCACAGCCATCACTTTACCTCTTTCAAACGGAACAAAATCTCCTGAATTCAGTCTGAGTTCGATTTGAATTGTTTGAAATGAATGTCTCGTTAAGGGTAAGTATTGAGGTCTATCATAATACTGACTGATAGTTTCACCATCATGTCCTTTTATTCGGACGATCCGCAGTAAAGGAGCTTGTGTATCTCCGACAATTTGGGGTGAAATAAGATCTGTGTACACATAGAAAACTGAAAAATTAGACCATGCGTCAGCCACAAAGTCGCTTTTCTGGTTACCCGCAATGACTGCATCTCGTTGAAATCCTAACAATTCACCTAACTTCTCTAAATGAAGACTACTACCTTGAACGGCGTTAATTTTTACTCGTTTCGTAGCTTTATTGTAATTTATTGTAAACCGACTTGGATTTTTAGGTAAAGCAAGTTGTATCGCTGATACAATATCGAACATTGATTCATAGCACCCCACATCAATTGTTTGCTTAACAGTCGATGCGATATTACCATTGCTAGTCGTGTATCGAAAATAATTATTATTTTCATTTACGTTCAGCCAAGAATGCGGATAGATGATTTCAGATAGGCCTACTTCCCATTCACCTCTTAAATCCACTGGTATAGGTAATTGAGTTTTGAAATGAGAGATTTTATTATCAGGAAAGAATCGCGTTGAGCTGTCAGAAGGTAACGTCACGTAGAAAGACATTTTTAAAAATGAATCTTTAACGAAAACGTTTCGCTATTTATACTTTATGAACATCCGTCACCCAATCATTAAATTTATCGGAATAACCTAGAAATTTAACAAAATATTGCATCTTTCCATTTATTTTTTTCTTCTTAATTATTTTTTCAACTGGATAAAATCCAGAATCGACTACTTTTTGTAATTCTTCTGCATAAAAAGTACCTTCGATTGATTCATTCATTAAATCTTTCAATTTATAAACCATAGGATTTCGTGGAATTATTTTATCTATAACAAATAATTCGTGTGTCCAATTATTTTCATATCCTTTTTCAAAATGACGTTTGGACTTACTAATGCGAACAGTGTCACCAATTTGAAAGACAGGCTTATCATTATTCACCTTATCACTATATAAATTATTCCATACTTCTTTTTGATTATCGATATTCACTGAGGCTGGTTCCATTTTTATACTTCTGTGTTTGGTATGATTATAACTATCGATTAATTTAGAAATGACGTCAATATATTTTTTCGTATTATATTCTGTAAAGTATTTCCACATCTTCATTTTTAATGTACGGTTAAACCTCTCAACAATACTTGATTTAGTTTCATTATTCGTTGTAAAGAAATGAACTCCTAAATTTTTAAGATACTGCTGTATAAGTTTATTAGTGAATTCTTTTCCTTTATCTGATTGCAGTTTCTCAGGTTTTCTTTCTCTAAAAATAGTTTTCAAAGCTGGCAATACATTTTTGGCTGATTTGTCTTTAATAGGAATAGCCCAAGCATACTTTGAGAAACAATCTATACAAGTTAACAAATATTTGAAGCCTTTATTAAATTTCGCTAAAGATTGCATGTCAACTAAATCAATTTGAAATTGTTCATCTATACCTCCAACAATCACTCGATTCCGTTTAAATATCTTTTTTACTGGTTTATGCAAAGTATAAGAATCTTTAGTCTCTAACCATTTCTTAACGTCACTTTTCTTCACTTTACCTTTCACAGAATTATAAATAGCATTTACACCTCCAAAACTTCCTGGATGTTCAGGTTTCGTATAAACTGATGAAAGTAAATGATCCATAATCTATTTTAAAAAAATTTTTAGAAATTATTTTTTTTTCTCTAATAACAGTTTTATTTCTAACAGTTAAAATTAACACTCATAAACATTCTTAAAAATAATGGTATACAATAATTTTAATAAAATTAAATATTTTTTTTTCCTTTTTAAATTTTAAGCAAGAATTTTATTTTAAGAACCTGAAAAAAAAGTATTATACTGAAAAAGAAAAGTCATGCCTGCTGAAATAGAAAAAGAGAGAGAAAAAAATATGTAGTTAACATAATTACATTTATTTAGAAAACAAATTAAAAATAATAATAAATATAACAAATTAAAATTCATACGAACAGAAATCTTTTCTAGCAGCATCTATACATACATCCAACCGTATATTTTTTAAATAAGTCTCACTTAAAAAGTCAATGAGCGGTTCACGTTCTGGATAAAGTTCGTTTTCACATAGTTCTTTTTCAAAGTCTTTCACAACTCCCACAACATTGAGGTACATACAGGACTCATTAAAGTCCTTCACGGGTACTAAATCACCCACCTCAACGTCTTCATCTTCCACTCTCAGAGGAGGGCTAAGACCCTTTTTTTCACCGATGAGTCTATATAACACTAGGGTGAGGCAGTGGTTCATACTTCTCTCCGCTTCTTCATAGCGGCTACTGTTTGGCTTCTCCACTGGTAGCAAGCGTTTTGATATCATTTTAAAAGTTTTTAAAAAGTCTCTAGACTTGAACTTCAGGGTGATGTAGCTGGATATCACTTCCTCCTGTACACGTCTGATAGCCATCCACTGGGCAAATGTGATATCGAGGGGGAATTTGTACACGCGACCACTTCGACACGTATGTTCATGAGTCAAGGAGTATTTGCCGTCATCAGTCATCAGAATGTAGAAATCCTTTTTGTTGTCTGGATTGAGAGCCTCTAAAGCAAGATTGATTTCCACAATGTCAAATATGTTAGTAGGAGGCCCATGCTTGAAACAAATATTAAACTGCTCCGGTTGCAACGTCAGACCAACTGTCGAGGGATAATAGTTGTTTCCATATCGATTGAACTTTCTAATGTGAATCGAAGTTTTCTCCTTAAAAGCACTTGCTAGTATAAAGTGGTTGTCTCCAATAGGAAAATAATGTTCTGGATAGGCACCCTCTTGGAAAAGACCTTTCCTCTTTGGTACATCCTAAAAATGTAAAAAAGAAATGTTTTGAGTCACCAAGAAAAACAAACAAGCAAAACCTAATTACTGTTTAGACATTAACTACATTATTTCGAACTACTATTTCTAAGTAAATTGTATATTAATATATAATGTAAAGTTTAAGAGTAAAATATAATTTCTAAGCAAATTGTATATTAATATTTAATGTAAAGTTTAAAAGTAAAATATAAGGATAAGTTTCGAATAGGAGTGTTAAAAACATTTAGTAAAAGAAATTAAAAATTATGTTTAGCCTGGAAAATCTATTAACATTAAATAAAAATATTATTACACATGAAGATAAAATAAGGGTAAAAAATATAGAAGTACTTACTTGTATTTCATCGTGTTTTCTTTTTAATGAAGAGTTGGCTTCCATAACTATCTAAAGACTGTAAAACTCCACTTAAGAAATAAATATTAACAATTTTCACGAAGTAACTACATACGCCAGAGCAAAGGAACTTGTTATATACGATAGGGAAATTATAATCAACACAGTATTAATCGTTGCCAACAAAGGAATATAACTCTAACAGCCAATCAGAAAAATATGAAACTGTCACATGCTTAACTACTTACCAGCGCAAGTGAAAGGAACTGAATTCAACACACACGTCATAGACCAAGATCCAACTTGTTAAACCTTATCAGAATGACTCGCTCTGTAATCAGTAGTTGTGTTATCACACAAAACACGTCACACAAAACAGGTGTATGGTCAGTACCGTTGCCAACCAGAGAAAGTTATAATAACATTAAGAGGGGCAGAAATAATTATTTAATAACTGTCAAAAGGTTAAGTGAAAAATATATCGATGAAACTGTAGGATGATATCGTTATCAAACAGCTTTTATTTATACACGTGTTCACTATACAAAGGTTTAACTTATTAACACATATCTAACCAAGCATTCGTGGGTCAGTGGTTATGATATCCAACTACTGACCCACGAAGGCTTTTTGATGGCGTGAGTTCGATCCTCAGCCTTAATTATATTTAATAAATAATATTAAAACAGATTTAAACATTAAAATAGATTTAAAGTTATTTTATTTCTAAAATTCTCACATAGATGGCGCCACTAGAGTAAAAGTATGATATCATTTATGTGTTATGTAATAAGAGATGACGTCATAACTTCATAATATACAATATCTCCCCAAATAACAAAGTTTCTAAGTGTTGCCATCCTTAAAAACTAATATTAAAAATAATAAGTGTTGCCACCCTCAGAAAACTAATAAATTAAATAATAAACAGAAACCGAAACTAAAATCGAAACTACAGGCGGGCAGAAATAAGTATACGGGCAGAAATAAGCAACTTCCGGTTATAGACGGGCAGAAATGAGCAACTTCCGGTGGGGGGGGGCAGAAATAAACAACTTCCGGTTGTAGGCGGGCAGAAATAAGCAACTTCCGGTTGGGCAGAAATAAGCACCCCTTGACTTTCTGTGATGACGTCAGGAATAGGGACCCCCCGCTGTACGCTGTAGCGCTGTCTATACTACTTATGGGTATTTCTTAAACATTAAATGCTTTCTTTACCATTCCATCATCCAAACCATGCCACGTTAACAAGATAGTTATGGTTAATTTAATAAAGGACACTTTTCTGATTTGCTTATTTTTATTGACAATGGGGTGTCCATAATCTCTGGAAAAAAAAACTTTTTACTTTTAATTGTATAGTTAAAATAAATAATGTAAGATCTTTTATTCTTATTATTTAAGTGTTTAAAATTGTGGTTGGTATTTTATCATGAATTTTGATAAATTTGATTGTGGATATTAATCTATAACGGTAAATGTTCTAGACATAAAATATCTATGCTGTTTTTAAAATTTTTAATCTTTATTATGACGTTTTTCAAAACACGTTTTTCGTTAAGCCTATAACTCACTTAGATTTGTGCGGAACACTTTATATGCCTATTTTTTGCATTTCGTCACCCTAATTGTAAAATGTTAGGAAAGGAAGCTACAATAGCAGTGAAGACACACCCATGAGTTGCCATCCCTTCACTGTCCATTCTATCCTTATCCGTATAACTTTTATTCACTTTTTTATTTCATTTTTGTGCTTGTCGGGGACGACAAGGGAGCTCTTCTTCATCAAGATAAGTAGATGAGGCGTAACGCTTTTTGATCCATCATATTTCATGAAAGGTAGCTAGAGAAATGAAGATTATAAAAAAATAAAGATTGAAAAAAAATGACTGATATTTTTGAGAACTACGGTGAATATGATGGTTTGTTAAACACATTTTTAGCCAATTTTTTTAAAAATGGGAAAGAAAATACAAATTCGATGAATACATTAATGCAATGAAGAGCTAATTGGATGAAAATCTTAAGTGATTTTGAGTAAATAAGCTTTTCAATTTTTATATTGACAACAGAAATAGAGATTATACCTTCTAATTGGCGAAATCCATCTCCAACGCAATTTTAAAATATTTGCATCATATTAACATGCTTAACGTTTAAATTACAGCTAAAATGACATGCCTCGAAAGCTTCTTGCTCAGTTGCTGTTGGAACATGCTGTTGGAACATGCTTCTACTTCAAAAATATATGAGGACCGTCATTTGTCAGAAAGTAGCTTCATCTCAAGACATCTGACAAATATAAAAAGTAGGAAAAATAAATTATTATTGATATTTGAAAAAAAGATTGTTGACTTAAAAAAATATTGTTTCGTAAGGAATCTAAATTTATTTGAAAAAAAAAAGGTCTCTAAAGACTACATTCACTAAGTTCTTCAAATATAAAAGAAAAGATAAATTTGAATCCTAATTTTCAAGTACGTCAGTTTGAGAACATTAGATTGTTCGATTTAAAAATCTGTATTCATGCATTAAAACTATATCATGCCAAATACTTACTGCGATTCAATTTTGCATCAATCAAGTAAGCAATATTTTTCCATTTACTTTTGATCCACAATCAGCAAATTGGGGAAAATTAATTTTTCTTACTGATTCTATAATCATCACAAATATTAAGATTTTAAACATAATGTAATAAAAGTTTATTTAACTGTTTAATGCATTTATATTTTGTCTTTGTAGAAATAATTAATAACTTTATATTTTTTATAAGAACAATTTTTTTAATTTAATTTAATTTAATTTAATTTAATTTAATTTAATTTAATTTAATTTAATTTAATTTAATTTAATTTAATTTAATTTAATTTAATTTAATTTAATTTAATTTAATTTAATTTAATTCAATTTAATTTAATTTAATTTAATTTAATTTAATTTAAAAAGGCTTTTGCTAAAAGCATATAACTTTTGTATCGTACTAAACTACGTCATTTTATATGAAAAAATCTGAAATATAAAAGGAATAAATTAAATTGTTCATGAGAAATAGCATTTTAAAAAGTTTTATTAGTTTTTTTATCAGAAAATTATTTTTAAATTGTTATTTCTCTGATATTATTCAACCCGTTTTGAACTACGTCACATATCATAATATTTTCCTTTTTTTACTTTATTTGTTTTCATTAATATTACTGTAATACTTTTATACTTTACTACAGCAATATTATTTTTCTTAAATATTTAATATATATAAGAAACAGAATGAGTTTACAACTATACTCACCTATTGGAAAAGACTTTTTCCAATAGAATTTGGCAAAGTGATTCGAATCAAGCAAATGAATTTGATTAGATTATTTTAACAATGAAAACGGACCAGTTGATTATAAATAATAGGCTCAAACCAACTTATTTTTTCATTAAATTAATTCAAACTAAAAGACAGTTCCTAATCAACAAATTGCATTAAGTGTTTAAGTTAATATAAAAATCATTCGATTGATTTAAATTGAATCAACTCATTTGTGTCACTGATACGAATAAACTAAATGTAATAAGCATATTGCAAATCGATCGATTCCAATTAACTGATTATAATCAGCAGATAATAATCACGTACTCTAAATAATATGCTCACTGATTCGTATTGTTGGATTCTATTAAGATGATTCAAATCAGCTGGTTCAAAGCAACTGCCTTGAATTACAAACTGATGATTTCGTTCATTGGTACTGTGATATGAATTACTGATACAGTGCCCAATCTAAAACTGCAAGAATGTATTAAATCGCTTTACATTTGAAGTATTTTCTCCTTTTTAATTTGCATTTAATTTTGTTCATTTCCTCATAAACGATTAATTAAAGTGATTCGAATCTAGTGAATTCGTTTTACTTAAGTAAGACTAAGATTGGATTCGAACAAGGTGGATTCCAAATAATGGAGTGCCGCAGTGGACTGATTAAAATATACGGTTCCCAGTTCATTTTAAAATAGTTTTTGTGAATATGTATACTTAATTTTTGATATGCTAATTTTGAGATAAATGGAAAGGACAAACTTGGGTGTTGGTCTAATCAAAATAGTATCATATCCACTAAAACTACTTATTTTTTATATTAGTACAACGTGCTTCGGTCCGCAGTGGACTTACAGTAAAGACACGGTTCCCAGTTGAACACCGAAGTTAAGCATCACAAAGAGCTGTCAGTGAGCGGATGTGTGACCACTTTGATCGGACTGCAAAGGGATCGAGGATGCGTGGTTTCGGTCCTTCTTAAACTGTACTACTGTAAAGTGCTCTTCTTCGAGCGCTGCTCGTCGGGTTACTAAAGCAGGGCAGCCATCCCCTCCGAAAAGGATCATTATTCAGGGATGTTTCAAAGACCTATGCCTACATTCTGTTATGAACCGTGGCGACTCAAGAGATAGAGCGTTTGCCTCCCAGTGAGGTGAACAGGTTCGAATCCCAGTTGTGGCTGGTTTATACGAATTCTGCAGCTGTCTCGTCCCGACCACAGTGTTGACGTAAAATATTTTCAGTGGTAGACAGAATCCCCTTGCCATCGGGCTAACCGTAAGGGGTTTTTCCTCTCCATGTAAGGCTAATGTGGGTTAGCTCCCTTCACGAGTTCTAGTTTCTCCACTTGCGTTCCCTTGTCTTTTGAGTTGGGTTTAAAATTACAAAGCTATGCAGTTGAACATTGATACCCGCAAGCTCAGAAATCGATCGGCCCTTCAACGTAGGTTATCATATAAAATAAAATATTCAATTGTACAGCTCTAGTACGACGTAAATAAAGACGTAGGGTAACTACTATTATTACTAGTAGTTTTATTACTGCCTAATAATAGATTCACTTCGTTTAATTTTTTGAACAAATAACAAATTAATTAAAATCAAAAGAGTATATAATAAAATCATCAAAGAAACTGATAAATAAAATTCTTGAATAAAAAAAAATATACTCATTGGTTTGCCTCAAAGGATTACATTTAACTGATTCGTACTAACTGATTCAAAACGCTGATTATAAGCAATGAATCACTTCAGTGATTCAGTAATGTGGCTAATAGATTTAATTCTATCACTGAATGCAACAAATCAATGGACAAATGCTGAAAAAATATATAAAAAACAAATGTATTTCTATATTTTATATATTTTGCATATATAAAATATACATAAAATATAGAAATAAATCATCTTTCACAAATTACGGTCTTTTGATTTTTTAATTTGCATTCGATGTTGCAAAATCATATTTAGAATTGTTTACGCAATGAATCAATGAATACGAGTTATCAAAGTGATTCGAATCAAGCAAATCTGTTTACTTCAGTGATTCTAACCACAGATTTCTAACCAGCAGATTCCATATAATAGTTTCAAATCAACTAGTTTTCGAACAAATTAATTCAATTCAAAAGAGTATAATACAGAATCAATAGAAATGATATACCAATCAATGATTCAAAAAATTATACTCACTGATTCGCATCTTCAGAATGCAATTAATTTACTTTTATCAAGCGGATTTAATAATTCGAATCAGTTATTAAACGATATTTAGAATCATCGAATCATACCAGAGATTGGATGATGTGGCTTACAGATTCAAATACTCATTCTAAAACAGCAAAAATATATTTAGTTGTTTAAACTATCCTTCACAAACGATGTTACGAAGAGATATTTGATTTACCTTGGAAGTAGAAATTATGCAATGAACTTTTTATGTATTTAGTTCACTTCTTTGCGTTACTTTTAAATTTCGTAATTCTTTACGTGATTCTGATTATAAATCAGCACTGACGTCTGTAATTTAGAAACTTTTGACTATTCCAACTGTGAACGTGTTTGATAATTATTTTTAAAAGCTTGCAAATGATGACTTCATTTTTCTTAAATATTAAAACAGTTTGAAAATAGAAATAAATTTTTTTAATTTAATGTTTAAATGATGTAACATTTTATTTTTAACATATTTGATCCCTTCTTCCTCTTTGTCACCGTTTTTTCTACCCCATTGTCATATGCTAGGAACACAGAAACAAAACGCATGTTACAGATAATGTTTTTAAATTTTATTTTTAAATTTTAACTAGGTTTTCAAATGGCCTTTGTGACCATTGCAGTAATGAGGATCAGAAGTGTACTTATTTTGATGGAAAAGAGGAAAAAAGTACTAAACAAACAATATCTACTGATTTTAAATATTTTTATTATAACAAAAATCTTACTTCTTGCTTTCTCTCCCTCCTCTTAGTTACAAACTGTAAAAGTTTTACGAATCCTCTCCCCTTCCAAGCATGACGTCATTAATTAAAAAACCCTTAATATAGCAAGGATTTAATGTAATGACTGCAAATTAAAAATCCGGATGTGATAAATTAAAAATAATTCAAGAATATTAAAGTAAAAAATCGTATAAATTGAAAGCAATATAAATATTAAAAATAATTTCGATTCGGTAATGACCACCAGTATTTGCCCTCCATTTTGACCGATAAATTCTGGTTGGGTAGCGTGCGCATGCGCCAGTATTGTGTCATTAAGAATTAATCCCAAACCGTCACCATTAATAGCTCATAAGTTTAGCTCTAACGCGACGTCAACAACGAAACCATTTCGAGAGTTGAGGAAGGAAATAAAATATAATAAAAAACAGTAAATCATAAGCTGCTGTTAATTTACTAAATCATACCTCGTAACTATAAATTAACTAGACAAACCTTTTCCTGCCATAGATTGAAATTCAAAATAAATGATTACCTTAATATAATTCTTTTTTAAAAATGTACATTTTTGTAGAATCGAAAAATAATAATTATAATGAGTTAAATTTTGGAATCCATTATAGATGCATTCGATTTTTTTGAAATTATTATTAATTATTGAAATATCGTATCACAGCGATGCCAAACCTCGAGGCAACAACCAAACGGGTCACAAAGGGTGGCTAGTAAAAAAGAAATAATGGAATACAGCCAAATAATAGATAAATACCTAATTTTTTTTTTTTTGGTAAACAAACCAAACATGAAATTTTTTTTATAAATAAAGTTTTATGAATTGATTTTGTTTAAATAAGCCACAGAGATACATTTCATAAAATTTCCCTCTAACAGTTCCCTCCACAGAGAACATTTGGCAAAAGTCTTTCCCCATAACACAGCAGAATATTTTTCTTTGTTACTTACATATCTCATGTCACTTGTATACTGTAAAAAAAAAAAAAAACTGGTTCAAACTTCGGTGAAAATTACTGGCCTACCGAGAATCTCATTTTTATTGGAGGATGTTAAGGAGCAAAAACTCTGGTGATGCATCTGGTAAACATAAATAAAATGCATATATATAAATACACATATATAAAAGCATATACAGTGGAACCCGCTTAAAAAGTTCCCTTTTAAGAAGTTTTCCCGCGTAAGAAGTTATTTTTTAAAAAAACCAATTACCATAATGTTAAATTTACTTTTATAAGAAGTTTTTTTCCCGTTTAAGAAGTTTCCACTCCTAATTTCGATTTTTTAAAATTTTATTTAAAATGTCTTATTTAGTTTTAACTTGCCCTTACAAACACATGTATGGGTACTGACCACTGACCTGCATCACTCCTTTGTTACAAAGAAAGGTGACTTATCAGGAACAGGTGTGAGCAAAGGAATGTGAACCTTTAGATGAACTATGAAACTGATAAGAATGTAGGAAATAGCTTTGTCATTGTGTCCACCTTAAATGAATAGCCTGGTGACTCACGAACTTCACTGCTGTCCACACCCATTCAATAACTGAAGAGAAAGATACATCTAAACATTTAGCAGCATTTCGTTGAAAATTTTCTTAGTGTAGGCGCTTATGTTATCTTAAAAATCATCGTAAAAAGTTTGATTTTTGTGGAAAATGTCCTGTAAAGGCATTAAGCGTAAAGCTCTATCTATTGATGACAAAGTAAAAATTTTAAAAGCTGTTGACAGCTATCCTCAATTAACACGAGTTCAAATAGCAAAAAATTTAGATCTTCCTGTTACTACGTTAAATGGCATTATTGCTAAGAAAGACATCATCTTAAACTCTTCTTGTTCCGGTGCATCCCAGAAAGTAAAAAAAGTGAAGAAAGGAAAATACGAAAATATTGAAGAGAAACTGATGATATGGTTTAAACAAGCAAGATCCGCCAACATGCCTGTCAACGGAACTCTTCTTAGAGGAAAAGCATTAGAGATTGCGGAGAAATTGAATGTTGATTTTACGCCTTCCAATGGATGGATTGATCGGATGAAAAAAAGAGCTGGTCTAGTTTATAAAACAATTAAAGGAGATTGTAACAGCGTTGATTTACAAGAAGCTGAAGAATGGAAAGCTAAATTACCTGAAATTATTTCAGGGTATCAACCAAAGAACATTTTTAACATGGATGAATGTGGACTGTTTTTCAATCTTTTACCAGATAAAACTTTTGCCTTTAAAGGTGAACCGTGGCGGAAAAAACAGTAAAGAACGTTTGACAATTTTAGTTGGGGCCAGTATGAATGGTATAGAAAAATTACCGATTTTAGTTATCGGTAAATCGAAAAAACCAAGATGCTTTCGAAATGTTAAGTCACTGCCTTGTGATTATGACAGTAATCAAAAATCCTGGATGACAATTAAAATTTTTGAAACGTATTTGAAAAAATTAGACAGTAAGATGCGAAAAGAAAAACGAAACATCATAATCTTCGTAGACAACTGCGCTGCTCATTCCAAGGAGAATAAGTACACTAACATCAAGTTGCAGTTCTTACCACCAAATTCTACTTCTGTTCTACAACCAATGGATCAGGGAGTTATTAAGGTATTTAAGCAGCATTATAAAATGCGACTTGTGAAACGGATGCTGGAAGGACTTGAAAATACTGGAGAGCTAAAAAAAGTCAATATGTTAGAAGCGATTGAGTTAATTGTATCAGCATGGGAATTAATAACACCATCTGCCATTGCTAACTGTTTTCGGAAAGCTGGATTCTCTGACGGAGATACAACTGAAGAATATCTCGTAGAAGCTGAATATGAAATATCAGATGAAGATGAAGACGAAGAAACAAACGTAAATTTTGTTAATGATTGGAAGTCATTCAAAAATAAACTTAATTTCACAGCATCGTTTGAAGAATATGTATCCGTTGACGACGAAATTTTACCTTGTGATATGCTGACATTAGAGGATATTTGTGATGTTACAAATGATACAGAAGAATTCAGTGAAACTGAAGAAGATATTGCTAAACCACCTAGCTTTTCTGATGCCAGGAAAGGGCTGGATACTTTTAGGAAATTTATTTACACTGTTGAAAATGTACCCCCGGAAATGTTTAAATTTTTACAGCAGTTGGACAATTTTCACTTAAAGGTAGGTGAGAAAAGACAAAAACAAACCACTTTACACGATTTTTTCTCACAGAAATCTAGTCAATTATTGTAACAACGTATATTACATTGTATGAAACAAAAAATAAAGTAGGTTACTTTGTTTTTATTTATTAGCAATTTTTTTTCTAAATGAATATTAAAATTCAATATTTATTTCATTAGGCTGAGAATTTAATATAAGTTACACAATTTAAAATTTTTTAGTTTTTTATTAATGTGTTTTTAAGTTTCACCGTTTAATAAGTTTTCCCGTTTAATAAGTCGTTTCTTTCCACTCCCTTGAAAAACTTCTTAAACGGGTTCTACTGTATACATAAATATATAGCTATAAATACATATGTCTGGAATTACATAAATAATTATCCTAAAATCACCGAATCACTCCAATTAAATAAATATTACTGTAAACATTTCGGTACATGTTTTACGGTAAAAATAAATTTTACGGTAAAAAGAATTTTACGGAAGATACACCCAAAAATCCGGTACTTTATACCGGAATTTTTTACAGTTTAATTATTGTATGTTTCAGTAGGTGAGATAGTTTCATTTACCTTGATTAATGACAAGAATGACCTTTTAAAAAACGTTAAATGAATAATAATGGCTTGGAACACTAAAAAAATTACAGTAGACAATATATTTTAAATCTTATTTAATAAGACATTCGAAATGTTTCAACAATTTGGATTTTAACTAAATAAAAATTTTATACTGCGTTCAAAGAGAGAAATTAAAAGATATGAAAATGAAATTAAGTGTAAATTAACTACCAATGCCACATTCATTTTTGTCATTGACGTAAGAGAGCTTTTGTCTTCCTGTCAATATTTTATACCACTACTCGAGAGTCAGCGATTTCTATATGTCATTGTTACCTATACTAAAGCAAAGTTAACTGATTCGAAACAATACGAAATTATTATTTTATAATATATTATTTCAAAAATTTTTTAGTGCATGTTAGAGAAGAATAATAGTACAAGCCGTATTTAATGATGCCGTATTCTTATGGAAAAATCACTTATCTTCTTTCGATTGAGAAGATGTAAACATTAGTAATTAGCTACTTTCAGGTCAAGAATACTTGATTATAAAGATAAAATTAGCTAAAATTTGAATTATAAGGTATATTATAAAAACTGAACAATAATTGATTTTAAAACTATATTTAATTCGCAAAAAAGTCCATTGTTTTTAATTTTTTTTAAAATTGTTAACTATTCGGAACTATTCAATTGATTCATTTCAATTCTTGAAATTTGTGTCATTTAACAATTCCAAATTTATTTAACACAGCATAAAAATTTCTATACGTTATCACCCAAAATTTGCTCCGTCAATATTGAATTAAATAATAAAAATGACTAAGTTTTTTTTTTATAAAATTATACTTCGTACAATTCGTGTTTTCAAAAATTAAATTAATTTTCACTACCTATCTAAGCGCTATACGGAATTTTTTGCACTTATGTTTTCAGAAAAGTATATGTAACTTAAAGATAGTAGAGAATTGCTTAGTTTAAGGATAATATACATGCAGCTAGCATTAATTTAGAGTATTTGAAGTAAATTATTTAGAAAAAAATGTAACATTTTTGGGAAAGAACAGTTATTTCATTAAAAAAATTAGGTCTTTTAAAAGAAGCTTGTTCTAAGAATATTAAAAATGAATGAAAACCAAAACTCGTACAATCGTGAACATGTTAAAAATTATTTTTCGACCTTATTTAAAAGAAAAACTAGGAAGGTTTCTAAATACTGTCTAATCGCAAAATTTCTATCAATAATAAATGAAGTAATATATCTAAGAGCTTCATTGGTTTTCTTAAAATAAAATAAGTGCAGATATTTTAATTATGAGAACAATACTAAAATGTATTTAAAAGGAGCTGAAACAAATTTAATTTTTTTTAAAATTCAATTCATTTAGGTTTTATAGCTATTTTTATTAAATGAACAATAATGTAAGATTCCTCGCATCATTGTTTAGACCAGCGGAACCCAAACGGTATTCCGCGGTACTCAAGAGTCCGTGGAAGGGTAACAGGGGCTCCTAAAAATTAGATATCACCCCTTTTTCTTTTTTAACCAATAAATAGAGCCATGGTGGCTCAGGAGATAGAGCGCGCTCGCCTTCCAATAAGGTGATCCGGGTTCAGCCCTGATAATTCGAAATCAGCACCAGGCTCACACAGTCCACAGTGCTGACGTAAAATACCCTCATTGGTAGACGGATCATGGGTTAGAGTCCCCTTGCCGTCAAGCTAACCGCTGAAGTTTTTTGTGGTTTTCCTCTCCATGTGACGCAAATGCTGGTTAGTTCCATCAAAAAGTCCTCCACGAAGGCAGAAATTCTCCCAATACTTTATCCAGGAGTTCCCTTGTCTTCTGGTTCAAAATTACAAGGCTACGGAGTTGAACATTAGTAGCCGTAAACCCTAAACTGGGTCGGCTGTTCAACGACGGTAATAATAAACAGTAATTATTTTTAAATCTGTATTTATATTTGCATCCAATTTATAATCCATAATTTATTTAATATTTTGGATATATTTATGTAAAATGTCAATAAAAAGATACAGCAATTTTTTTTTAAAAAAAGACATATTTTAAAAATAATAATATATTAAATAAATTACGCAAAGGATATGCATTTACAAATAATCAAGTATTTCTTATTAAACTTTTCAATTCAAGAATAAAGAATTACGCCTCGTTGATAACAATTTTCACAGTTTAGAACAGTTTTTTTTAAGACCTTATTTTAATCAGTATCAACTTGAGCATTCACTGTAAAAAATTCCAGATCAAAGTATTATAAAAAGTACCGGTACTCAGGGTGCTGAAACTTTTTTACAATAAAATCCATTTATACAGGAGCATGTTACGGAAATAAAAGTCTAATATACCTTAATTTTTTAAGTAAAAATTGCTGTAAAATCACTGAATCATTTTAATTAAATAAACATCTCTGTGAAAATACACAAAAATATTTTACGATAAAAATGGATTTTACTGATGATGCTCCTGAAGTGCTGGTATTTTATACCGTTATATTGATTCGGAATTTTTAACAGTGCACGCCAGAAACAAATTCAGAACTTGAAGCAGCATAGGCCTGTGCATTTAACTGCTTGAGATTTAACCTAATTGTAAGACTTTTATTGATAAAACAGTAGGAAAATTTGATTCTTCACATTCAAGATATCCAAATAAATAAATATATGTAGTTCTTTTTGGATAGTATGTGTATTCACTGCAACTCATGAAAGGTATTTATAAAATCGGGATTCCGCTAAAATAACCTCAATTATTTAAGGTTAGATAGCCGAAAAAAAAAACCCTGAATGATTTTAACATTTTGTTTGACTTTTATAGTCGGAAAATTATTTTATTTTATACCCTTTGGACCGGCTTTTTTCACACTGTGTGGTCCCGTAATAAATGTTTTTAGCGTTGCATGAACTTAATTTCAAGGAAATAATAAATGGTTAATATTTTTTTATTTATTTCCGATTTGTGAATTTTTTGCGCTCACTAAAACAGATTAAGAAAAAAAAGAAGAAAAAAAAAAAAAACGAATGTAGGCACAAAAATTACGCGAAGGGAAGCCCAAAATTATTTGACTACCTTACTATTTCTTCCACCATGGTTTTACATCCTTCTATATAAAACAACCAATAAAAAAAAAAACTTAAACCTGTTTTATCGATACGAAAAAAGTGGACTATGAGTGTTTTTAATTATTACTATTAAATAAGATAGATTATACCAACCTCACAAGTTCACACAAAAATATTCGATTTTCTCACAGAGAATAAAAAAAAAATATAAATGTAATCAAATAACCTTTACTCCTACCCTTTTACCCTTGCTTAGCTAAGAATTATTTTTTAAAAAAAACTTTTTTTCTACAGCACATCCATATTCTCAATGTTCAAAGAGTTGGACCAGCAGACAAATTATAAACTATAAAAATGTACCTGTAGGGTTTTTAACAACACACTATTTATTTTCCTCCATCCGCTCTAGACGAAATATCTGCAATTGCTTTTCTTTCATTCAACCTTAGCCGCCTACTAATAAAATGTCGGAAAAATCCTATTCGGTCATTATTTATGGCCTATAACGCATAATTTAGAAGCAAGATGCTAGTTGTCGCAATAGTAAAAGTAGTTATTATTTGTCTCGAAAACTTTAAAGCATCGCCATATATCCCATTAAAATTAATTTTAAACTGGTTTTAATCAAAACAGTTGACTTATTATTATATTTTTCAATTATTATATTTTCACTTAGATTTTTCAATAAAGAATAACACCTGTGTATAAAACGTAGAAACTACTTAAGGCTGTCTGCATTAGGGTGGGCCGAAAAACACTTTTATTTCTTTTTAAAAATCTTATATTAATCTATTTATATATTAAAAAAGAGAAAGAGATCAAAATTTTGGAAATTGAAACTCATATTATGTTTTCGTATCGCCGTCAAAATTTAGAGAGTAAAAAAGTGATATTAAGCTAGTATTTTCCCCTAAATTGTTTAATCGAAGACTTGATTTTTTTAATTTTTTTAAATATTACTACATCTTGTATGCATGCAGGTTCACAAAAACTAAAATAGATCACGGCATGTAAAATTTTTTGAGCAATTTTTAAGGTTATTAATATTTTATTGCTTAGCAATGCAGCTGACATCTTTGAAAAAATTAACAATAATCAATTAAAATGAATCAGGAGGTTCCACCCGCTGCTCGCTTCGCACATCAACCACCACGGTTGTTTCGCAATAAGTTTTATTTTTCATGATTAAAACTAGTAGTTTCATAAAAATTAAAAAACTTTTCACATAAAAGATTCTAAAAAATTTCATTGTACAAAAACAGATTTGATTTTACAGATTTAGCTTCAGATTCTATCGAGATAAAATTTAATCCTTGTCATTATGCTAAGTTACCATTGCAACATCATCCTCAATTTATTATTCTTTTTTTAAATTCTTACTTAATTTTTAGTTATTACAAAAAGACTATATGTTTTTTCCAAAAAGAGAATATTTGACGAACAGTTAATTGCTTACATTACATCCAACTACTTTAAATATTTACCTTGTATTCATTATTTTGAATAGCATGTTTTGACATAGCATGTATTGACTACGCTATGAAAAAATTAATTGTTACTCCTTTTCCGATCGATTACGATTATTAATCGTAAAACTGTAACTTTATCCCTTTAGGATCGACAAAATGATAAAGAATCGCTTCCCCCTCCGCACACTCCTAGTTTATACGTACCAAGTACTTATAAGTACTAATATACGTATTTGGTTTATACGTACCAAGTACGTATGAGTACGTATTAGTACTAATATGACAGTACAAGATCGAGGTCACGTCCGGGTGATCTTGGGCCGCTAGAGTTAGAAAGGCTCGTCTTATAAATGAAAATGCAATGACCGAAACACGTGAAGGGAAGATAGCACGATCACTCATATATAATCACCGTCCTAATGGGCTTCATAAGTTTATATGTTTATAAGTTTTTATGCAACGTAAAGTGTTGCATCATAAGGTAGCGTGTGATTACTTTATAATAATAATTTATTTTGAACGAAAATCAAAACCAAAAACGTATAATGTTAAGAAGGAGCAATAAACAAATACTGCTATGTATTTATACAGGCCTCAAATAATTAGTCATATAAGCATTAAGAAAAGATTAATCAGAGTGTAAAAGATATAATTTAAAAGTCATCTATCGATTTTTTCCTTCATATTTTTATTTTCATTTATAAATAAAGGGAAAAAGAAACAAGAAAATGTGACAATCACACATCGCAGTATATCATTGCAACTAAACAACCAAATTTTACAGTGCATATTTTTTCTTTTTTCGCATGTGTGATATTAAAGCCCAAATAGTTAAGACAGACTGGAGAAAATCTGGGACTGGTGTGTAACTTGTGGCCTTACATATAATGAAGTAGCTAAAATTTTATAACACATGTAGGCTTATGTGCTGAATAAAGAAAATGTCTTATAAACCCTCGAAAAGTAGAAGAACAAATAACGCAAATAAGTGAAGGATTGCATTGTTATATTCAAGGTCATTGCGGGATTCGAAACCGCTACCCCTACTCTTCGAAATATTTAGTGGAAGGACGATACCCCTAGACTAGTGTTTCCCAAAGTGTGGTACGCGTACCCTCAGGGGTACGGGTACAGTTTAGCTGGCGTACGCATTCTTATGCGAAATATCTTGCAAGAAACGAAAATTTCAAAATTTTTTATTTAAAACAAAGCTAGACTTAAAAAATTCAAGATTACGTAATTTTCTATTGACTATTTTTTACAGAGTTAACAGTTAATAATTAGTGGCCTCAACAGCCAGTAATGATTTTTAACTTTAGTGTTTTTTTACAGTAAAAAATACATTCATTTTTTTAATTAGTGGTACCCAGCGTTACGAAAAATTTAGAAAGGGTACACAAAAGTCCTGCTTTTGGGAAAAAGGCGACATTTAAATTTTAATGTTCCTTAGAGAAACTTGTAGTAAAAATTAATGATCGTTTCAAAGATATGGTGCTACTTTATTTTATTTCTTTAATAAATTAATGCTAATCTAAATATTATAATGATTTTGAATCAAACTCCTGCTAAGGGTTTTTAAAAGAAAAGTTGCTCTTCAATATTTCTGACAGGTGGTTAAAAAGCAAAGCATCGTTAGACTTTCTTTTAATTTTGTATTCATCCATTATTTGTTTTTAGTCTATATTTCCATTCGAAAGCAAAGCGCTGTTAATTTTGGTTAATTATTTTTATGGAAAATATTAAAAAATTTTCTTTCTATGATAAAAACTATTCATTAAAAAAAAAAAAAATCTGCTTGAAGTTTTCTAATACGAATAATCAAAATTTAACATTTAATGGGCGAGGAAAAGATAATTTTACACATCTGTTAACCATGAAAGAAAGGATCGAAAACGAAACATAAATTGTTAGAGCGTTAGATAAGAAATCACTTTCCAACGTAAGGGAAAAAAAAATTATAAGAATTACGAAAAGAAGAAAATTGTGATTGTATTATTGTAATCACTGGTTACCCAATAGTCAAATGCTTCTTTTTCTTCCTTAATAGACATTCATAAACAAAAATTGTCATTGGTTGCGAAAACTACATAAATTGATTTGTCTTGTTATCGTTGTTCTTTGATTTTCAATTCCAGTCAATACACATTTCTTAAAACGTCACAAAATTCTCTTCCTTCTTCAGTATTCATATTTATATCACCACCAAAGCAGTAATTATAAATAAGTGAATCACAAAATGACTATTAAAATAATTGTATTGTAATTAACATTGCATATAAACATTAAAAATTCGCTGGGGAAATTAAAAGAAAAAACACAGAGGTGAAAACAATCAACTCCAAGAAATTCAAAAAATTATCATCTTCTTTTTTTTTTATTCGATCTTGCTGTGTCAATTTTTTATTAATGTTTATGTTAGCCTGAATTTTTATAACTTGTGCAATTCTATTTTTGAGAATATGGTTTTGAAATATGCTTTTCAGTTCATTTTAAAGTTTCAACTTCAGAAAAATGGCTGTCTTAAATAACTTTTTACTTAGGTAAAAAAAAAGAATTCTAAAAAAATTATCAAACAGCAGCGGTCGCCATAACAACGCATGCAATGACGATTCATGCGCACTGTTTACTATTACTCTTGAACACAGTTGAAAAGTGTGATGACGTCCAAAAATGGTGCGCACGCCATCAACCCCAAAACAACAGCCATTTTTCCAATGGGTAATAATATTGATAATCTAAATTTGTCGTCTCAAATGAAGAAATAGTGTCAGACCTTATTTTACCAATAACTCATATGGAAATACCAAATACAAAGTTTATGGGAGTCGTTCCGCATTTATGAGAGAGAGAGAGAGGGAGCGAGAGAGAGAGAGAGAGAGGGAGCGAGAGAGAGAGAGAGAGAGAGAGAGAGAGAGAGAGAGAGAGAGAGAGAGAGAGAGAGAGAGAGAGAGAGAGAGAGAGAGAGGTGTAAGAAATGTGTCATTTAAAAGTGTATCAAATCAACTGCAAAAGATAGGAACTAATTAATCTTCTACACAATTATTCAAAGTTAACAGCATTTCAAAATGACAAAAATTTTCTAACTAAACACAAAACTTTGCTAAATTCAGAGAGGTATTCAAAATTTTTTAAAATTTTCACTTTGTCTACCACAAGTGAAAATATTCTGAAATTTTGCGTGTTAAAGTTAAACGCAGCTTAAAATTATTTTTCAAGGAATTTAATAACATGAATCTCATTCGAATTCTAAATATTTTTATCATTTATTTTATTTTTATCCTTTATTTTATTGTCTAATTTTTTATTTTTGTGTCGCATTCCGAATCAAGAAAAAAAAGTGACCCAGAAAGTAGTAATAATTTAAAATCAGCTCAACTTGTTTATATATTCTTTATTTTACACATTTTAATCGAAATGAAGAAGAAGAAAGATATTATTTTAAATATTTTGAAGTTAAAGATACGTTAAAAGTTTCCTTTTTTGCACACAAAAATCTTATTAGAGAAATATTAATAGCTTTAATAAAAAAGCTTAACACGTGAATTTTTTCTCGGGAGGTTAGATTTATTTTTATTTCATTCAGATAAAGCGCCAAATAATTTCGCCAAGTGCTTAATGATATAACCCTAGTACCGCAAACCTGAGTGGCTGAACAACTACCTTTGAAAAACATACTCAAGTTGGATGACGATATGTGCGCAACTGCAATGCCCAATGGCGCCGATTCTGTTTCTAGTGTGTGTTTACAAAATTTAAAAACGGATACCTAATTCTATAACTTTGGATTATTTGCTATAACTATGCCACGGAAATTACTAGGTATGTCTGTTTTGTTTCAGTCAGTGAAAAGCATTATAAATAAATATATTTCTTTTTACATCAAGGAAAATATATTCAAAATTGCAATTATGTTTACCTTTTATTTATTCTATCATCTTGAAATTATGGAATAGTTAAGCTTCTTTTTCTTTATAATATTTAAAGATCTATCATTTATCTGCCATTGATAGAATATTCTATGATTGAATTAATGTGTTATTAGTTGAATGGCAAAAGCCGGCAGACCACCAGGTGTTTTGTTTAGGCGTGTTTGACCTCTTGAATCTAAGAGCACGTTATTTTACCTTGTCACCCTTTCGTTTTCATCAGTTCTACTTAAAAGCTGTTACGATGGAAAGGTTGTGAAATAATATTCGAAGTTCTCGTATTTCTCTTAAATGTACTCATATATTTATGATCACATAAATAAATTCTGAATAAAGAGCGATATTATTTTTTAATAATTTGTGTCATAACATTCAAATAGTTTTAGTTGTTACACATTTTTTGTTTAAAACGATATTTTTTTTCTTTAAAAAAATCGTTCGCTTTTAAAAAAAGAATTTCTAACAATTTTTTTTTAAACCTTATTTGTAGATATATGTTATTATAATCTGGTAATATCGATTATAAATATCACTTTTTTAAAATAAATATTTTATTTTTTGAAACGCAGGTAGTAGAAACATTTCAATGATCAATTTAATTTATATTATTTCTCTTTTTATATGAATCATACATTTTAAATTTATCGTTTGGTGTTATAAGTAAAATAGATTTCTTTTTAGTTGCATTGGACGTTCATTCCTGTAATATCGATCTTCATAAAAACTTAAATTATTTTTGATAAAAGTTTTATTTGTTCAAATGATGTCTGCTAAAAATCTTTACCTTAAAATCAAGTAAATTTTTATGTTTTTTTTTCTTCTCATTTTTATTTTGTCGAATTGTCTTATTAATGAAAATTTTTCTTTAAAAATATATAATATTGTTAAAAAGGGAAGTGAACTAATACTGGGGAAAGAATCAGATCTTCATAAAATGACATTTTTACTATAATCAATCAGTATAATCATTATGAGTTTTTTTTAAATTATAATTCACGAAGTTTTACAGTATAAATAACTTATTGATTTTTTAAGGATTTTAAGATCAAGTTTATATACACTTAATTCTGAAAATTTTTAGGTCTTGGACATGTTATCTTAATTTATTTTGTTTATGTGAGTATGTCTTAAGCAGAATTAACATAAATATCTTATCTTCGAAGGATAAATGGTTTATCAGGATTTTATCTTTAAAGCTTCTCAAGTTGTAACAACAATTTTATCTCTTAAATTAAGAGAGCAAAGTTTTTACAGTTAACGCCTGCTATGAACTAAATTTTTTGAACTTTAGTAATAAGAGTAGAGATATTTGTAAGAATTTTTTTATAATAAGTTTAAGGTAATTAATTACTTGTGCAAGGCAAATTAATGAGTTGATAATTATAAAAATAGCTGGGATAATATGCCTATTAATTTTAAAGTTTGATCCTAAATGAATATGGTTAGCCATTTTGGTCTCCAAACATGAATAATCTTTAGAGTCAGTATTGTTATTGATTATAGTCACATATACAATTATCCAATAATAAGTCATTTCATTTTCTCTAGATTTCGTCGTTATACCGTCTATTATATATTTAAATCTTAATAGCGATTTATAATGATCCATAATAAATCTATGCCTTAATGCCTTTATACGTTTAGTTTCTTATTAATTAAGTATAGTTTCTAGCTAATTAAGTTTTATTTTGTTACCTTTAGTTTGGTGCATTTTAACCGTACTGTGGCCGATTCTTATGACATTTGGTCTTACGGTTTTCCTTTCTATATAATGCATATTTATTTTGTATTTATTCAAGACCTCCATAGCGGCCAGTTTGTTTGAAAATTCTTGACTCAGAAGTTCCTTCGTCTTCTGGGGTTGGTTATAAAATAAATATTATGAATATAAGAATCGTTAATGTCAATACAATTAAAAAATATACAATTTAATATGTTTTTGTAAATTTAAATACATGGGGTATTGCTCGAAAACGCAGCCATTTATGACTGTTGCGCGACTCTTATTTTTAAAATCTAAACTTTATTTAACGTTTTCTATTTTTTAGTTGTGTACATTTAATTCATGATTATTATTTAACTGCGCACTGGTCCTGGATTCAGTTTTTGTTTCTATATTACTTAAAGATAAGAATTTGAACTTCAAAATATTAACTTTCTTTTTAATTTAAATTATTGTCTTTTTCATACATGTTATCGTATAATTCTTTTCAATAATGTGGACTTAAGTCACCCTCACTCAATGCCGAGAGCCTGGGCCCCGAAAACTGATTTATTAAGATATGACTGTTGGTTGGACAAAAATAGTTTAATGGTAGAACCAGTAGAAGCTATAATGCTCCAAACACAAACTTAAAAATAATAATTTTAAATTAGTGCTTTGAATTGAATTCATCCAGTTCTATTATGTCACGAATTACTATTATGTACCTTGTGAGAAAGTTCTATTTTACAGAACATTCGGTTTCTTTTGAAATTGAATGAGGATGAACACAAATATTTACGTTTTAACTTTACTTTCGGTTAAGAGGTAACTTAACTGAGCCACAAAATGAAATAAATACATAAAGCATTATATATCAGTTTTCAAATGTTGCACAATTAAATGACAATTTTCGTTTTCTAATCACGGTAGATTTTAATAATTTTTGCATAATTGTTGGTTGATAATATATAGATTAAATAATCTGTAACATTTGCACACACGCCTATTAGTGCGTAATAGTTATAAGTACGAAAAAATAGTGACTGAATCAAACTAAACATCTGGAATAGTAGGAGGTATAGTCCCTCTTACAAATATGTAAGTTTTACAACTTGATTTCATACTGGAAATTAAACAATTTAGAAGTTCCTTTGGCTATTGCCCCCCTTCCCTCAATATCACTGTTTTCTGATCCTAGAATCTAGTCTAGTTGGTTTTCGAAGTAAATTGCGAGTTTCAGTTGCCCTCCGATATGCTCTTTACAGGGCTAAAGAGAATACAAGGGCTAGTTCACTCCGCTCTTAGAGCTGAAGCTACGATTTCCCTCCTCATGACGTCACTGTGTCTACAGATCTCGGAGATCGCAAGCAAAGATATGATAACTTTGCATCTTTCTCTTGTAAAAATAAGTTAGACTTTTTCTGGTTATTAGCCTTCAAACTTTACGTAATTAACACATTATTTCCGTTCATAAACATAGTTCAAAAAAAACTTTCTTGGTTATTATATTAAAAAAATACCATTTTAAACTTATAAAAATGTTTTGCTAGTTGGTGAAAATGACACGATAAATACTTTATTTTAAAAAGTTCAGTTTTAACTTTAACTATTAAGAAAAATGAAGGCATATATCGACACTTTTTTTATCTACATATTCTTTTATAACGATAAGTTAAGTTAAATTTAGAATCCCTGATTTTAAAATATGTCGTTAATAGCAATTTGTTCATACTTAATCATTAGGAAACATCAACCTTAAACGCTAATTACTGAAACAAAATAATAATTTAGGTTCATAATGACATCAGAAATTTTACAATTGTTTATAGGCATTTAAATTTACGATGATATAATATATAGATATTTAAGTTGAAGAGAATATAATTTTTAAAAAAAATCATAAATATTTAGAATAACTACATTAAAAAATATGTTATGAAATTAGGAAAATTTCAACTATATACTTTACTTATACTTTTTACTTACATTTTAAATTTCTTTGACTTTATCTATTTTTTAATTCTTTTCACCTGCCTTTCTTTATGAAGTAGCGAGGCGGTTTCTATTTAGATAATGAATTTTTATAAAAGTTCTTTACGACAGAATAAACGTATTGCGGTTTTATATTAACTGTGTCATTTCGGAATCCATTCTTTACATAGTTGTTCATTTACTTTAGGGAACACGCGAAAAATTATAATTTTTCCTTTTGTTTTTATATCAGAATTTTTGCAAGTTGTAATCGCTCAAACTGGCATTTCGATAATAGTTTTAAATTCTTGTAAATTCACTGCAAAAACTGAGGAAAGTCATTATGGAAAATAACAAATGTCTTAGAATATCTCGCAAAAAGAAATGATCCAATATTAGTTAGAGCTAGTAAGGCCAAACGCTCCGTTCTTGAAGTAAAAGTGCGAGCTTTGCGCCAAAGTGACGTCACTAGAGTGACGTCAGAGGATCGGCGCGGCAAGAGATACTTCAAAGGAGTGAACCAGCCCTTCTATTCTCTTTAGCCCTGTGCTCTTTATGGTTGACGTCTGGAAACCTGACTGGCAAATCCATCTGGCGAATATTTTTAATTACCATTACTAGATGAGCTTTTGTGGTCATGGCCATCGTCCGTTAAAATAAAATCATTTCCAATTGCAACCTTTATAAGAGAACATTGGACTCCAAAACTTTATTCCTGTACTTCAAACCAAAGTACCCTTTCTTGAAGGAAGGATTACCGGCTATTCAACAAGAAGTTGTCCCGACTATCAAACCTTCACTGCCATAATAATAGATTTCACAGATATTGAAGGGTAGGTAGTGTAGTGAATTGCTGGTTCTCGTTTGAATTAATGGACTATTAGAAATAAGGAACCTCTATTTGTCAACCGATATACGAGAAATTTACCATTGATTAGCTAGCCTAGTGTTCATGTCTCAATCCTATAGTATAGAACATGTTTTAGACGCTTTGGAGAGGACAAGTGAAACTTGCAACCTCCTCCGTCATATAAAAGCGTTGATGAATGAATGGATACGGATAAAATTATCGCATGGACTTTTGAATTGCTTTGTTTTCAGCATGGAACCACGTTGTAAGATCTATAAATATAAGAGGAATTCATACCCCTATATACTCATATTTTGTTCCATTCTATAACCAGTATTGCAGACCAATTTTGTAGACTATATTATTAAAATAAGTGACCAAGAATTGCACTTATAAACATCATTATATTTGTTTATAAGTGAGGTTTTAAATGTTAAAATAATTCTTAATTTTTAACAATTTATTAGGTTTTCAACCTATATCTATTGTTTCTTTTGTTTAAAGTGTTCACAATTAATCAAGCCATAAAGATTAACAATAACATTCCATTTTCTTTATTGATATGGATCTGCGATCAGAACTATTTTATGAAATTTTAATTAGCCGTCATAAAGGTTATTTAATGACTGTTATTACACACCATATTTAATGAGACGATGTGAAGTGACAAGTTTCGAAAGATTTCCTTGTTTCCATGTTGTCTTTGTGTCATTTCCTTTTTTGAAATGACTATGATTCATATCGATGCCTTTTAATTGTAATCAGATTTAAAATACTGCTTGTTCTTCGAAATTGTCTCTCTATTGGTACTAATGAGAAATAATTGTTTTTTTAGTCACTCTGTTTTCTTGGAATAAGAATGTGTTGCATTTATGAGTCATTTGATATTTATAAATATTTATATTTACATTTCTACGGCTTCAGAAGTTCGTTAAACTTTTTTTACTCGGAATTTATTCCACTTGTTAGAAATTATTCGAGCTAATAATCTCATAAACATAATTGTTGCTTCATATAAATCCATTAAAAAATTCAGCTTCATTTTTGAATATTTCATTTTTAAATAGTTTATTGCGAAGAGGTTAATAATAAATCTTTTGTTAAATTTGTTCACGCTTTTTAGCTATTTTTAATAACTTTTGTTTTACTATCAATTTTCTGCAAATAAGAAAGTAATTTTTAGTATACAGAAGATTTTTATGTTTAAACCGTATAAATTTTAATATTCAGTCAGATTCTAATAAAGGATAAATCAATGTTAAAGAATAGTTTTTAAATAGTTTATTGCGAAGAGGTAAATCTTTAGTTAGATTTGTTCACGCTCTTTAGCTATTTTAAATAACTTTTGTTTTACTATCAATTTTCTGCAAAAAAGAAAGTAATTTTTAGTATACAGAAGATTTTTATGTTTAAACCGTATAAATTTTAATATTCAGTCAGATTCTAATAAAGGTTAAATCAATGTTAAAGAATAGTTTTTAAATAGTTTATTGCGAAGAGGTAAATCTTTAGCTATTTTAAATAACTTTTGTTTTACTATCAATTTTCTGCAAAAAGGAAAGTAATTTTTAGTATACAGAAGATTTTTATGTTTAAACCGTATAAATTTTAATATTCAGTCAGATTCTAATAAAGGTTAAATCAATGTTAAAGAATAGTTTTTAAATAGTTTATTGCGAAGAGGTAAATCTTTAGTTAGATTTGTTCACGCTCTTTAGCTATTTTAAATAACTTTTGTTTTACTATCAATTTTCTGCAAAAAAGAAAGTAATTTTTAGTATACAGAAGATTTTTATGTTTAAACCGTATAAATTTTAATATTCAGTCAGATTCTAATAAAGGTTAAATCAATGTTAAAGAATAGTTTTTAAATAGTTTATTGCGAAGAGGTAAATCTTTAGTTAGATTTGTTCACGCTCTTTAGCTATTTTAAATAACTTTTGTTTTACTATCAATTTTCTGCAAAAAAGAAAGTAATTTTTAGTATACAGAAGATTTTTATGTTTAAACCGTATAAATTTTAATATTCAGTCAGATTCTAATAAAGGTTAAATCAATGTTAAAGAATAGTTTTTAAATAGTTTATTGCGAAGAGGTAAATCTTTAGTTAGATTTGTTCACGCTCTTTAGCTATTTTAAATAACTTTTGTTTTACTATCAATTTTCTGCAAAAAAGAAAGTAATTTTTAGTATACAGAAGATTTTCATGTTTAAACCGTATGAATTTTAATATTCAGTCAGATTCTAATAAAGGTTAAATCAATGTTAAAGAATAGTTTTTAAATAGTTTATTGCGAAGAGGTAAATCTTTAGTTAGATTTGTTCACGCTCTTTAGCTATTTTAAATAACTTTGTTTTACTATCAATTTTCTGCAAAAAAGAAAGTAATTTTTAGTATACAGAAGATTTTCATGTTTAAACCGTATAAATTTTAATATTCAGTCAGATTCTAATAAAGGATAGATCAATGTTAAAGAATATAATCAACCTAAATTTTATAACCATAGAAATAAGCATAACTCTATATTGGTGTTAATATAATTTTAAGAAATATTAGAATTGTGTACAAAAAATATCCTATTAATTCTCTTTATTTCCGACCAGAAATTTTATAGAACATTATTAATTTTAAATCTAACTTTGTGTGTCATTGTTATGATTGATTGAACAATATATATTATTACGTATTGTATATTATGTAATTTTGTACGAAATCGAAGCAAATCTTATGATCCGAATCTATGATTTAAAATGCAAGGTTAGTTATTCTGGGTAAATAATCAATTAGACCAGTTATTTATATGAATTGATGAATTGTATGAATTTTTACTGCTTGTTTCTCAGATGGTTTGTATAATTACATTATACAATTGATGTTAATGTCTGCTATCATGAGTTGAAATTTATGTAGTGAATGGGTATTACTTAAATGTAAAATTCTTTATGAAAACTTTTTTAGTGAAGCTTCTGAAAGCTTTTTCTTTTTTTTCTTTATTTTTTTTAGTTAAATATATTACTACTTGTGTGAGAAATTAAGAATGATTTTAATATATTAATTTCTCTTCTATATTGTAAGGTACAATGCGAAAACAAAACATCCTCAATAACGTTTGTTATAATGATTGGATTTTCTTCGAACTAGCAAGTTCTAATAACGGTACAAAGGGATGTTTCAAATATGATAATAAATTAGTGAAATTGATATTTTAAGTTACGATATATGCAAAACCGTATTTTATCTGAGTACACATACATACTTTTTTCTTAGAGGGATTTGGACATACTTTTTTTTAGACGTACTTCGTCTTATATTGGGTAGTTTTTAAACGAATATAAAAATTTTCGCACGCAATTATGAAAATCGTCTATCCAAAAATAATTTCATGTTAAATATTTTTTAATAAGTATTTTCTTGTTAACCTTTATTCTTTTTTATTTAAAATTGACTGAAAATTTTTTAATTTCTAAGTGATTCATAATTTGTCACTATGTTAAATAATTAATTTTAACTAACAAAATTCAAAATTTTAACAACGACAGTTGAATAGCGTTTGAGAAATGAAAGTTTTAAAAAACTGTCGTTTTGAAATTGCAGTTTGATTATGACATTTACAATTACTATGATTATGCATTTAATTTTTTAGCAGTTTGTCTGCGGAGAAGTAAATATTAAGTTATTGCCTTGAATGGCACAGATATAATGCTACCATTGTTTCATGGAACATTTATTGTATGGATTATTTTCTCGCCATTTCTTTATTACTTTTCTTACATGTTCTTCAGAGTTTCCTTAGTAATTTATCTTTCTTAATGACGTTCGTAGATGAAATATCAGCTTGACTAAGCCTATTACTATAATAACAAATCCTTTTATTTATTTTTTAAAAAAGTGTATTTATTTTAAAAAAATGTATTTTTTTGGAAAAGTATTTTTTATTCGTGAAATGAAATGAATCTTAAATCATTGCTTTGGTAAGCAAGCATTGTTAGCTGGATTTAGTAATCAACTCCTTAATTAGTAACACCTGAATGTTTTTATTCCTATAAAAACATTCATATTATATAATTTGGAAAAAGATCCTATAAAATGGTTTATTGTTTCTTTATGGTTAAATTAAATTAATCCTCCTTTTTTCCTCCTGTGGCTTAATTTTAAAAACATCAGGGTGGTTTGAAACGAAAATCTAAATCTAAATAAATATAAACGTATTAATTTGTGCTTAATTTTCAAAAATATTTAAGTTGAGATCGCGTAGTTGTTATACCTTTCTGTCCTTGACACCATAAGAGCGACGATTTCAGTTTGGCGAAGATTCTCCATCCCATTGTTAGCGATATTATTGCAAAAAGTTTACTAGAACTAAAAAGATTTGTTTTTACTATGAAAGGAATATATGTATTTTAAAAATAATTTTTACTATGATCTAAAATTGTAAAACGTATTAATTTCAGAAGATTTTTAAACTAAAATTGTGATTATTCTACTATGTATTAAAAAACTTGCGAATTTGTTTAACCTTATAAATTTCCACGCATTTAATTTTTACTTAAACCAATTAAATAATTATTAATTTTAAACTTAAGTGATCGAAGGGAATTTTAAAGTTTTTTATTTTCTAGATTTAACGGATGTTTTTTCTATTTATATTTGTCTAAATCGATATTCTTAAATCTTAGATTAATTAATTTATAAATTAATTTAAAAAAAAAGAAAAACCCACAATCAGTTTCATATTATTGCCTCTCTTTGCTGAAGATAATTCTCCGTATCTGATTGGTTGCGGTTAGCCGCTGCCACCTGCTTGTTCCGTAAACAAATGTGTGTGGGTTTAACTTTGAGCAGGATATGTATGAAAGGATCCTACTTCAAATCGTTTGTTGAAAAAAAGATTAAATTATTTGTTAAAACAGAGCCGTTTTTATGTATATAGGGGCCCTGGGCCTGTCACTATCTGGGGGCCCTTTATGAGTAAATTTAGAAAAAAAAATTAATTTTGAATAATTTTTAAAAATTATTTTATTTTACGAGTAAAAAACATATAATTTAATTATAAAAACTTATATACATTATTTTTATCGAAAATTTAAGGTAGCAATACTTTTCGCGCTTTTTGAGAGGCGAATCTTCTATCACATCATCAAAATCAATTTCCTATAAGACATACATTTTGCTTTGCAGATCAAAATCTGTTAGATTTAGAAACATAAAATTATGAAGGTGTGTAGAAAATATGCAAGGAGTTATAAAAAATACAAGAAAATACAGTTTGATTATTAGTTTTTTTTAATAATCGCCGTTGAAAGATTGACTCAATTTTGAGCCAATATTTAACTACGTAGCGTTGGAATTTTAAAACCAATCCAGAAGACAAGGAAACTCCTGGATCAATACCCAAAGGTATTGAATTGTTAAGAGAACTTGGAAGAGTTTATGACCCCGGAAGATTTAACATGCACCAGTCACCATTTTATACTTGGGCAGGTTTAATTTGAACTCCCTTTCTCACGAACACGAGTCCACAGCCCTTCCATCAACCAAGCTATCGTGGCCAAATTATTAGTTTATTTTATAACAGTCATCGAGCAGCACACGAGATTTCGAGTTTACTACTACTAATGTTTAACTCCGTAGCCTTGTAATTTTGAACCCAATCCAGCAGACAAGTGAACTCCTGGATCAAGTAGTGGAAGAAATTTTTGCCTTCGTGGAGGACGTTTTGATGGAACTAGCCAGCATTTGAGTTACATGGAGAGGAAAACCACGAAATCCTCCCACGGTTAGTCTGATACCAAGGGAACTCTAATCCATGATCCGCCTACCACTGAGGATATTTCACGTCAGCACTGTGGTCGGTAAAAGCCGGGTGTGGAATTCATATCGATCAGCCATCACCGGGATTCGAACTCGGTGCACCTCATTCGGAGGAGAATGTTCTATCCCATGAGTCCAACTTTATTGAGAAGTAACTCGGGTACCAATTTTTCAATTTTATTGATTGGTACCAATTTTATTGATTTGCTTAAGTTTAATCATCTTCAAAATGTAAATGGTAATTCAATCGTAATTTTTGTAGAAAAAAAAAGGAAATAAACCGTTTTTCCTCTTAACCTGCAATGAATTCACCACGAGGGTTAGTGAGCAAAATGAACAGGTAGCGGAGCCTTCCAGTTTTTTATATAATTGTTAAATTATTAGTTATCAACATGCGTACTTAAAAAAAATAAGAAAAACATTTTTCAGTATTAAAAAATAATAATTAAAAAGTGTCTTCAGCTGGAATAGAACCCACGATCTCACAGTTTTGTGTTAGATTTCATAATCATCAGCGCAAAATATACACACCTGCCTTGAGGATATTTTAAATTGTTTTTTTAATTTAATAAATTAAGTCATTTAGATACTTGACATTCTTGAAAAATGCTTTCCAAATTACCATTTTTAACGTTTATAACAAGTATCTTCAGTTCATTTAGAAGTAAACCATAATTCGGCTTATCTTATTCGTTTTCAGCTAATGTAAATGCACCAAAAATAAATTCAAAACTAGACTAGATATAACACAAGGACAGCAAATTTAACTGTCGGATATAAAACCTTATTTAAGATTGAAAATGATAAAACGATGAAAAATCTACATTCCTCGAATTAAATATTTTAAAAATAGTCTGTTTTTAGGTTATAATATTCGTAATTACCTTAATAAACTTTAATCGTAATGTCGGGGCTCCGCCGATGGAAGACATTTAATATATCAATGGAACACACTGAAGCTTTATATCAATTAGCAATTAGTGTTAGAATGACAATTATAGAATAATTATTATAAGACTATTATAGAATGAATATAGAATTAATAATTATTATAGAGTGTAAGATTTTAAAAGACAAATATTTGTTAATGTTTAATATTTAATCTAACAGAAAAAACATAACCCATAATGAAATCTAACGAATAGCCCCTAATAAATTTCGTGACAAAAAAAAATTGAAGCCTGATTGATTTCCGGATTTTAGAAACACCTTCTAGTTTTACTATTCAATCAAATTGGTTTCGATGCCTTTCATCCCACCTGTCTCACTAGTGATTCAGCATATTTTGATATCATTTTTGTTTCGTTCTTACTTAATTTTAATTTGTTTGTGACAATTATTTTTTAAACACACTTTTGCGAGAAGCTTAAAAATATAATATTGAGGGCATTAACTGAAATATTATTATTATTATTATTTTGAATTCTTCTTTTACTTATATCATCCACGCCGACAAGCAACTATCTGCTCTAAATACTGTTATAATGTAAAATTAGATATTAAACAAAACGTATGGAGTTATTTAAATTCATGTTCAAAAGTATTAATTGTTTTCTTGAATTAACAATTTCAGTCATCTTTTAGGCATTTAAAACTGCAGCATATCACATGAAAGTATTAAATATATCACACAATAAAGTAAAATAAAAGAGAATTCTGATCCTTAAGAACAGATATTAAATAGTTTCATCATCGAATGATGGAGCATAATTAACTTTTAAACAAATAAAAAAAAATTTTACCTTTTAAACTAAAAATTTGCTTATTTTTAAATAATTTATTAATACTCAAATTGTTGAAAAGATGATATGATAACGAAGTTTTTTATTTTATTCAGGCATTTACTTATATTTTTGTCATTTATTTCTATTTTATTAAATTAAATGCACACGTTTAAAATAAAAACAAAGCTGTCAAAATTTCATATATAGTTTCGATTTACAATTTTAAGAAATTGTTTCGACTTTGATTTGGAAATTTAAAAGCCTTATTAATTAAAAAATTCAGAAGACTTATTAGCTTTAGACACATAATAACAACATAAATCAAGGAGTTAAAAATAGAAACGAATGTAATCAATAAACAATAAAATCATAAATCATAAGCTAACTAAATAAATTAATTTTGTGTACAAATTATAATATTACAAATTAAACATATTTCACATTTGGGGGAAACATGGAAAATTTGGTCATACAGGAGTTTTAAAAAGTTTTTTCTCGTGTTTAAACATTTGTTTAGCTGATGATCATTTCATTTCAATGCTCCATTAAGCAAAATCCTATGTTGTTTTTGTATATTAGCAATAAGTAAATTAAAATCAAATTTCATTTGTTATCTCAATTTCATCCAGAACAGACCAAATCAAGAATTTTGCCAGATAGGCCAATCAAAGAAGGAATTGAATAGTGGCCCGCCATTTAAATAAATAAATAAAAAAATTCACAATGTATATATAAAAAACTGCGCAAACCTTTCACGTTTTCCCTAACCACAACCAAAATTGATATAATAAAAACATTTGCTTACCTCCAACGTGAAAGATTTATGTCTTCTTAATATCCAACGAAAATTTTATGTAGAAATTCCAATTCACGGATTCTCTTACGATTAATTTGAAAAATAACAAAATAAAATCAGCTATAAAAATTAAGTAAATAAAACTATTAGGCAAGTTGAAATATTTAAGATGATTAAAGGGAAAAAAGCTTTTATAGTAAATTAGAAAAAATATCTAATTTTTCTATGAAAGAAAATTTAGAATTGAACGAGGCCCAATTTGAAGGCACTATGGAAATCTCAAGACAGAGTGACCCAAAGGGATTCTAAGAAGACTCTCCCCCTATTCACAACCCAGGAAAGTTTTCTTCCTAGAAATTTATGAGCAGAAATCAGACAAAAGGGTGTTTCTGTGGATATCTGATATTTTCGAAGTTAGGAAAAAATAGCCCTGTGGCAGTATAAAGAAGCTAAAAACATTTTCTCACAGTGTAAGGTGAGAAGGCTATTTGACAACTCTGTGAGTGGTAGCTACGAAAGTGGGGATATTTTCATTATTGGAAAGAGCTTTTTATTGCTCTTTTAGTTAGAAAAGTGAAGAGTAACAATTATTTTATATTTGTTAACACTTCGATTAGATTTTGAAAAGAATCCAACAATGTAAGAAAGAAAAAAATATGTATATTATGGCTTTAGAGGGCCTCAGCTCTGAATAAAACTTCAGAAGAAAAAAGTGGGGTTTGGGGGCCCTCTTAAGATATAAATAATAAATGAGTTAGAACTAAAAAAAAAAAAATCAATTAATGCAATGAGATTTTAGACCTTTGGGGGCCCCATTAGAACTCGGGGCCCTGGGCCAGGGCCCACTTGGCCCATCCTTAAAAACGGCTCTGTGTTAAAACAAGGCTCGTTGTTTTCTTTAAGCTTTTTTTAAATGTGTTATTCTTTTTTAGTTAGCAATTAGAGCATTTCGCGTTTCAAGATTTAACTTTTAAATGTTGATTATATGACTATGTCACTTTTTTATTTTTATAATTCGTCTTTTATATTTACTTCACATTTTTCATGCTATAGAAATGCATATAATTTAGAATGGTTTATGAAATGGTTTAAGTTTTTATTTGGAAGTTTTGTCTCGATTCAATAAAATAGTTATAACATATGAGAAAATGAAGTAATTTACAATAATTAAAATAATTTAATTATGCTAATGTATTTTGCAGTTGAAATCAAGTGATCTTTTGTTTGAGTTATGTTCACTTTTGTACCCAATGTAAACAAATTTTACAAAAAAAGATAGAAAGAAAGAGTTTCATTATTATTTATTCAATATGGAAATAAATATTTTTGTGTTAAAATGTAATGCTCACTCTAGAAAAAGTTGTATAACTTGTATTAAACAGTTTTCACTAAAACTTATAATTTCCTTTATTAAATAATACACTTTTTGAGAATATTAAATCCAGCGTGTATATCTAATTTATCATCATCATAGATGAAACAACATGTGTGCAGCGATAGTTCTTTCATATCTAGTTCATACTGCCAAAATTCCATGTACTAGTATCAACTAATTAAACAATAGTCATAATGTATTGTACAATTTTCTATTCCATTATTTAAAATTTTTTTTGTTTTTCGTTATTTTTATTTTCATTTATCTATATCAATTTAAAATTTCAGAAGCTGCGTTCAGATTTATTTTTATAAAATGGAATTTGTATTAAGAAGATAAAAATCAATTTCTAATTGTGTTAATTTAAATAGTACTCAATGTTTGCGGAGTACTTTCGGCGTTTGTTGTTTACGACGTTTTTTCAAACATTTTATCAATGGAATTTAAAATATTAATGGTGCTGGTTTTTTATACGAATTAGTAATAGTTATTATGAATATTACACGAAACAATATTAGGACAATATTAGGATTTTTATACGAAAATAGTAATATCCAACAAGTTTCATGTGAGTGGTTTTTAAAATATTTTTAATAGTGGTAGATTTGCCATATTTGTATTATAAATAATATAATTTTGACTAAATCTGCTTAAATCTAAAATTAATTTTATCCTTAAAATTAATAAATTAATTCAAAACGGTCACACATTAGTTAAAACGCATTACAATTTCTTCTAAAAAAATTCAGTATATTCAACAACTGCATTGTCAAATCCAGTTGTTTCTTTCGGCGTGTAATGAAAAATGTGTTCAAGTTTAACCTTGGAATTTTGAATTAATTTTCCAGTTACACCTAAGTTGCATCGATTTTTTATAATTTATGTTATTTATGTGTAATAAATGGAGTTATGGATGTTTATTGAACGATGTACTGCATTCTATTATTATTTGATGGTTTTTCAAATAAATCAGAAAAATCATTAAGCATTTTACTATCTTATTTCGGGTTATTCGTTTGCATAAATAGATATTTGAATTATAGATTTTCATCAATCGATGAGGCTCAAAACAGGAAGTTGAAATTCGTTGCCAACAATTCGTTTCTAAATTTAAATACCATGGGAATGAATATATATATTATTTATTATTTATTTATTTATTATTTATTTATTTATTTTTTTTTTTGCAAAAACTATTGGAATTTCCCCCTTTTTTTTTAACTGTAATTTATTATAGGGTTTCCAGATATTTATGAAATTCTATTTTTTAATTGTGTTTTTATTATTTATTTTTCTTTATTTTAATTAAATGTTTCTTATTTTTTCTGTATTTAAAATGCTAATGTTAATGTTGCTCAAAACAATTTTCCTTTTTAACCGAATTCTCGTACGAGTAATTTTGCTGCGGGCCAATCACTTTCTGCCAATGAGACGTCGGAGGTGTGACATTTTCGCGTGAAACACTCTTCAAAATGTCTTGGAAAAGAATTTTGTTTCACTGTTGGGTGTGAAAGTTTTTCCTCCTTCTTCGTTAGTCCTGTCTAAAACTGAAAAAAAATTATTTTAGGATTAATTGCGTATCCAGCTGTTACTGTTTCCTATGAAGGAAAACAGCTACTGCACATTTAAGAACATTCCAGGGGGTGTCTAAAGGCTAGTGAAATCTTTAGAAAGAACGGAATGGCGGTATTAAATGTTAAAAGAATCAACTCTACATGTTGAACAGATCCTTTCCTTCCTGGATTTATTCCAACAATCATGTTCCTTTGAAACACGGAAACTCTTTTATTATGTGATGTGAACACATGTGATCCGTTTTTTCTATATCTAATGTTAAGCCTGTAACGAAGATATATAGCGTAACGTCATTTTTACTTATCCATTAGGAAAATGTTTTAAAATAATAATTGTAATAATAACGGAAAGTGCATTGTGGAAATTTCTTGTTTTTTTCTAAGGGATGTTACTTTTTGTTCAGTATAGTAGGAAAAAAAATTAATCTTTAAAATTCAAGAAATTAACTTCGTTTTTGACAAAAGTATTTTCTAGGATATGTTAGCGATCGAAAATGTCGTCATATTTAGGAAAATACTATTTTCATTTGTTTGAGGACATACACAATCAAAAATTAAAAAATAGTACTATTTTTTTTAAAGAAAACATAATCTTAAAGTAGATCTTAAAAAGCCCTTTAAATTTTGAAAATAAATAAATAAAATAAAATGAAAGTTAAATTTATTATCAATTTTCTTCATTTTCGTATTAATACATAGTGTTTTTATGTTGTAAGGGACTTTATTTAATGTTTCTAAGGACAATTTAATACATAGGCACTTTTTTTTAGAAAAGTATATTAGAAATTTATTTGAAAAAAAGGGGGCTTGAATATTCTTTTAATGTAAAATGAAGAACAGCAAAAAAGAAAATAGTAAATAAAAAAAATCAAATTAAAAACATAATATAAAATGAGAAAGGAATTGAAATATCTCTATTATTATGCTTTGACAGACTTCTCTGACAGTCTTCTTTATAGTGAATGATTTGATTTTCAATCAACAAGAAATAAAATGCTGTTTTTATAACTTACGTCATAAAAATTTGTTTTCTAATGCATTGCCCGTTTCTCTGAAAACAAGTTTCATTTAAACACATTAATAACAAGCTTGTGTGACATTTACATCTCTTACTAAATCTAAAACCTAGATTGATGCTGTGCCAACTGTAAATAGTCAGAAGTTATCTTTATTTACGATTGCTTTCGCAAAACAGTTCTAAAGAGGCATTTGTGCCCCATCTGTTATCTGCTTAATGTTATATGTCAAGATTATTCTAATAATTTGTTTTTTTTTTTCCCTTAAATATTCTTGTTTAAAGTTCTTTATTTCATATGTTAGTGTAATCGTATCAAAGCTGGGCCATAAGGATTAAATAACGTTTTCTGGATATAAATTTAATTAATTTCTTTCTTTCCGTTAAAACTAGTTGCTGCATACCGTTGTTTAATTTAATGATAGTTATCTTTCAGCCGGGATTTATTTCAAATATTTCTTGTGAGAATTTTAATATGCCGCTTTTATCAATACATTCGAAAAGTATCTGGAAAATAATGAACTACGAAATTCCATTAGAAATATTTTGTGAGAAACTTTCTTACAAAACAATATTTCGTCAAGGAATGCCATTTTTTTCCCGTAACGTGTAAATTAAATAAATAACATATAAAATTAATACAATGAGAATTTCTAAATTACTGAAAAAGTAAGTTATTTAGCATACATAATTATCTTAGAATTTATTTACATTATTATTTTAGAATTTATTTACACTATTATTTTAGAATTTATTTACATAATTATTTTAGAAACTTATTTTTTCGACGTGTTTGAATCCAGTCAATGACATTTGATATTTAATACTGACAGTAAATAATCAAATTTAGATTATACAAATTAACGAATTAAAAAGAAATGTATGAAAGTTATTTATTTTCATTAATTTGCAAGCTATTTGTTTAGACAACAAAATTGTTTTCGTCTCCTGTAAATTTCGTTAAATGACGGTTAAGCTTAGAAATTATAAAATAGATTTCCAAATTTAAAAAAATAACGTACTTAATTAATTATTTATCTTATTTAATTAATTTGTGAAAAATTAATTATTTAAGTTTGCATATTTTTATTTTTTGTACAGAATAAATTTTTTTTAATGAATTTTATTGAATAATAACAGTAAACTCCTACAAACTTTGCGTTGACTAAAATTTGGCTACCTGAGACTTGAGTTTCTATCTTTTTAAATGCGTATGTTAGCATGAATTGTATATTTGATGCGACATATTAGCACGCATGTCCACGATCAAAATTTGGCCTGTAGACGACTGGTCAACCTTAAGCATTGATCCTAAAGCTTTTAGAGTCATCAGTTTTTAGAGTATAGGCAATACAAAAATTATTATAAATGTTGACGAATACGGTATTTAATATTTGTGATTTTCAAATAAAATCTTGAGATTAAGTTTTCCTATTTATAATTTCTTTTTTCTTCTTTATTTTACCTCCTGCCCCGTTTTCAAACTGTGGCGAATTGCATTTAATTTGATTCTATGAGGGATTTGATTTAAAAGTTTCTCGCTAATTTTTGATTTGGCAGTTAACTTATAAACGAAAATATTAATATTTATACATTAATATTTTTTATTATAGTCCTTGAGTCTTTTAATTTTCGTCCTTCTTATTTCTGGACTCTTAATAATTGTTTTTCTTAATTCTTACTTTGTTATTGGTTAAAAGAAGAAAAACGAAAAAAAAAACTTCGATAAAAATGAAATTTAATAATTTATTTTCTTTATAAATGTTAAATGAGATGAATATAAATAAACGCCTAAAGTATGATGGTGACGTGTCAGACGCTGTTTCGATTCATGGTTTCGATAGACATTTCTCCTTGATGAATGTTATTTAGTCTTGATCGATAGCGGTCCTTGATAATAGCTTTCCCGAAATATTTTATTTCGTTTTTCCTAGAATACGATAAGCTCCTTTATGTTTATCTTCTCTATACATTCCCCGATCTCCGAAATTGACCTTCACTTAATGCTTTTTATTCCTTGATCGTTTTGCTGGAAAAAACTTGCGGTTCTTTTTTGGTTAAAAGAACGTTAGTTAAAAAAAATAAAAATAAATAAACGTTGAATACTGTGAATATGGAAATTTATCGATGTGTCGTGAATTCAGAATCATTAATCTGTTTTCTTGCTTTCTAAGTACTAATAAAACGTGTGGGCAGCAGTACGGAGTAGCTGCACTAGTAGTCACTTTAATCCTAATAAAAATCCGCAATCGTAGTTAATGACTAAAAGTCATTGTGAATTTAAAAGGAATACAAATTTGAAATTATCAAAAAAAAAAGAAAAAAATAGACTACAGAAATTTAATAGAAAAAATTGGAAATGCTATATAAAGTCAGCATTTTCACTTAATTTTTGTACTAAATATTAATACAGTTTAAATATTAATTATCGAATGTTTGGAATAAATCTATCGTAATGTAATGTTCGAAAATATAGAAGTAAAAGTATTAGCTTTTTTTTAATGCATTTAATATTATTTGTTAACCTTGATTTAATAATAAAAAAAAATTTAAAGGTATTTCTTTAATTAAAGGCATCATGAAAGTAGAATAAATATATGTTTGAAATTAACAAAAAAAAGAAAAAAGAAAATTGGACTGTAGTACAAAAAACTGAAAAGGCTGTTTAAACTTAAAGTCAACATTTTTGCTTTATTTTTGTACTAAATATCAATATTTTGAACGTTAATTATCGAATGTTTTCTATAAATCTATCGTTTGAATTTAATAGCAATTATGTAATGTTCGAAAATATAAAAATAAAAGTATCAACTTTTTAAAAGCTTTTAATTTTATTTGTTAACCTTGTTTAATACAAAAAAAAAATCTGTGGGTGTTTTAGTTTTAGGTGAAAGACATGATTTGATTTTTTTCATAGTAACATCCATCCAAGCTGAATCACGTTAAATTAATGCAAATAAGTTAAAACTTTCTTTTTTAAATCAAATGCTATGTGTTAAGAACTTAAAATCATCAATTTTAATAGCAGCGACATATTTTTATTCATATAATGAAAGCGTAGGTGTTGATAAAAAAAAAAAAAAAAAAAAAAAAAAAAAAAAAAAAAAAAAAAAAAAAAACTTCACCCGGAATTAAAGTACATAATTGGGAACACTTTCTTTCGAGAGTTAAAATCCTTCTTGTGGCCTTCAGGATGATCGAGTAAAGCCATCGGCAAATTACTCACCTTGAATCACCTGATTCTTGCGGTATATTCATTAATGCCTTATAATGTGCCATTAATTTGAAATGTGTTTATTAATTTTTTTGTATTGTTAAGTTTCCTCATCTTGTTATGCTCTTTTGCATTGCGGAAAAGTCAGTTTTAAAAAAGATAATTATACTAGAACTGCGTTTATTACCACATTAATGATGGTACCTGATAGCATTCTAATTAATAATTAAATTATAGTTTTTGTTCGTATTGCAGCTGTTATTATGCACAGGTTCAACTGTTTTTCCGTATTTAATCAGTACACAGCATTGCTCATCTTGCCCCCCCCCCCAAAAAGGTTGTAAATTTATATGTTAGAGAAACAAAAAATTAAGAAATTTCAAAAAAAGTTTTATTTTCTTGTCGGTTGTGGGATTGGCTTGGCTTATTTAGCTGAACAATTCATTGCAATGATAGCCACCAGGGATTATTGCATCAGGCAATTTTTGCTTATCTTTTTTTTTATTTTGATTGTCAAGAGCAGCGGTTCTCAATTTTTTTTTCGGCTATGGTACTCTAAGAGACAGACCATCTTTCGGCGGAACCCCTACCTTATGAATAAAGGATATAATAACTTTTGCAAGCTAATTAACCAATAAAAGAGACTACATTATTTTTACAAATTTGACTATTAGATGAATGAATTTTTTTCATCGTTTTATCATTTATAATCTTAAATTAGGTTTTATATCCGATAGTTGATTTCGCACTCCTGATGCTGTTTATAATATAATTCAGAATTTGTTATTGGCGTATATACGTAAGCTGAATTACGGTTTTCCTTGAATTGAAAGCTAAAAAGAACTCTCAAAAATAAATTTGATTGATTGATTGAAATTTGATTGATTGAAATTTGATAAATTGAAACGATTTTGTGATTTTGTTTTGATTTGAAAAGCGTGTGGGAAATACTAATGCAACTTTCATAATGTATATTCTTTTCGTAATTTATTCAAAATATTGTTGTCAGAAAAAGTACAACTTTTTTAAAAAAAAATAAATTTAGATTTTTTGAATTTTTTTATTTATTTTATTTATTTATTTATTTTTTTGCATTTTATTTGAAATAATTTTATTAAGACAATGAAAAATAAATGGATAGTTGATGATCTCACATTATTAATATCGGTTTCAAAAGAAATTCTAACTCTCGGAACCCTTTTAAAATCATCACACGGAACCCTAGGGTTTTGCGGAGCACCATTTAGGGATACACAAATTTAGGAGTGTACAAATATATTTGTTAAAATTATTAGCTCATTTCTGAAAAGCTAAAATTCTTATTATTGTGTTACTCGTGATTGATGCTAATTAAAACATAATTTGCTATTTAAAAAAATACATAAAAAATAATTCCTTTGTGCATTTTACTTACTAGGGCATGTCATTTAAATGTTATGTTATTTACAGAGATATATATATTTCTTATAATTATTCCACTTTTATGTACGAGCGTGAGAATAAGTAGGTCATAGGGCTGCATAAATGCATTGTTATTTCCGTGAGATTAGTGATTAAGATTTTATCACAACACCGAAATTACTGAGATCTAATATTCGTGTTGCACCGGTATATTTTGTTATTTAGAGGCAGATGATGTGGTACTAAATTGTCACGACTTATATTTCACTTGATTGTTGACCTTGATTACAGCGTTCTTACAACGTTTGACCTTAGTGTTTTCATGTTGTTTATGTGGGTTTTATTAATGCTTAAATAATATGAGAAAAATAATTATATTTCTTTTCTGTAAGATAGAGAGACAAATGATATTTTTAAAAATACTATTTTTTTAACATTATTCTGTTTCTAGTTTTTAGAATCGTTTGTGATTTAGAAAACCAAAAATTGTTATGTATCAGAGCACAGGGCATGAAATTTTAGTTTTAAAGGTATTAGATGGGCTTATCTTTTCTCTCACTACTATTTTCATGAAAATTTTAAAAAATTTTTAAAATGTAGGCAGGTGTAGTATAAATAAAGATTTTTTTGGTGACCAAAACAGTAAAAGAATATAATTTGTTTTTA